>NC_143014.1:219376980-219713480 GCF_055824585.1 Amblyomma mixtum
TAAATGAGCACAATACGCACCGAGAATAGCATAAACTGAAAACGGGGAAGCTGAGAAAATTTCCACAATTGTGATTTGCTTTCTTTATCCTTCAATAGCACAACCTTCTGTAATCCTGCTTCTTTACTGCCATCTGCCTGATGACCACAAAATTTACTGAATTATCGCGGGAATGTTTGACTCTGCTGATTTAATGTGCCGTGCTTGTGGTGTCTTGTTGAAGATAATGGGTTAAGAGCAAGAACTTTCGGAGAGCCTCACGCTCACCCTCTCCCAAAGATACTGCAGTTAATTTCCCGCAAAAGTCCAACTGCTTCTTCCTGCTGGAAATTAGACATCATTTTAATTCATAAGGAACGCGCAGCAGGTGTTGTTCACCTCACCTTGTAATGCATCATCCCGGAGAGATGTTCTATAACCTTTTCCGTGGTGGTCCTGTTCTTCGCAGCGATTTGAAGGTTGCAGTACTGGCCGCGTGACTGCAGCTGCCCGGAGCTGTCGCGCACCTCCGTCTCGAGGCACTCGTCGAAGGCACCTATGTCCACACGGGTCGCTTGGAACACGCCCGTCGGGTACTTCCCTGTCGCGTCGAACACTGTGTGTACGTAAAGACGTTGCAGTAATCATATAAGATGCACGGTGGAAAGGTTGTTGTGCTTTCCCTCTTTTCTCCTGATCTTTTAGCTCCGAAAGTTCTATGTTCCCAGCTCTTTCCTTGCTGATCAGTTTCCGGTCAAAGTCGGCACATATTACACGTCAGAACACTGAACTGCATATGAATATTCGACTATCGTGTGTTGAGAAAGGATTCGTGAAGTGAGGCAAACTAAGCAAAGTTTAGTCGATTACCCAACAACTCAGAGCATATACCCTCTCTTATTCAGAGGAAAGATGAGCTGCAGTGCCTGGTGTTCTTGTTACTTTTATAACTAACTTGCTTTCAAGAAGTCGGGCGATCCATAAAATTCCTTTTAAGCTTGGCTTCACTTTGCTGACTGACTAATCTCCAGCTCGAAGCACAGCAGCTCCAATACGTCAATAATCAATATTTTTAGACTACTGAAGGCGTTCGCATAGTCTGTGCCTGGATGGATGAATCAAATCATCGCGGATATACAAGGAACAGCGCCTGCTCAAGAACCGGGGGCGCACTCTTCGAATTAATAAAAATTGGTTGTCATTATAAAAAATGAAAATAACACAACCAAAATGTTACATCCAGAAACAGTGCGGGGAAGAAAGGTGAGGAAGACGAGACAATATCTCGCAGTGAGAAGAAAATTGGGACTTTAAATGGATTGTCGCTGAATTACAGGGGTAAAATTCATCCTGAAAACTTACAAGTACAGAACTGAAGGGAGGGCTAGGAAATTCTTTGGACGTACACTAATTTACCTGCGTTTGTGCTTAAAAGGCGGAAATAAGGTCTGTTTTAAAGGAATTGGGCCAGGAGAGTCAAGGGGGGAGATTCTTATATCCCCTTTTTTACAGAAGCCGGCACGCCGGTTGTGGACGGGCACAAAATATTCCTCTGGTGGAACTAATGGACGTGAATACTTCGGACTACACCGATTGGAATCACGCATCTTAGGAACGCTACAAACAACGGAAAACGTAATATTCATCATACTCGCTGCTTTGTCGAATGTTATAGTGTATTCTGGCGCTCAGAGTGGCATATCATGGTGGCCACGGCCTCAAATCAGAATACAATCTAAGTGGACAAAGCGTTTAGCAAGAATTCATTAGGAAAAAAAGGAAGGGCGGCTATTAGTGGCAACTGCTGTCTGAAAAGTGACTATGTGCCAAGGCATTGACTGTTTAAATGACTGCTCACTGCCTGCAGAAGTATCCAGAAATTGTGAAGCTAGAAGTACGAATAACCTCTCAGCACCAACAGTAGATTGTTATAACGTTACTAAATTTATTCCAAAAATCGGAAAGAACCTTATCTTCGCTGAACACCTTACCCGAAACATTTACTTATACACAGATTGAGTTCAGTTTTACGGGGTTTAACGTTGCAAAGCAACTCAGGCTGTGGAGGTATGCGGATAATTTAGACCCCCCCGCAATTTTTTAACGTGCGCTGGCATCACACAGGACACTGGCTTCTAGCATCTCATCTACCTCCATCGAAATGCGACCGTCGCGGCTGGGATCAAACCCGCGTCTTATGGCTCAGCAGCCGAGCACCACAACCACTGAGCCACCGCTGCTGCTTTAACATACACGGATTGAATGCGTGGGAAGGAAACCTTATCGCTGTCCCTTGAAGAGGACTGTTGAATGCGTCAATTTTCACTAATGCATTGCTTTCATTTGCAGGCAAAATCTGAACCGTTAAGTCCCATTCGCTATTTCACAATTTCGCGTTGGTAGATCTCTCGACGCGCAGTTCGGAGGTCGTGGGCTTGGATCCCACCGGTGGCATGCGGTTGTTTTTTTCTTCGGCTTTATAATCAATTACTTGTCAGCGATGAAAAAGGAACACAATTAATTTACTAAATAAACACCACAAATAAATGAATAAAACATTGCTTTCGGCTCCTTGGTTTCAGTGACCGCTGGAGTCCTTGGTATGTATGCCGTAAGAAGCCCCTCATTATCCCTTCCCTTGTCTGCTCAACAGTTGAACGAGGGCTTTGGTTGTGGCAGTCTTGATCCCATAGGCAGCATAAGAGGGCTCTCGCACACCTTCCGTCCTCCCCGTTCGATCAAGTTCCAAGTCACACTTGCCGTAATAAATTATATATTCGTCCACTGCTCTGGATGGACGAGGGTGGCATTGGTGAACACTCTCAATGTTAAGTTGCACTCAACATAAATGCCTCCTAAAGCAGAAGATTCGACAAACGCCGCCGTAGCTCGGTTGGTAGAACACCGCACGCGAAATTCGGAGGTCGTGGGTACGGATGCCACCGGTGGCGGGTGGTTGTTTTTTCTTCAGCTTTCTAATCAGTTGCCTTTCACCGATAAAATAGATAAATTATAAATTGATCACTCATGCACATTACAATTAAAAAAAATAAAAACATTTCTTGCGCTCCTTGGTTTCGGCGACTGTTGACTTCCTTCGTTTGTATGTCGTAACGATGCATTCCCTTCCAGTCTCTGCAAAGGACATACGTACTGCAACTTTTCAGAGTGACTGACGGCTTCCAAAGAGATGTTACCGAACGCTTGGAAGATTCATGGCTCATAATGTTTTGGAACACTGTACAGCCGCTGTAAACATTATGCAATGCTGTAGGGGCATTGCACTGTATTCGTGCCTGTGAACTTTTTGAATTAATATTTTGCTTCAGCATTAAATAACAAGCATGATTACTTGAAGGCGCACTAAAGAGGGATCTGAACTCGTCTTTTTACCACGGGAACTCGATCTACACGTTCCAAGCATTCTTAGAAACGTCGAATTATTGTCCTGCGCGGCCTATTTCCTTAATTTAAATCGGATTAAACGTCCCGGCTCCCGAATTTTTTTCCACTCACCGCTAACGCGTGGAGTGCCTTCCAGGCATTCGCGTGGCGGCTTCGATTTTGCTTTTATTTTGTGTTTATTTAGTTTTCCGTGAATAAATAGATCTTGTCTCCATGGCTCCAAATTAGGCCCACGGGAAAAAAATGCATATGGACTCTGCTTTCTACGATCGCTACGTATCACTCCGCCGATGGCAAATCGACAAACCGCCAAGGGACTGGCTGAAATATTGATTGACTCCTCCTACCGTCAGCGTTGAATTGAAAAAATGTGGGAGCCGGGTCGTTTAATACGATTTAAATTAGGGAAATCGGCTGCACAGGACTATAATTCGAAGTTTCTACGAATGCTCAAAGCGTGTAGATTGAGTTCCTGCAGTAAAAAGAGGAGTTCAGATCCCTCTTTAGTGCATCTTTAATGGGAATTGCTGTTTAAATCCAGTTTATCAAAGGTTCTTCGTATTAGAGGGCTGCATGATTTCCGTCGCCTGTTAGTTGCACAAAAGAAGGTTGTAAATATCAAGGCCTGCTGCATTTGCTTTTGCAATAAATTCACATTTTACATCTGCGTGTCATTATGCGCTGCTATTACTTCGAACCTTCCTGCATGCTTCCTTGACGCATACATAATAAGCACGTCTCAGTGAAGCACCTTGACGTCTCTAGCAGCGCGCCGAGACACGCATGCTGGATCGAGTGTGCGTTCATCTTCCCTTTCAGATATTCCAAGAAAAACCAGTGAAAGCTAATGGGACCCTGCCAACGCATTAGAGACATGTCTAAGGCCGAGATTTATCTGTAACCACCAACTACAGGGACGGCGCGAGTTGCGTCAAGCTGATCGCGATGACGCATGCGAAGGAGCCCCAGTGCAAGAAGAAGAAAAAAGAACGGAATACGAAACACAGGGTGAAGTGAGTTCTGTGTTCTAAGAAGACAAAACTCATTTCATTCGCTATTTTTGCCCGTTGAGCGCAGCTTGTTTTTGTGATTTCATCGAGGCTCTCGAAAGCGTTAGATATATGCTGTCCTCTGCGAATAGTATGTAAAATAATAGCTGGTTATTGGGGTAAAGTAAAGGCGCAGCACCTGTCTCGGTTTCGGTGGACGCCTCATTGAATCCGCGGGAGAAAGAATGAAAAACGGAATGGCAAAGATCAGAGAGAACGAGAGGCCGCAGAAGCTTAGTTCAAACTTTTAGCCTCAATGCTGAAGTGTTTTAGAGCCGCAGCATAAAAAGCCCGATAAAGCCCTGTTTGCCGTCTATTGACGTGTTTGTTGGCCATTGCGCCATACGACAGCCGCGTGGTACCCCTATAGCAACAGCGTTTATGTCTAGTCAGGGCCGCCAGGTGACCATGAACAGACAGGTGTAAAGGGACGGCATGAAAGGAGGAACGACAACTGAAGATATAGAGATATGCTGAAAGCTATAAATTATTACTGCGTACGATTAAATTGTCGCATATCATCAACCAAACGTTTCTCACCAATTGCCATCACTGCGCTTTGCACTACATTCACTGGAAGTTAACTGGAAGGGTAATTATTACAACCGCATCATTTTGGACCCCGCTGGAACTGAACTGACTACACTCGGCTAGCCGCTGGTATCACCAACGTGCTGGAAAAAGTATAGCGCGCAGTTGGAATGCGCTCGTCCTCTTATCATCCTGAGGAAATGTCGCCAGTTCTGAAATGGGGAATTGTCACGCGTGGAAAATAAAAAACAAAGTGTTTTTAAAAATTATGGTATACAAAGAGGTTATCGCATGCATCAGGAGCGGGTTGCAATTATTTGTCTCTGTTTCAAGGTCGGCGAACATGCTTCTTGTTCATTCATGGGTGTAGTCGACGCAATGGTGCCCGTTGTATAAGTAATTGACAAACAAGTTACCACGCATAAGGGAAGGCGCTGTCGGAGTTTTTCCTCGACAAAGTGAAAACAAAGCCTGAAAAACACCAAATGTTAATTAATAGAAGTCTGCACGAAATAACTGCCTCTGCTAGCTAGGTAGAAGGAACAGAACATGGAAAAAGAAGTGTCAAACAAACGATGAACCCGAATGTAAGAAAAACATCTGTTTCATGTTGCGCTGTACCCTTTCGTGTTTCCTTTATTCTGATCTGTTCCTTGCAGCCTGTGCCAAGAACCACAGGTGTCAATTCTCGTGTACTTCTTGCGTGTGCTTACATCTGTAAAATACCTTTTATGGCTACGAATTACGTGTGACAACGTCTCGTTGGCCGATTATTAAGCTACCTTACGCATTAAGTCTGGCTTTCTGACTGTAAAACCGAGTATGAATGAATAACCACCTCCATTAAGAAAGCTTGATCGACAGCCGGCGCTGTAAAGTTCCGGCATTCCGTAAAGTTCGATAGTTTATTGCAGTTTCCGTTAAGATAAAGAATATCTCTGGCACTCACGGTTAGCCAGATATTCTCGTTCGACAGAAACTGCATAAAATCGGAAAATCCCTTCCATGCTCAAGATTTCTAACAATTAAAAAAATCCGAATGGGCCCCTGGCGTACTGTTTCACTGCTGTTCTTCAAAGCGGCGCCACTGAAATATTACAGTGAACCAAGCTGGCGAAAAGGAACTGCAGCTAGGAGAAAAGGTTATATGCGGAAATCTATAGGGCAGCCCGTGCTGTATCTCGCAACTATCGGAGCGCAAGTACTGTAAACGACTTTATTTTTGCGAGGACCCAGTTTTCGCGCTTTTAGTGAATCATGGTGAGGTGGCGAAAAATTGGTCCAATGAATATTTTGGACAAGATGTAGACAGAATTATGCAATAAAAATGTCTCTAAAACCAGCACAATGTACTCATTTTCTACCAGAAGTGTAAAAGAGAGGCAGTAACCTACACCATGGGCTGGTTCTCGTCAGGAAGATAATACGCTGTAGTTTTTGTTCATTCATTTCCTTTTCCTTCGTGTATTTATGTCGAGCCACCTCCTTTCCGTGAAAGGTAACGAATGCAGCAACAAGCACACAAAAGCTACCATCAGCCTTTGACGGCATTGCGAGTCTGTATTCGCCAGGGGACGTCTAAGAACAAAAGGGGATGCATGATATTGTTCCTGGTTGAGTACGCGCAATTGTTCAAGCTTACGAATTAATGGCCGCTTTTAATGCAACAATGAGAAACGTGCCGTCGTGGGTCATTTACAGATCACGGCGCGGCAAAAACACCCTATCCCTTGCTCGAAACTTTTCAACAAGGCAGATAAAAACGACGCCAAGCAGCAGACCAGTAAACGCAGCGAAATTTGTTACCTTCTTCATTCCGTTACTAGAATGCAGAACTTGAGGTGCTAGAACGTTGCCACTTATTGTCACACAGATGCACACCAAAAAAATGGCAGTGGCTTAGCTCTCCTATACCAAGATATACGTAGCGTGAGGTGAGGGCGAGGTGTCCACATCTCGGTGGACACCTGAACCAGAGGGAAGGCGCATAACTGCCCACTTGGAATAGTGGACACCTCAACCGTGCTTTAAGCTAAGTGGCGGTAGTGACAGGTGTTCGCTGCATGTGTTGGCATTGACAACGTTGGGTCAGAAACGCGGCGCTGAAGCCATAGGCCGTCGGCGTTCGTTGTGTTCATTGGCGGTGGCATTGACAACGTTTTGCACTCCGAGCATTTGAAGGAAAGGAAGTGCGTATAATGGCTCCCTGGGTCGGTGGACGCCAGGCACGCCAGCTATGAGTAGTGACGTCACTTGCTCCTCGCGCATGCCCAGCACGGCTCTCCAGCAGCCACGCGAAACTGCTCAACCTCGGCCAGTGTAGCTACCGCTACAAAGAGTCGCAGACGTGGCGGGCTAAACGAGCAGGGGTTCTGGCGAACAAGATAAAAATGCCCAAAACAACGTGGTCAAAAAAGGCAGAAAAGACGGACATCAAAAATTTTTAAATTCGTGCTGTTCAGCTTCCTAATTAACATTTAATTAGCAGATAGCATTGCATTATACCAACGGAGTGTTTGTAGCCGCGGTGATGATAGGATCGACTATATATGTTTGCAAAAAAAAACGTTTTATAAAGCTGTGCAGCGCGGGAAAGGGGGGCGCTTTTTTCCGTACAAAACCGAAACAAAGCGCATTAAATGCAAAGGAAGCTTTGTACCTACACTCCATTTCCATTAGTGACGTGTTCCAATGGCTACGACGCACAATTCGAACTGTTTGCGTTATATTCCCGTGCATGCACTTCCTTATGTTCCGTTGCTGGGCACAAGAAAAATGATAGTCATTTTACCGCGGCATCCACTTCCTTATGCTCCGTCACTAGTCGCAAGAAAGATGGCCATCGCCAACTACGGTGCCGCCATTCTTAAGAGCTAGCATGCTTGTCTTTGAAAGCTTGCTTGCCTGCCTTGGTTCCTAGTTTTGTTGTGGTTCATTGTGGCGACGCTCCTCCACTGGCTGCTTTTTCAACCGCCTTTGCTCTTTATTTCTCCAAGTTCTGTCTCATGATTTTTTTTTTGGCCCCCTCCTTGGATAGGACTGCATCCATAGTCGCGTCGTTTCCGGGACGGCGCGCCTTGCCGTAGGCAACGTTCATACCCTCACCTTTCCGCCTGGCCCAACGTTTTTAAATAGGGGCACTTCGAAAACTTGCTCCAGAGTGACGAAGACACGCGCGCGCCATCTCTCGGGTTGTGAAAGTACTGCTTTAATTTTCTTGGCTTTCTCCGCGGGTTTTTCTGCGCCACCGCGACGCCCATTGGCTCCACTTGGTCACGCGGGCAGTTTGCTGCATAAAAATAGGCTACGCTGGCTATCGTTTCGCATTGTACGCGCCTGCTGCGCGTCGCCGTTGGTGTCTACTGCTTGGATTTCGTCTGCGTATTGTAAAGTTCGCGTGCGCTCTACGCCTTGGGCAGGGTGCTCGAGGTTCAGAGTATGTGTGTCGATATTGGCCGATGAAAGCCTGTCAGGCGTAGTGACAAAACCTCTCTGCTGCTATTCAGTTGATGTTTACAAGAACTATTATAGGGACTGGATTGGCAAGAGCTACAGGCAACCATTGTTGGAGAACATCTTAGCAGCCTAAGATTTGCTGATGGTAGTTTCAAAATAAATCAAGAGCAGAACTGCAGCGCATGGCAGAGAATATAAACAGGCACAGCACAACGCGAGGAGTCAAAATTAGTGTGAATACAGCTAAAATAAACAGCACTTTATTACAGTCAAGGAGCTATTACAAATCGGTAAGCGGTACATACAAATAGTCCGTTCTTTCCATGGTTCCGCATGGTAAATCTAAGATATACGACGTGCCGCTTCCCGCTCAGAGTTTGACTTGATAAAATGCTTCACGTGGGTATTATGCGGCTGTACAAAGTTCTTTACAGGTCCGCAATGTGCAGGCCACATCTGTGTTGACCGTTAAAGCTGGCCTTTCTTGTCTTACTGGTTATGTGAAGCACAATAACTCTTATACTTCGCTTCGAACATTTCTAAAGGTGCGGTTGAACTCACAGGAACAGTACTAAATTTCGCGAAGAGTGAGGCTCTTTGTTCTCACATTGTAGCACCGACTGCAGCAGAATGGCACCGTATTGAGAAGATTTTCGATTGTCTTCTTTTAACAGTTGCGTTAAGGAGTAAAAGATTGACTGATTGACATTCTCAGAAGTAATTCAAACATGCACCTACTGAATTTCGCAGCCTTGGCCTGGATACAAACTCACATTCAATTCATAAAATCACGTCGTTAAATGCGAAATCTGACGTTTAGAAGCCGCCAAAACCAGCTTCTAGGAGGCTAAGGAGACTTACTTACTGTGGGAGACTTACTGTAGGAGAGCACGTCCGAAATTAGGAAATCGGGAGGGAAGGTTAAGTTCGTCTATGACAGAATTAAAGTTGATAATGAGTTCTCTGCATTGAACGACACTACAAATAAGAGGATTCTCGCAGGTGAACGCCCTCAGCCAAGCAAACAAGCCAAGAAAGAGCAACGATGAATCGATACAAGTGCGCACGAACCTTTTCAGTGATTACACCGAAGTGCAAAGAGTATACTGAAAAATCGGAGGATATTGAGAGTATTTTATTAGCACACTGACCTCATGCATTGATTATAACCGAAACATGGTTACACGCTGAAATCGGCGACATCGACGTAACACCACCCGGCTACTGAATCTATCAACAGGACAGAAGTTCTAGAGGCGGAGGAGTTGCCACAATGTTAAGAAAAAAACTGCATGCAGTTAGGCTGCCTGACAGAGCTGGTATTGAGTCTGTAGTTCTTAAAATCTGCTTGAATGAGCTTAATTCATTTATAGGGGCATTTTATTGGCCTCATAGCACTGACGCCAGTTTCTTTGATAAAATGGATTGCTTTTCATGTGAGCGCACAAAATATTCCAAGAACCTACTCTTAGGGGGCAGTTTTAATATGCCATCAGTCGTGTGGACTAAAGATTTTCATGAAGCGTTGTCAAGTTTTTCAGAACCGTTTATTTATGTCGTTCTTTTCCACGACTTAACCCAGCTAGTCACGCAGCCTACACCGTTCAAAATGCTACCGCCTCTATTTTAGATTTATTTTTCGTATCGGGTGAATTTCTTCGTCATGAACCAAAACTGTAAGTCATGGATGGCATATCGGATCACAAAATCTCACCGCCGTTACAAAATGCAGGAAGCAAAAGCGTGTATTTCAGAACTGGAGTTATGGATACGCTAGATAGCTCCTTTTCCAATTTCACGTATTCTTATCAATCTAATTCATGCTCTGTGAACAATCTATGGTTGATCTTCTCAAAATCTTGTCCTGAAATGTATGAATGAATATCTGCCACGTAGTTGCAAATTTGTACACAACACTAACCCCTGGATCACCAAAGAAATTGTCCGTCTAAAACGGAAAACGAAAAAGATAAGAAAACAAATCCACCAGTGTCCATCTGCGGCTAACGTTCTGAAAATTACTGGCATGCGTCAACAGCTCAAGAGATCCACAAAGACAGCAAAATATAACTACCACAACTACCACGATTAAAAGCTCTTCTTTCATCAACTGCTAAGTTTTGCAGACATTCTTCATCTAGAAAAGTCCCATTCCCCACTATGTGCATTGCAGATGTAACTGTCACTGACTAATCTCAATTAGCTGAATCTTTCAATCAGTTTTCCTGTTCCATATATACAGATGACGCTGGCAAGAGCCCAAAGTTTTGCAGTGAGTGACACCAACCCTTTGATTAATAATATACGCACATCTGAAGAAGGCGTTCTGTTGCTCTTACTTGATATCGGCACTAAAAAATCGCAAAGACTTGATGGAAGATACCAAATACCTTTTTTTTTTTCAGGCATTCAGAACGGTGCACCAGGTACCTATCCCTGATATTTAGAAAATCTTGGTCTGAAGCAGCACTTCCAAACGATTGGGAGGATGCTAAAATCAGACCGATACCCACAGCAGCAAACAAACCACTTCTTACGTCTTACAGACCAGTTTCACTTCTGTGCACAAGAGGAAAAATTATGGAACGTATCACCTTTGTTCCAAGTCAGCAGCGCTTGTCTCTTGTCCCGGTGTTTTGCGCTGTTCCGTCACAAATGAATAACCAACATGCCCAAGCAGCTGTCCTGGCTGGTATCACCTTTAAACACATATCCACTTTTCTTGAAAAGCACAATTTGATAGATTCTTGGCAGCACGGTTTCCGCAGGGGCAATCAAAGGTGACACAACTAGATGAGGCAGTACATGACTTTGCATAAGCTATAGACGGACAGAGCCAAATAATTTTAGATTTCGAAAAGCCACTGACTGTGTTTTCCACCAAAAATTATTGCTAAAATTGCAACCAATACTTAGAAATGGCGCGTTGCTTTCGTGTATAGCGGCGTATCTTTCCTCGCAGCGCCAGTGTGTGTCGATTGAAGGTGTGTGTTGTAGTTATGGGTCGGTCCGGTCGGGCTGTCCGCAAAACTCTGATCTCGGGCCTCTTTTCTTTTAGTGTTAATTAACGATATTGTCACCGATGTGTCCGCAAATATAAAACTTTTTGCAGATGACTGCATTATTTACCAAGAAATTAAAAATTCAAGGTACCAGATTAATAAATTTATTGCTAGCTAAAATAAAAAGTTGGTGCACAGCATGGCAAACAAAAATAAAGTAGAAAATACAGTAGAAATGAAAAAAACACACGCAAAAAGAAACGCCTGACTTTTCCCTACTCCATTTATGGTCACCTCCTAACATCCGCTAAAAGTTATAAATATTTAGGTGTAATCCTAACCTCTGATCTAAGGTGGAATGAACATGTCTGCTACACTGAAAAAAGGCGGCGCAAAAACTTGGTTACTTGCAAAGAACCTTACGACAGTCCACTCAAGAAATAAAACTTCTAGCTTAGAAAACATTTACCAGGCCACTTCCTGAATACGTTTCGGTTGTATGGGATCCTTATACTACTCGAAAACATAAAAAATTGAGCTAGATCCGTTTATAGTTCATACAGTTGGCACACTTCACTTGCTGCTCTCGTACAAAACGCTAAGTTAGGTCATTTACAGTTGCGTCACTTTAATGAACGACTCAAGTATATGCATCTTCTATGCCATAGTAAACTAGGAACAAACCAGAACCTATATATCGAACCTGTTAATCGGCGGACTACGCACGCAAATCATTCCAAGAAATTGAAAGGATACAGCTGCAATACACATTCAAGAATGATCAGCGAGTGTAACGCACTTCCTGCTGATACTGCCGAATGCCCCACTGTCGAGTGTCTGCTATCAAAATTGAAACGTGTGTTGTTTTTATTATGTTCGCGTGTGGTGCTCCTCTATTACTCTCGGCGTTTCTCGTGAATGCGGTGAATGCGTGAATGCGCATGTATACCAGAGGACTCTTTCGCATTTAAGTAGCTTTTTTTTTCAACAGAACGCGTAGCTGTCAAACCTAAAGATCAAGCGCCGTGCGCTCACTTACGTGTTATTGCCCATGGATCTAAATTTCCGAAGGCACACATTGCCGAAGCAGATCGAGACTTTACTCAGGCCGCATCTCGGCCCGAGCACCTTGCGCGCCCGTGAAGTGGTATTCTGGCGAAGCTGTTCTCTATGATGACTTGGAACATTCGCACAGTATCAGTGTCATAATTTGCTATAGTAGTCACCCCTGTCATCAACATCGGCATCAGATAATCGGTCTCGGCGGCACCTGTTGCATCCTGTACGCGTTAATTCTTCAGCCGGCGGTCTTCTTGCTGAGTGAACTCCCAATCGCTGTATTGATTTCCTCCTAAGGGACGAATCTATCTCCAGCATTTGCTTTAATCCACTTCGACTCCATAATCCATTTCTCAACTAACGCTGAAGTGTAACATTGATGAAGATCGATTGGCCGTATTCTGCACAACATACATCTTACCTTGTGTTGTGGCCTTCCGTAACCAGCTTGAATTGCTATTCTAGCTCTTTGTAGTAGTCCAGATAGAAGTCTCTCTTTCGGGAAGTAGCGACTCCGTCTCAACGTCGACGCGGAGCGGGTTTGTTTACTCTCTCGTCGGTAAAATGGCGACGAACATGGGAGTACGATAGCTGAGAAGAAACTGTCGAACACAACACGCTCGGGAAGGAGCAGTAGCATGCCTAAAGTGCATGTATGCCCAGCGGGCGTGTGGCTGGTTCATCATGCGAGCGGTTTTCGGGCTAGGTAAGATCGGCGCTTTGTCTGCTGCGACCAAGCAAGCGTGCCTGATCATCCAGTCACCAAGCGAAAAGGCAATCGCCATTAAATGGTCTCAGCAACGCCTTAACTCATAATGCCAAACTTTGTCAAGCGCTAAGTAGGTCATAAAGTGCAACCTTCAATATACTCTTCACTGACGTGCGCATTTGATTTTCAGCCGGGAAGTCGACAAAATACGAAGCCCACATGACTTTTGATAGACTGATCTGCTTCATTGTCTTCAGTTAAGAGCGAGTTCGCAATTCGGCTTTCTTGGTGCTGCGACTATACTTTCTCGTCGTGCGACGGCGACAAAATTTAAGGAAACAGCACTTGGAAGAAGAATATGAAGTAGCATCGGTGGACTCTATGTCCAGCGAGGGACGATACGATTTTCACTTTCCGTTAATTTTCTACCGTTCGAAATCAGCATCTTTATTGAAAATCAGATATTTTTAAACCAAAAGTAAACGTACACAGCCTGTCAGCTAAAAGCAAGGAAGGTTTTTGAAAAAGACGGAGCGTCCTAATACTGGAGGAAAACCTACTGAATGTTGTCGCGAATCACTTGGCGTAATTACTTTTATTTGTCCTCTTTAAATATTTTGAGAACATTTTGATCACTGTGAAGGTTTTGTCACCAGGAACAACGGCTCAATAAAATAGCTGTAGATAAGATTGAGAAACCTAAGAGTTTATTGAACAACTTCCTCTTTACGTATCTCTTGTCAGCTTTAGAGGAAATTGCGTGAAGTACAAAAACATTGCTTCACATCTAGGGAAACAGGAAAAGCAGAAGTTCGCCGTCCCCTTTATCGCCACGTTCTTTCTCACAACCTTATGAGGCATTTGAAGCTGGCCGATTCAAAATTTACTTTTTTTGGCGCCGGAAACATGGGTAGTATTTGAAAAAGTGTTAGGGCCGATAATACACTCATTAACCATTTCTCGAAGAGCAGATAAATTATTTCGTCGACTGGGTAAAAAGTTAACCTTGTTGCACTCATTTCCTATACCTGTATCTTGGGAGGGATCACATGCGTTTTTCGTGAAAAAATCACGAAGTACGCCGGCAACATAAAAAAAAAATGGTGCTCGAAAATCACTCAGTGCGTATTGCTGGGCTTGTGAGTGCACATGTCGACTACAAGACTGTGCGTTCGGTATCAAGGATTTAGTGCGTTCGAACTGATTTCAGAAGATGAGCACATTGAGTTCCATTTTCTACCCAATTGACGAACTCATTATAGTGCGTATTCGATAATAGCTTAAAAACTGTATTCACGGCCCGAGTGCTTTAACAAATACTCCGCACGTTTTCCGGCGCAAAAAAAAAAGCTAACTTTAAATCGGCCAGCCTCAAATACCTGTTTCGGTTGTGAGTAAGAATTAGGAGATGAGGGGGACGATAAACTTGTCTTTTGACTGTTTCCCTGCATGTGAAGGAAGTTCTTCGGCTAATGTCATTTTTCCCGAAGCACTTCCTTCAGCGGACGCCAGAGTATGTGTCGCTCATACAGTATTCGACAGCCGTGCGCATTGCTTAAAGTTTTAAGTTACTTTCCGAGGCCGCAATTTCTTCAGAGAATTCACTGATGAAGCGTTTATAATTCTTTTCGCGATTTTTATAGATCACAGTGGTCACAAGGTCTTGTTCAGCTTATGCAGACAGCGTGCTTGGTGTGAATGTAGAATGACAATGACGTCAAGAAACCAGATTGCCCCCTCATATTTGCATTTAAATTTGTAATTCAGAAGAAGTGCCACCTTACTGCTCGTGATGCGTGTTCTAAGTGCATCATTGCGAAAGACCTCAAAATTGTCATCAAGAGGACTAAAAAATCTCTTAAACGAGCCTGAAAAACGTTAACGTTACTTACACTGTTGAGAAACCGGTAAAGCTGATGTGCACCCTCGCTAAAATGAAGTCACAGAAGATGGGGCATATTTCGAGTTTCCCGTCGTATTGTGGGGGATTTCTATTGGTTCCACCATCGTCTCCATTCTAGAATACCATCTGAGGTGAGCCGCCTTCGATTTCCGATTGTCCGGTCAGGAAATCGGCGTCAAGAAGGACAAGGCCGGTGCGGCAGGGGGGTTCTCAAAAATGTTCTTCGCAACAAAAAGTGTGTTTCCAAGTAATACTCCCAACCATCCTTTACGTCTTGCTATAAGTTTTGAATCACGGGCAACAATGATACAGTGTTTAAAGGAACTCTTAGTAGTAGTAGTAGTAGCAGACGTTTATTCGGCCAAAATTTACAGGCTGAGCATGTCGACCGCCTGGGCGACCAGAAGTCGCTGTTCTTCCTCCCCTTGAGCGCCAAGCCAGTCGAGCCAGGTGGTGATGGATAAAGAAGGTGCGGGGTAGGAACCCGACTGCTGAGCAGCCGGGCAATAAAGAGGCAATGGGCAAGGTCCGCATAGGTACAGGGGCAGTTGGGACAGGAAAGGTCCGATCGATAGCGATAGAGAAAGAGGCGAGACGGGGTGATGATTGCATTCATTTGAACGTGCCGAAGAAGGCGAGCCTCCGGCACTGTGAGTGATGGATGAGGGGGAGGGTAAAGGCGTTTGTCGAGGCGGAGCTCGAGGTAGACCTCTTTTATGGTGCGGCGAAGGGTGAGTCTCCCACCGTCCTCCGAGGGCTTGGGCCAGGGGATCAACGGTGCCCGGAAAAGTGTGTCACGGGCGAGCTGATGAGCCAGCTCATTGCTGTCAATCCCTGAATGCCCAGGGACCCAGCGGAGGAAAACGATGGAAGGCTGCAATGCGGAGACCGCTCGTTCGACCTCCTGTTGAAGAGAAGGGGTTAGGGTGCGTTTCTGTATGTGGTGTATAGCGGCTTGTCAGTCTGAATAAACTGTGTACTCTTGAAGAGAGGGAAGGAGGGCAAATGAATGGAGCGCATGCGCAATGGCGAGGACCTCGAGGGACAATGCATCCGGAGGGTATAGAAACGGCCCGCTGGTGTGAGTTTCAGGAGCGGGGAGGTGGGGGTGGTACAGGGCGTAGCCGCAGGAACCTCGAGGAGCCACGAAGGAGGCATCCGTGTAAGCTACACCCTGGGTATCAAAGAGAGGGGAATGGTGCTGTGCGGCCGCATGACGACGCCCGGCGTGCAGAACGGGGGACATGTTGGACGGAAGGGGGAGGATCCGAAGATTGGGAGCCGGGGTGGGAATAGGAGAGGTAAACGGGGCGCAGGGAATGGGCGAGATACCCGCTTGAGTCAGTAACCACTGACCCTGACGGGTAAGGGAAAGCCGGGCAATCTGCGAGTCATGATGGAGAGAGAGCAGAGAACGGAGAGGATGAAAGAGGCCTGTTGCAAAGCTCTTTGCAGTAGAGGTAGTGATAGGGAGGTTGAGAGCTGCCTTGTAGAGGCCAACAAGGGCAGTCTCAAGAGCGTTAAGTTGAGTCTGATTGAAGGAAATGTAGGGTGCAAAGTACAAGACCTTGTTGTGGACCAGCGCGTGGGCAACTCGGCACGCATGAGCCTCGTGGAGACCTGAGCGCCGAGTGACCACGCGCCGCAGGAGGTGAGTTACAGAGTGGCAGGTGGTGACAGCACGGTGGAGGGCTTGCACATTCTTGGCCGCATGCAAAGGAAAGCCAAGAACTTTGCACTGCGTGACGACAGGAATGGGAGAGCCAGAAAGGTGGAGAGAGACGAATTGGTTATGTGAGCGCTGGTATGAAGAATGGTTGAGGAGAAGGAGCTCGGATTTTTCAGGAGCAGGAGAGAGGCCAGCAGTGGTGAGAAAGGAGTCGATGAGATCTAGGCCACGTTGCAGGGTGTCCTGTACGTGACCGGGAGAGCCAGACGAACACCAGAGAGTGATGTCATCGGCGTAAAATATATGATGCAGGTCGGGAATTTCAGCTAGCTGGGAGGCGAGAGGGGCCATAGCAAGATTGAAAAGGGTAGGAGAGAGAACAGCACCTTGAGGAGTGCCTCGGGTGAGGTTGTGGGGGTCGGACAGATAGGTGTCGACTCGAAAGCGAGCGACACGTTTAGAGAGGAATGAGCGGATATAACAGTACATGCGGGAGCCACAGTCTAGGGAGGCGAGTTGGGAAAGGATGTGGTCGTGGCAAACACCGTCGAAGGCCTTGCCAACATCGACGGTCACAAGTGCGTGAATTTGAGTGGGGGTAGGTGACAGAAACGTGTGCTGGAGAACCAGAAACATGTCCTGCGCACAGACGTGGCGTCGGAAGCCGATGAGAGAATGAGGGAAGAACTCCCTCGTCTCGACAAAATTAGAGAGGCGAGTCAGGGCCATTCGCTCAAGGGTCTTACCAACACATGATGTCAGGGAGATTGGGCGGAGGTTAGAGAGAGAGGGAGGCTTTCCCGGCTTTGGAATCATAGAAATGAGGGAGGAGGTCCAGGAGCTGGGCAGGCAGCCGCTGTCCCATGCATCATTGTAGGTTTTAAGGAGGAATTCTTTGGCGCAGTCAGGAAGGTTGCGAAGTGTGGTGTATGTAATGGCATCCTCACCGGGAGCCGAGCGTGTAGCATTAGCAGCCAGAGCCGATTCGAGCTCCCGGACAGTGAAGGATTGGTCCAGATCGTGGTTAGGTCCACCTCAGTACACCGGGTAGGAGGGTGCCAGAGGGGGCGGGAGATAGAGAGAGGCGAGCTGATCAAAAACATCGGAGGGAGTTCCTTGAGTGAGGGCTTTAGCTAGAGTGGGAGCAAGGGCAGGCTTAGTGCCAAGGAGGGATTTGAAGAGAGACCATGTGGATCGCGAGTGCAATGCAGAGTCAAGACGGTCACAAAGAGCACTCCAACGAGAGTGCTCGAGTGAGGCGCAGTGGGCGATGATCTCGGCCCGCAGAGCAGTGATCCGGGAAGAAAGTTGGGCATTGTGAGGTTGGCAGCGGAAGGAGCGTTGAAGACGTTTACGGCGACGCCATAAACGGAGTAGGTGAGGATCTGGGTCTGGGACTGGGTGACAAGAGCGAACACGACGGCTACTGGACGTGAGCGCTGCAGTGATGCGCGACGTCCAGTCGTCGTAGGATTGAAAGGAGTCAGAGGCGAGATTAGCGCGGAAGGCGTGCCAGTCATTATGAGTGACCGGATGACATCGAGGGATGTGGGAAAGAGAGGTGGAAATGTGGACAAGATAGTGGTCACTGAGAAGAGTTTCGGCTGTCACTTGCCAGTGAAATGAAAGTGAACCCCGAGAGAAAGTGAGATCGGGTGTCGTGGGGCGCTGTGAGGCATTGCCCGCTCGAGTAGGGGAGCCAGGAGTATTGAGAAGGGTGAGGTGGCGTTCTTGGGCCAGACAGTGGAGGAGGCGGCCGGGTTTGAGGGTTTGAGGGTAGCCCCAGAGTGTGTGAGGAACTCTTATCATACAAATTTAGAAGTGCGGGTGAAATGAGGCGAAATACCAGAGACTTGAATTCCAGTAGAAGAGATACCGAAATTGTAGTGCAAAAGCACTACTTCACAAGGTCTAACCGGCTCACCGAGTTTGTGTGAATCTTTTACCTTGAGGGTGACCTTGTCCAAACCATAAATAGATATTGCCGTGACTGGGATTCGAACCCGCGGCGGAGTGAACAGATCAGCTTCGCTGGCCACTGCACTAGAGCACTATGCTATCGCCGCAGCCGATCACGTCTCGCGGTGAACTGCAACACACTCTCGGGCTGTGCATTGCACATCGTCGTCTTCATAAACTACTACTACTGTAAAACTAAGGTCGCCAGACGTGCCGGCGGCCCATCATGTCAATACCATTAGCCAATCAGGCTGAACACATGCTTTCGCACGTATACTCGGTTTAATTACATTAAAGCCGTGCCACTTTTTTCGTTTTCACTGACCACAACACACCCATCATCATAACGGGGTCATAGGGGCCCAGCGGACTGAACTTCCCTTTTCTCTCTTTGTTCCTTCACTTCCTTTTACCTCGTTAAGAACGTGTAAGGTAAGGTGTACAGAATAGGCAACCAGGTATCGGGCATGATAAACTTGTCTTTCTTTTCTTTTCCTGCCTCGCTCTCTTATTTTGCTGGCAGGAGAGAAAGCGAACCGACAGAGACGAATTCATCATGAAGTAATTGCTGCCCATCACGAAAATGGCAGACTGGAAACGGCTAGCTACAAATCTCACACTGTTCCGTCATTTTACCAGCTAAGTAAACTGAACCCATGAGTAAAATTCCTTCAGGAAGCGAGCGCTATGGGTTCGGCTCTAGCGTTCAGTGTACTAGCACCATTCTCTTTATTAGTATCGTTCTCACCACCACCCCTCTATTATAGCGCCGTTCATTACCAAGTTCAGCAAAAGCTTTGTCTCTCTGATCTTGTGTCCCCAAAGGCACTTTATCTTTGCGCCCTTTAATTGTCTTATCGTGCACTTGAATATACATACTCTTCAATTCCTCGCAAAAAAAAATTGAGGGGCAAAAATAAAAACTTATAATCACTTAATCACAAATTATCACAAATTATATCACAAATTATCACAAATAATCACAAATTATCCCGCGGGGCTGAATCAGTTTACCAGAATAAGACGGCGCGAGCCTCACGGACGTGATAAGACTTAGTGACAAAAAGTAATATACAAAAATGCTGAGTCTTTTTGTCCTCTGCACAAGACGCTGAAATATACGTCTGCCGCAGACCTGGGTAAAAGGTCGATTAAAGGAAATCATAAAGGAGAGGAAAGGATAAAAAAAAACTTTACCATGGATGGCTCTAGCGTCAGTTTCTTACCAATAAGATACAAGCACGATGAAATAAAATGCGAACAGCGGAGCGTGTAGATGCTGCGCTGTTTGCATTTATTTTTATCGCGACTCAATGAGGTATGTAGTGAAATGGACTTAAAGCTAAAATATAATCAGCATTTAATTAGTTTATTTTTACCGCCCTATGTCACGCACTTCGAAACTAATTTATTTAGGTTGGGAATGTGTGACACATCCCAGCACAAAGGTTACGAAAAACCTGCTCACTCACGTCTCAGCGCCCACGGATCCAAGTTTTTGAAGGCGCGCATTGTCCGGAGAAGGGCGATGCTGCACTCAGGTCGCACATCTGCCCCGAGCAGCTGGCGGGTAAAAGAAGCGGGGATGTTGGCGAATCCCTTGGCTACGATGTCTCTCAGCATCTGCCCGTAGTCAGTGTCATCGGTTGCTATCGCATTCTCCCCTGTCGTCGACACCTGCGCCGCATTATCTGCACTGGTGCTTCCTGTCGCATCCTGTGCTCGCGAACTTCCGATGAAAAACATTATCAGCAGCCACGTTGTCAGTGCAATCATCCCCGGAAATGAGCAGATGTTCCAACTTCTACTCTTCATTGATCGGGAAGGCATATTACCCAAGCGTCCGGAAAAAAACACGAAACTTGGAATCTACCCTGCACTCTGTTCCGCCAGTGCGCACGATCGTTTTAGGGCCCAAAACTCGGAGGGAGCTTCGTCTCCTCGTAAGGGTGACTGTGGCAATCCGATGCAACAGTCAGGGCGAGTGTCTTCAATGCTGGCACCGGGTCTTCCTGGCTCCGGTTGTCATGACGGACAAGCCGCCTTCAAGCAGTCGCTACAGTTGCGTTCGCAGCACTTTGTTCAGAGCACTGACCGCTCCAACGCGCTGCTGAGCCCAGGAAAATCGACTTGCCGAATGAAGAAAAAAGTATGCTTGTGGCTGACTATAACGGAGTCAGAGCAGAAAGGACTGACTTGACGACTTTCGAGACAAGAGCGCGAAGTCGATGAAGAAATTAATTAGTCCGAGAAAAGCTCGCTACTCTTTAGAAAAGCTCACGAGGATGTGGGCTCCCTGAAAATCACTGACCGAGGCAACGGAACGACTACGATTCAGTTAGTCCGAGCAGGCTCGGTTGGTAGTACTGTGCCCCTTCTTGTCATGCAGCGCAGGCTCTTTAGACAGGAGCGGCGAGGGGGAGCTCTTGCTACGCTGTGCGAATACCCAGCCTCGCACCTTCAATGAGTCAGGAGGGCGCGAGTTGCTAACTTACTTTTGCTACCCAGAAATTAATCGCTCTTTCTTACCTTCCCCTTGCCCCTGTTCTAGTATTCGGCTGCGCGCCAATACATCTGAATAGAAAATGAGGCATGCGATTGCGTCATAAGGATGGGTTGGTGGCGTTGAGAAAGTAACGCTGGCTACTCTTCTCATTACCAGGGGAGATTACGTCATTACGCCCCCTTCCCTCCCACCTTCTTCACTCGGCAACAGGGCGTATTGAGAAAAACAAAAACTAAAATTACGAAGCATATAAAAATCGCTTGCGTGTCCGTATCATAATACAACTTCGGCGCGATGTTGCGAAGTGATAGATGACGTAATAAAAGGACTGGTTTGAGTCGGTTGCTGGTATTGCTTTTGGCGGCGCAACAAAAATAATCTCTTATGTTGCTATGTTAAATATGATATTCCTTTGGGCTTGCTTATTCCCAGATGATTAAGAAAAATCGTGGAGTGCAAACCAAAGACATGAACGAAATGAGAGGACGGGAGCTCTCGTCCATTCTTCTCATTTCGTCTCTGTTTTCGGTTTCCGCATCTCTATGTTTTCTTATTTTGTACCGACAAGCCAAGTAACAAACTACTCAAAGATGATTCTTCAAACGTTTTCAGTCAGTGATCACGCAACAAAACTTCTCTGTTTGCTCTCAACGGTTTTCTCGTGCTCATATTTCTGCTCAGAGAGAGGTCTGTAAGTTCCGTCTAGCGCATAAAACACGCATCAAATTCAATTTTACTTGTGCACAGCATGTAGACGCTCTTTTATACAAGACCCTTCGCATGATCACAGTGTTTAGTATGCAGGGTGTTTTACCTATGACTTTAGACAATTTTTGAAAATAGGGTTTTAGATTTAGAAAAGCGCTTTCTTCAGCATGACGTTGTCAGCGGGGCAGTACATTAGAATACAGCCAAGACGTGTTAACGCGCAGGCTGGTTAACTTATGTCGAATAGTTAACTTTTAAACTATTACTGTTAGTCTCCATAACTAAACAAAGGCGTGTAGCCCACCGGAAGTGATATTCATATCAGTTTTTAGAATTTCGAACACACGGTTACGCACGGTGCTGTGGCCCAACAAATTTTGGCTATTTGGACGAGTTAGGTGCACTGGAAAGGTTGCTTTGCCTGCAATCTTCATGAAAGCGCATGTATTTTGACGCGATGTAGCCAAAATCTGTAGTGCTACAGCGACGAGGGTAACCGCGTTTTCGAAATTCTACAAGCTGATATGGATATTACTTACGGTGTGCTAGACACCGCTCAATAATTATGGAGCCTAACAGTGGTGGTGTATGAGGGTTTAACGTCCCAAAGCAACTGAGGCTATGAGGGACGCTGTAGTGAAGGGCTCCGGAAATTTAGACCACGTGTGGGTGTTTAACGCGTGCTGACATCGCACAGTGCACCGGCCTGTAGAATTTCGCCTGCATCGAAATTCGGCCGCCGCGACCGAGATCGAACCCACGTCTTTCGGGTCAGCAACCGAGCACCACGACCACTGGGTTACCGCGGCAACGGAGCCTAACAGTAATACTTAAAAAATCAACCATTAAATATTAGTTAACCAGCCTGCTACTCAGAACGTCTTAGCTGTATTCTTATATACTGCACCGCTGGCAATGCTATGCCGAAAAAAGCACTCTGCTAACTCAGAAAGCCTATTTTTTAAAATTGTGTACAAACTTAGCTGAAACACTTTGCATAAAAACTCTCCTTAGGATGATTAATGTGGTGGCCCCAATAAAAATTTTATTAGGCTTGGCGCACAAGTGGGGCAGCCTTTGTAGGCCAGGTTTACCCAACCGATTTCTTCTCTGCTCAAGTTAAAGGTATTCTACGCCATTTTCATACCGTAGAAAATCCCGGGCTATTACCAGAAGACGGGCGGGTAGCCGCAGTGAGGGAGTGTAGACACGGTCGGAAAGGTCAACTTCGCTATCCAAAACAAACTCTGGAAAACCAGTGCTTCATCGCCGCAACATCCTTTCAGCAAAGACATACCTCCTATCGAAATTTTGATAACCCCCAATATAGAAACCTACGTAGCCAAGTCTCCTTATAATCCAAGAAGCGAAGTGGTTCGGTGCGAACCGTTGCAGCCCGCGCCCGTTTCCGGATCACCTTGAGTGAGCGACGCCGGCAGGCTACGTGTCCGTGCTAGGCGGCGACCAGCACGATACCTATATTGAATGCTTCAGCAATTTCGCTTAGTATAAGCAGCCCCATACTGGCAATCGCCCTCTTGACTTGTAACTAAGTGCTGAATTTATCGGTAGCATATGTTTCATCATTTCCCATCTTACTGCCAAAAACCCGACTATAACGAGACTAGACTGACCTTAGTGTGCGCGACGTGCCATTCGTGACGGAAATAATAAATCTGCTCCCTTGGCGGGACAGTTGCGACGATTACGCCGGTGTGGCAGCAGTCACTTGCGTTTTTTTTAGTTCGTTTCCACGTGTGCATGCGTGTCCATGGACGTGCGTGCGTGCGTGCGTGCATGCAAGGCACATGTATGCGATCTCCGGCTTTTTGCTTAGCGCCAAGCACACTACTTTGGGCTGAGCGCTCGAATCTCGAGTCAGTTCGGCGGTCACGCAAACTGAAGCAATGTTTTGGAGGCCGGTCTTGACAGCCGACTGGACTAGTGTACCTGGAGAAGATTTGTATTATCCTGACCTCTTGCCATCGCCCATGGAACCTTTATAGCTCTTTTTCAACGAGTTTTGCAGTGACTAGTCTCAGGGACCTTCGAATGCATACAAGCTCTCTTTTAGGCCGTGCATGCAAGTTCAAGGTGGGGTTTAAAAGAGGTGCGAAAATTCTTTTGTCCACTCTGTGCTGGTTCGCACAATCACCGACGCTAATTTTGACAAGTAGGCAAGGCTTAAATTCGTGGCGAAGGCAGAGGTATCTGAGGCTCTGGAAGTTTTTTCGTAGTAAATAAGGAATGTGTATTTTCCTAAAAGTTCCTGCCCCGAAAACTACAGTAATTATAACCCACACTCGCCGTGAAATTTTCAGCACACAAAAATGTAGGCAGGTATACTTGCAAATCACTTCTTACAGCAGATGAAAAAATCATCAATGAAGAACCGAGTTGGTCCCGCGGAAGACCCTACAGGAAGTCGAATTAAGATGCGTAGCAACCGAGATCGCCGCGAATGCGTAGCAACCGATATTGCCGCGAATGCGTAGCAACCGAGATTGCGTCGCAGCCGCGATTGCTAAATTGCTTAGATTGCTACGAGATTGCAGAAGTGAGATCAATTCGGTGAACACTGCGCCTTACGAATTTGAGCAAATGCGTTATGCGCACCCCCAGGGCATACGCTTTTATAACATAGCTTCTTTTTATTGTGAGTTAGCGGGCTCTGGGATTTGTAATCACCGGATTGAGAGATAAGTGACTTAGAAAGGGCGCAGTCTCACTGTTTACTGCTTTTCAGACGAATCCTAGGAACTTGGAGCGCCTCCAGCTGACAGGTGTCTCAAATTTCTTCTCAGTGGCTAATGTAAACTGAACTTCGTATATATGTCAATAGAACTATCGCTGTGTGGCGGGATTACACAATTCAGACTCTTTCTTTTTCTGCAGCTTATCTCACAGTTGGTTGCCTCGGGAGTTCAAGCTGCACCTAACGTTACCGAAAACACCACGCACGTAACGACGGTTCAAAGATGTGCCAGTGACTTCGAGAGTCGTGACAAATTGTTGTAGGATATCAGAAGTGCAAGGCGCTGCTGGAACACGTAGATCTGCTCAATATAATTTGTCACATTTGTGGCTTGCAGGAGAGTGCCTTCGAACTAATGGAAAGGGCGTAGTTTTAACGGCCTTTTTCGACTATCAGGAGCAGAACTTGGTGTTCGCTTGAAACAAAATATAAGTGAAGTCAAGCATTTCGAAGGTAAGACATACTTCTACCACGGGCATACATTACAGGAGAGAGTGACGTTGAAAAGCATGATGCTGAGGTATCTGTTGCTAGTGCATTCTTCCATTTAATTTTTTCCGACTATGGGATTATATCGACCTAAGGGCAGTTACTATGAACGTACACTTGAGAATGGAGCAAGTATGTCGCCAGTGTATTCACTGCATTGCCGCAAAGGACTTATAATTGTATGCGAGAAACTTCATCCCTTAAAAGGGGAAGTGAGAATTTATGGGTTTGAGAGACCGGCATAGCAGACTGCTTGGAACATTGCGTTCAAGCTGATGGGTTTGTCTAGATTGTGTAGAAAAAATTAAGGGTCTTTGAGTTAGACGAGGCATGACTCTCATTTCTGGACGAACAAGATGGTATCTAAAATTCATTTCAAAGTTGCTAGGGCTGACCACCAACCAGAAAGTGGCCTAAAAATAGGTTCCAACAATCAGGAGTAATATAGATGGTCTTCAAGGGGGTCCCGTTCATCAAGCTTTGTTGTCCTATAATCACTGCGTAAGTGAATTTATGAAAAGTAGGCCACCTATCTAGGTAGTCATCCATGTAGAGGACTGAATAAGCGTCGTTCTTTGCGTTATCGTTTAGTTTTCTGTAATGTACGAAGCACCTCAAGGTTATTTTCTTTTTCTGCTTTCAAAAAGCATATGTCGCTCAAATCCTCTTCGGAGGCTGTCTTTGATGATTTCTTTGCAGATAATTGGAACCCTTTTTTCGGAAGAACCTAGCTAAACCAGCTGACGCTTTGATGAATGCTTGCTCTCCATTATTATGTGGTGCTTGGTGATGGCTACCTGTTTTACTGTAGAGGCGGAAGCGAACTAATACGGCATGAAATTTGGATTCCTGTCTGTGTGAACTGTAGTGTTAGCGGGCGTACAGTGTGCACAGAGAACGACCAATACTTTCGGAGTCTCGGTACGAAAAGCCCTTTATTCTTCCTATTCTTTTCCCACTTTCATCGCGTGCGCAGCGCGGGGCCTCTCCATGGGGTATCGTCTCACCGAGCGCCGGAGGATCGCCCCTTTTCAAGCCGTCGTCGGCGCCGTGGTCCGCGTGTCTCGCAGCCTACAACACGCATCCGCTTTGTAAAGTCCAATGATTGGAATCAGCTTAACTATACAGCAACTTTCTGTTTTCTACAGCTCTTAAGATGACACGACGTTGTTAGAGGTTTCTTGGCTTTCGTTGTTCTGATAAGGTTTCAACTTGCGTTTTTTCGGGCCTTTGTGACTGACGACATTCATGTTTCACTCCGGGCAGCGGCGCCAGATGACTTCTGTTCCTTGTAGGACCTCAATGTAGGACCTCAAAAAATTTGCGGAAGACACGACAGTGCCAGCCTTCTTTTGGTCTTTTACCCACAGAGTTTCGCTGGCTATAAATCTCGAAGCCGGCGAGCTCCATGTCTCCTGTCGTGATGTTTCTTTTGTTCGACTGCTCTCCTTTGTACTCACTCTTGTAGGCCACCCTGTCGATTAGTGCAGGTTCCAATTTGCTGCTTGCCATGGGCAGGGACGTTTGAAAATTTTCTCCCGTTAACACTTGCGCAAGACTGAAGCTGTTAGCCAGCGGTGCGGCCCTGTAAGTCTGTAGTGCAACCTAACTGCCGCCAGTTTTCTATAGACTCTTTTTGACAATGCCTACCGCAGCTTCAATGAAACCGTTGCTGTGAGGAAATCTCGGGCCAGAGGTGACATGCTGAAAGCCCCATTCCTCCACAAACTGATGGAAAGCGGAGCCAGTGGCCCTGCTCAATTGGGGTCCTTATCGCTGCGCACTTGCAGAAGTGTTCCATGCATTGCGAAAATGGACTTGTGTTAAGACTACTGCCGCAGTCCTTTTTGGCAAGAGGACAGTTTCTGGGTAGCGAGAATAGTAGTCAGTGACTGACCAGGAGGTAATCTTTTCCTCCACAATGGAACAAATCCATGGCTACTTTCTCCCACAGTCCCTCAGGAAATTCGGATGGCATGAGTGGCTCATGCCTGTATGCCTGTTCCTTAATACATTGTGTGCACTGGCGCATAATTTCATCAAATTGTGTTAAAATTTCCGGCCACCAGACAGACTCGTGAGCTCGTGCTCTGCACTTGACAGTTCCTTGATGGCCCTGGTGAATCCTGCCGAGGATATCTTTACGCATTACTTGGGATTTGATGATCCTAGATGATCATGAGGGCTTGCGACACAGCATTCTTCTTGACGCATTACAGGTAATTACGATAGGCAACATTGTATACGCATTCCACGAACTGATTGTTCTGTATCTTTTACCACTGCTTAAGGACTGCATTAACGGCCATCGTGCTTTAACTTACGTTAGCGAGGTTTCGAGGCGCCAAAACAGACACTGTGAAAGCGATAAGTTGCGCGAGCCTCTAAAGGCTGCGCAAAAGTGTGGATATAAAAGATGAGGTCAAACTTTTGTTTTCCCTGTTTTGCAACATCTGGAAGACAGAACATGAGTCGCACAACCAGCATTCGACAGCGACTTTAATTATTGCTAAGCATTCACAAGACATATTCTCAGCTATTTTCGCCGGTACAGGACGCGTACTTCTAACTGGTTCCAAAAGCTTGTTTAGATGGTGCAACCCGCATGCGCGGTCTGTATAGCATTGGTTTGCGTTTCTGTCCTCCAAGTTTTCGTCCAGAGAAATTAAAAGGACAACGGTGACAAGCAAGTTGACAACGGTGGAGAAGCAGGGAAGATGTGCCTTTTCTTTCAATATGTCCTTGGTCAAAAGAAAGAAATTTTCAGCACCCGCCACGGGCTAAATAATGACATAATCAGTCGTGATCCATTCTTTAAAACTATCCATCGCAAAGGGTTCGTGATGTGAATGAAATAAGACAAAGAAAACCGCTTGTGAATGGCGTTCCGTGTGCATAAAATATGGACGTTTTCACTTTTAGTGACCACAACTCGCCCTAGCCACAGTGAATGCCATGAACCCAAAAGACAAAACTTTCCATCTCTCCCTCACAAGAGATTTTTGCTGTTTCATTAAGAAAACACACACTATACAGTCAAACCCATTTATAACAAGCCAGGCGGTCACACGGATTACACGCTTGTTGTATCCGACGTTAGTATTAAGTAGGCTCTCTGCTTTACAGCCAAAAATACTATGCCTGGCAAAAGTGCCGTCTACTCCTTAAAAAATGCACCATGCGCAATAATTTCTTCAAAGCACGCCCTACCCCGGCGTTTTCCAGCCTCTCCAGACGGTCATGTTCTCCTCAGCGAGATCCTTGCTGCCAACAATCTGCTTTAAGGACGGGATAAAACTAATCATTGTTGAAGTGCGCAAAGTAGCTGGTAGCAGGCCGGACTCACTAATCAGATTCCTGACGGTAGGCCAGTGCTCGTTTTTTCGTTACAATGGCTTCGTCAGAGCACGGCTCTGCGATGTTGTCGTCTGCTCGACCGTAGTCACCCCAGGCAACAACCGGACAGCTACGCACCAACGACGCGTTGCCGCAAATCCACATGCGTCCGATCGCGGTGTCTTCGACAGCGTCATCTATCGTTCATCGGTCCATGCGGCGACGATAGTAGCACTGCGCATGTGCGCAAAAAAAATCTGCCTCTCCCGTAATCGAGAGTAGAGTAAGCATGAAATGTTTACGGGCATAACACAGTGGTTGTAGATGGTACTAGTCAAAATCTTGAAATGTGTCTAGTGTTCACCACACCACACTCTTCTTGTTGCGTCGAAGCGATCGCCTGCAATAGTGCGTGCTTAGGTAGGCAGCCGCGAACCGTGACTGCCTGGTCGCTTTCGGGAGCGGCCGCATAATCATGGCGTTGTCGGCAGCGGCGAGCAGTCTTCTGCTATGGCGTATCACTAGCAAAGCGATTGCTTTCCACAACACGCTTCCTCCCTCCCCTTCATCAGGCTCCATTGCTCGGCTTAAACAGCTGTGACGGTGGCGGCAAAATGCAGGACGATGCAGAAGAGTACGCGGACACGACGAGACGCAGGCCTGACAAGAATGTATAAGCAGCGCGTGCTAATACTCCGCGATCGTGTATACATCTGCCTGCCAAAGGGGCAAGCGTCATGAGCTGAAGGCCCAGCGGCCGGTCTTTTACATGACCGGACCGCAGCGCCATCCTTGGGGACAGCGCGGAAGCGGCCCCCCACGGCCCTCTCTCGTAGAGTCTCGTTAAATCTCGTACGGTGCCCAGATGCTCTCGTTTCAGTGCCCGGATGATCTCGTTTCAGTGCCCGGTTGAGTGGAATTCAGTGCCCGGATGTTGGCTCTCGGTCTCGGCGTGACGTCACCACACTGCCGACAACGGGAGCTAAAAGCATTTCATGCTTAAAAAATGTATCAACTGCAGTGTCTGCCATCTTGTTCTGCCTGCATATGGCAGCAGCATGCAAGGTGAAGTAGGGTGTCTGAATGCGCGCGCGGGGGAGCGGGCACATTTAGGCACCATAAGTTGAAGCCGTCTGGGTAGACGACTCATATGCCATGTAACCAGCGTAGCCTGCACGGAATTCAACCTTTTCATATCGCTGCCGCTAGTTGATCCCCGAGCATGCACATTAGCTTCGCTTTCAACGCTTGCCGCGCTTGGCTGCAGGTTGCCTTCAGTTCCAATGCCACCTTTTTCTTGCTTTTCTCGGTCGATATGTTCTTTCTGGTGGTGTCGCGGTGGATGAGAGACTCTCTTCGGTCTCCGCGCTAAGCTTGAAGCGCGAGTTTTTTAGTTGCTGGGGCGAGTTTACGGCGCCTCCTTGTTCGCTATTACCGAGTGTAGCGGCCACAGCTAGTTATATCTCAGCCGAGTTGACATTGCCTTTATGCATATCTTGACGATAGTGCAATACTTATTCTTAATAAGCAGTCGTACGTTATATCTGCGGCCGTTATAAATGGGCTCAACTAGTGAGCGGGCAGTATTTATTTATTTATTTATTTATTTATTTATTTTACATGCACTGCTAACCTTATGCAAGGTCTTGGGCAGGAGTGGGTGGCCGTGACCGTACAGAATATATGCACATGACAAGAAAGCGCACTTCAAGATAACAGATGCTCAACAGCGACAAAATTCGCACGATTCTTTGTAGAGAGTTTGATTGTGACCGGGGAAAAAAAGAAACAAAGAAAATGTGTCGAGGGCGTAAGAAGTGAACACGGAGCACAAGAACAGGCTCAGAGCAGGTTACAATACATTTCGTTTTTTACCTATAGGAGTGCGTCTGTGAACGCATCAAGAGTGGGGCATTCAACAGTTCGGGCATCTAGTGCATTCCAGATACGTGTCGTCCTAGGGAAAAAAAAGTTCTTGAACACATTGGTTTTGCACGTGAAATCGTTAACCTTTCTGTTGTGGAATGATCGCGTCGTACGCGCATTTGCGGGTTGATTTGGTTTGGTTTATGGGGTTTAACGTCCCAAAGCGACTAAGGCTATGGAGACGCCGTAGTGAAGGGCTCCGGAAATTTCGACCACCTGGGGTTCTTTAACGTGCACTGACATCGCACAGTACACATGCCTCTAGAATTTCTCCTACAAAGAAATTCCAGCTTGCCGCGGCCGAACCCGCGTCTTTCGGGCCAGCAGCCGAGCACCATAACCACTCAGACACCGCGCCGGCTTCATTTGCGGGTTGAATATATCGGTTTTTGTCTATTCGTGTTTTTTCGTTGTACACTAAATAATAGAACTTTAATATTTCACGATACCGGCGTGATTGCAGTGCTTCCAAGTTAGCAGTCTGTAAGAGACAGGTAGGGGACATGCGCTGACTATAGCAGTTGTAAAACTGCTATAGTCGGAAATTTATCAAGTGCAACAGGCTGGGCTGGCAACAGCGGGACTTTTTTCGACCACGCAACGGACGCTTCAGAGAGAGCAGCTACGAGGGAAGAGGGCAGTCTTTCTATGCACTATGACGACCCGGCCGCACACGCTGAGCGAGCGAGGCGGACACATCCTGCCAAACTACTTCAGTTGTGTTCCAGTAATCGCTTGACCTTGTTATATCATTAGGCTGCGCGCCAATATTTCGGCCGTAATATTCAAGCATGCGAATGCGTCATGGAGAGCGAAGCGATCTTGTTAGCATATCGGACTCTCTCGTGTCAAAGCGCGGGCTGTAGTTTTCCTGGTATTACTGAATATTTATTTAATTACTCCCACGTCCTTTCACCTTTCACGCTTGGCAATAAGCCATTCTGAGCTGAACGGACGAAAAACTAACAAAACCATAAACATGCGTCTGTGTATGATGAATGTACTAGCAGCGTGACGTTTAAACACCGCTGTAAGGCTATCACGCCTGTACAAACTTCGCGTCATGTTGAAACGTGGCGGGCAGCATAAGAAGAGGAGGATTAGTTGAGGTCGGTGATTGGCTTACTTATTAGATGCGCAAGGAAAATACTCTCTCCTTTCGGCGTCTTCAATATGATTAGCCGTCGTGCACCTGTAGGGAGAGCAAAGTAGCAGCTCTGAAGCCAGCGGTTACCTCTGCTGTCAGCGTTAATTATTTCTTGGAAACCGAAGACAACATCCCACGTTCTCTAACCCCTATGTTCGCTAAAAAGACACAATTTTTTTTTTGTTTTGTCCACGCTCAGTAATTGATTGGAATCAAATAACAGAACTATTGCCTCGTGAGATCTAACCATCAAGTGCTTTTTGTGCCTTTTTTGCAGAGTCGCTTCTTTGTAATTTCACTAACCTTTACGCCCACCCTGCTTGGATTTATTGTCCGCTGTATTTTGTAAATAATAATAATTATTATATTGATGCTTCAGTTCAAAAGCGCTTCAGTAAGATATATTGAGCGCATATAACATATTTTTGAAAACCACGTGGCCATGTGCGCGACTTGCAGGCGCTCATTTTAAGATGCTACAAGCGACGCATGGTGCATGTTTCTGCAGATAAATGTGCTACCCACAACGAAAATTTTATTGTGGCCGTGCAGCGGTCCGGACTTTCTAAGTAGAAAATCTTTATCCCACGAGATTTCCTACGCCTTTAGAACAGTAAATTAGTTGGATAAAGGTTGTCTAATAAGATAATCTTTACGCCACTAATGTACTATTCGAAAGGCGTAGGAAACCCCGCGATTTCGCGAGCGAGAGGAGAGACGCTACAGCGGCGAGTTGAAAGGAGGCCCCGAAAGGCGCCTGAAAACGCACCCAAAAATTTTGTCCAAGCGCATTTTTTCAAACAGGATGTTGTTTATGAATGCTATCTTTTAGCATATTGTCAAATTACACCATAAAAATCAATATATCCGCAGATCCATTCTCGGACGGCTTTCTTGTTGGCAACCACCTGCGTTTGCAATACTCCCATAGAAGCGAGAAGCCCTTGTTAAACGAGAAGTAATTCCATTCAAAACTGGTATAAACGGCATAGTCACGAGATGCATGTGTATGACAGTGAAAAAAAATCATCTCTTCACAATATCAGCAATGTCTGACATCCCAAGTTCACCGGTGCAGGGAGGCCGGTTTTAAGGACTCGGTCCTTGTCTCATCTGCACAAAAGTAATCCGAACGTGTTCAAATTGGTTTTCCTCTCTTGACGCGCTGTATATCCTTGCCGGCCTTTTGGCTCTGTTATGTATACTATCAGGTTTGTACCATGTAGCGCCTACCTAGGGGCTCTGTGAATAGTTTTTTGTGTGTACGCGCGCGCGCAAGCACTCTTGCACGCACGCACACGCACACACACACATTGCCCCGCGGCGGTAGCTCAGTGGTTACGGCGCTCGGCTGCTGGCTCGAAAGACGCAGGTTCGATCCCGGCCGCGGCGGCCGAATTTCGATGGAGGCGAAATTCTAGAGGTCCGCGTACTGTGCGATGTCAGTGCTCGTTAAAGGACCCGAGGGGGTCGAAATTTCCGGAGCCCTTCACTCCGCCGTCCCTCATAGCCTGAGTGCTTTGGGACGTTAAACCTCAATAAACCAAACACACACACACACCCGCCCACTACACCCTAAACCCACCCCACCTGCCTTTTAAAAGGTCTCCGGAGGTACCTCCGGTGCAAATGCATGCTCCGCTTACGAACCTTCCCCGCCCACCAAAAACACCCCTCAGAACACATAACACCTACCAGACACCCACCCCTCCACTTTCCCCACCACCACTTCAACCTCCAGAAGGTCTCCAGAAGGCCTCCATATGCATCTACCCGCCACAAGCATGCGCAAAACGCCACGTAAAAGCGAGGGAAAAATCATATCCAGAGACGCAATGAGAGGCGATCACTGCAAGAGTGAAATGTATAACTGATGCAGCTAACGGATATTTCTCACATCACACAGTCCGATAGCCAGAGCTTTTTTTTTTATGCTGGCTCGATCCAGTCGCTCGATCCAGTTTTTTTGCTGGCAGACTTCAGAAGGAAAAAGATGGGGGTCCTTTTTTTATTTCCAGATGGTAAATTTTTGCGGGTTAATGGCAGGGGATTCAATAGCTATCAGTGCTTCGCTTTCTTAACCCTTTGTGCAAGCCGTTTCAGATGCCCTTTAACACACACAACGCGACTCGACAAATGACTGGAGTAAAGCTGCAGCTTCTTGTTACGTGAGGTTCGAGCGGTAAATGCCATGGTGAGAACCTTAAAATCACGTCGAACAACACAAGCAACGCTTCGATATTAAGCGTTAAAGTATTTCTGTGTCGACAACGCGCCTACGCCCGAAATAACGCTGTTTTAGCTGCTGCGGCGATTGTACCGTCGTCAGCACGCTTAACACGAACGCTCGATTGCGCGTCCTACACAGATATTACAGCCCCTGAGCGCTGGGCGCCAAGTCAGAGACCATGCTTCACGGTGTGTTTGCGGCGGTTGGCGACAGTTCGTGTCCTGCTTCCGCCATAATATTGTCTCAGACCCAGCGGCCGGCACCCAGCGGCGCTGAAGTCCCTGGAAGACACGCGCTCGATCATTCGTGTTAAGCGTGTTGACGGCGGTATACGTTGAGCATGCCGTAGTAAAGCGCCACCGGCTCGCATGCTGCCCTAGGCTACTCTTCTTCACTTCACGATGATGGCCATAACTTCTTTCTATCGGCGGATGCAAAGCTTCAAAAACCCCACTGTCCTACTCTTTGCCGGTGCAGCGAATTATCTAGTAATAAGAAATAGATTTCATATCGCAGAAAAGTGCTTCCGGCGGTCTTCCAATGACCCCAGCCAGCTAGCCTTCTTACGAGGGGGTTATGGGCCCTTTGCAAAAACGCCGGAAGTCAACTTCAGCGCTATCCCATTTACCGTGGTGGCGCTGTCCATGCGAAGGGTAAATGATGGGGCAGCACTGGAGACTACTACTGCGACCCTTTGTCCGCACTTACCCTGAGGCGAGCAGCAATTTGCCACAGCTGCGCTTCGAATCCGAGTCGCAAGTGCAACGCGTGCTGCAGGAGTGCTTCTCTGAGCTGCGCTCGTTTCCTTTAATGCAACACCAGAAGCAACACGCGGCGTTATTCTGTCTGCAGAATTTTTCAACGCTGCACCTAAACTGTGACCCCAAAACAGGCGTGGCCGCCATCGTGAACATGTTTTTGCTGAGCGGGGAAGTAGACTTCCACAGTTCAGCAAAGTGTCGATAACGTCCTATTCTCTGGCTCGCGTTTCACAAAGTGGCCTGGCGAGCGCTTGTAAAACGCAGAAACGCGTAGTGCCGAATACACCACTGGATAATCGCATAGTGAGTTTATTTTTCAGTGTTCTTTCTTCAATTTTTTTTCGGTTTATGCGTCTTTATCGCTAAAATTTCCCGCGTTAGAACATTGAACTTTCTTGAAGAATGGGAATGTGAGCTATAACACTAAAAACATCATTCTGACCAGGAGGACAACGGGTTTGAGAGTCATGACGTTTTTTAAAGAAGTAAAATAACTAATTTTTACCTAGTTGCAAAGGCCCTGATGGGGAAGAAACAAAATTATAGGACATTTACTCTTGTGCTAAGGCAAATTTCAGCAATGCTAATGCATTGTAAATAAGTGCCATGTGCAGCTACCATGACCTTCGCTAGCATGCTATGTCTGCGAGTTGCTACCAAAGGTAACAGTAGTTGTGCTGCCGTCAAACCTCATTCTTAAACTTTCGCGCTTTTTTTTTTTTGCATCTCGCCTTCGTACACGCCAGAAGCGAACGCGAAAGTTAATAGTTTCATTGCAGGTGATAGCAACAGCTGTAGCTTTTGTAAAATTGTTATATTTGACAGAACTGTATTGCTCTCAGTCAAACGCCATTTTCGTTAGCGTTTTCTTCCTCTTTTTCACTGCATCTGCCTCGGGCATAGCGTACGGCATGCACCGAAGCCGTGCATCTCACGCGCAGCGCCAGCGTCCGCACCAAAGTATTCCGAAAAAGCATTCCGGCTACACCACTCCGTTTTGTCTCTCCGCTTCCCGGAGTCCGCGCTAACAGGCTGTTCACAGAGAAAAGCTGTTAGCCCACACCGCACGGCCGAGAGGGTGTGGCGCTACGCCTCCATGTTGCTGTGTGGTTGTCGCTGAACTTCACCTTAATGCTTGGAAATTAAATTCCGGAATTTCAACTAGTCTTGGTCATTATATCATTTCCATCTTCGGAATGCTTAAGATACTCAGCTTTCGAATCGAATACGATATGGGCTCCCCTGTAAAGAATGCTTCAACCCATGCGAGCACGTACTTGCTTTTCTGGCACGCCATTATTATCAACATACATTTCCAAGAGGCCTTCCACTAGCCCTCACCAAGGCTGCGCCAGGCTGTCTTAAACTTTTTAATCCCTGTCTCTTTTTTTCATTCTCCCTCATTCCGTTGGCGTTTTTCGTATGCTTCCATCGTTATAAGAAATAAATGCGCTGTTACTGCGAGCTCCGTGTTGTAGCTTGACTGAATTTTGTGCTCCCCTTTAGTGCTTCTCTGCAGCACGGTTTTACAAACACGAACAACGCTGCAGCTACATCGAACCAGTGACCGTTTTCAATCAAGGAATGCATTCTAGTGCTATCAAGTTATGTTCTCATGAACCATACTTTGCCTCTACGGAAAGATTTGGGGTCCACAGCGCGGGACTTGCCTCGAAAAAAAAAACAACAAGGTCCAAGCTCACCTGGATGACAGTAAAGACCACCCATGTCGAATATGTACAAAATCGCTCAGCTCGTTTCATTTTCTCAACCTATTCTTATCATGTAAGTGTAACAGAACTAAAACGCAATGCTCATCTCACAATCTTAGCGAACCGCCGGAAAATTTCCAGACTCTGTCTGTTTCATAAGTTCTATTGCCATCCATTTCATAACTTCATTATCAGCCCCGCACATCACATCTCCAAGCGCACAAACCACGGGATGATCGTCTACCCTCCCCCTACCCGCACTTCTGCGCATCTGTTGCCATTTTTCGTTCATACAGCAAGGGACTGGAATGACCGGCCAAACGCCATCGTGGATCAGAGCGACTCGTCGTCATTCAGATCGTTCATCGAAGAAGCGTACTGCTGAATATTCCATCCCTTCATGTAATACCCTTTCGATGAGGCCGTTGAGGTACTAATAAATAAATAAATAAATAAGAGCGTGTGAACTGTACCCATGTCCACGCAGGCAAGATAACACTAAAAGTGCTATTGAAATGAGCTTGGAAGAAGAGTAAAAAGTAGCAGGTGATGAAGATAGCCCATGGAATAGCCCATATAGTGCCCTCGTTATAATGTCTTTTGTGACCAACCGGTGGCGGTACATTTCTGCAGCGGTTGCTCCCAGTTTTCAACTGATGTATGTACCTTTTTTTTATGCCGTCTACTATACGTGCGCATTCTATAATTCAGAGGCAGATGTTTGAGCTTTTTGGTGCGACCTTTTTAGTCTCCACAGCTCTCAAGAATTTGAAACAATCAATACCTGGCGCGCACTGCGTTCGCTGCCAACAACTTTTAGTAGATGCGCTGGTTCAATCTATACTCACGCCGGAACACTAAACAGACGCATCTGTGTATGTGGAAGGAATTAAACACGAGCACATCCTTCTTAGGTAGGCAAGGCCTTTCGGCAAAAGAGAAAAAAAAACGAAAGGTAGAAATAATAGCCGGGGGAAGCATGACCCAATCCTGCTACGGCGGCCTAGGGGAAACAGGAAGGGAACGAAAGACATAGGCTGAGTGTTGAAGGTTAGGTGGTAATATCCTAATAAATGTATTGCATGGAGGCATGCAGAACGCGTCCACTCATCCCCTCCCGCTGCATCATTATGCCTTCCCGTTTATTTCCCGATATCAGGCAGCCTTTGCCACATTGCCACAACGGACTTGTAGCAATTATTGAGGACCATTTTGTTTTTTTTAGTCCGTGGCACGCTCCCTGAGCCTTTCGTAGCTGTTAGCGAGCACTCCGGCACGACATTCTACTTGACACATGGCAGAAGAATGTGATAAGCTACATTTTCTGCACAATGGACGAACTCATTATTCCGCCTCTTTGAACACTGCTCTCTGAATGAGATAATGGGACTGGTGTTTTAACAAATGTCGGCGAGGCTTTCAGGAGCCAAGAAAAATACTATTGCAACGGAAGCTTGAGCATGGAAGCCTCCTAAGGTTGTGATTTCGATGTACAGCATGACGGCAACCGCCTTTTTTCCTCTGTATTACAGCATGTGAACAAAGTGTTTCGACGAACGCTTTTTTTCTAGCACGCTTTCTTCCTAGCTAAACAGATCATTTGTTGCGCTAAATAATATTTGACATCAGCATGTATCACTGCTTGAACTTTTATGCACCTTGCGAGGGCCCGATTTCTTCAGCGCATTCACAAAAGACACGGGAACAGTTCTCCGTTTCACTAGTTTAGAATATTTGCGACTAAATTGTAGCTAGACCTTGTATAGCTGGCGCAGACGGCATGCGTGATCTGCATATGAAACAACATTAACATCAGGCAACCATATCTACCATTATTTATAGATCTACTCTGCTTGTAAGGGGTGGGGTAGGAGGGTAGCCTCAACGGTTATGGATTCAAGTGAATCAGCGTGAAAAGCAAAAAATTGCCATTAAGAGAAACTAAAAATTCGTCGCAGGCCTGAACACTTTATTTAATGGTTAACTTTCCGGGACTAGGCAAAGGGCCTTCATTTTCGGAAAATGCGCTAAGATGGGGCGATTAGATATTAAGCATATGTTCTTATGGAGTTCTCGTTCCGTCTTCTATCGCCTCCATTCTAGAATGTTGACTAAGATGCACCGGCTCCGAACCTCAAAGCGAAGTCAAGGAAGAGAATTGGAGGAGGGGAGGGAGGGGGGGGGTGGGGGGCTCAAATGCAATATTCATGCAAAGAAATCTACTTCCCTACATTATTTATCGTGTTTGCAACCGTCCTTGGAGCCATATTCGATGCAAATCGCAGGCAATCGAGATGTGGTTTTTAGAAGAACTTCCCATATGGTTAAGGTTACGGGGCGCTGAGATAATGAGACATAGAAAGCGCCTGCGACTTGGGTTACCGCTTAAATAGGAAACATGAAAGTTTTTTGTTTTCTATTGACCACATTGCACTGATGATCACAGTGAAGTACCATGAACGGAAAATCCGCAATTCTCTTCATATATCTCCACTGCTTGGCACCTTTTAACCTCATTCAAATTGAGCTCGGTGTCCAGGGTAATGTTTGCAAGGCATCGGGCATGGTTAGCTTCCTTTCCTTCCCACTTTTATGGTTCCCTGACTAGCGCACCATTTGTATTTTATATTAGCAGGCCACAAAGCATTCCAAAGGAGGCAACTTTATCGAGATGCGAGTGCCAAGTAACCCGCTACAAAAAGGCCAGCCTGGAGACGGCTAGGGACAACTCTCACAGCTGTGTCCACATGTTAACAGCTGAGTACTTACTTCATGAGTAGAATTGCTTCCAGGTATTAGCACCAATGTGTTTATCGATAGCATTCTTGCGCAAAATGTTTTTTAGCATCATCCGTTAATATGGAATTATCATATTAATCTCACTCTTGCCTCCGCTAACCGTACTTTCGGACTTCTCAAACATAATTTAGAAGGGGCCGCGACACACGTAAAAAAACTAGCGTACACCACATTACTCCGTCCGAAACTCGAATACGCGTCTACAATTTGGGATCCTAATCAGAATTATATCATCACTAACATCAAAGCCCTGCAAAACCGTGCTGCGCGATTCATCTTTTATGATTATTCATGTTACACCAGCGTCACGTCATTGAAGACTAAAGCCGTGTTAGAAAACTTAGCACTGCGCCGAAAAATTTCCCGTCTATCGCTCTTCCACAAGCTTTATCACCATCCTTCCCTTCATTATGAATTCTTTCAGCCACCGCCAGTTCTCTTTCCACGTCGCGATCATCCTTGCAAAGTTAAACGCATTAACTGCCAGTCATTCCATTATGGCTATTCTTTTTTACCACGAACAATAACCGAATGGAACACTCTGCTATCAGAAATTGCCACAGAATCTGATCTAAATAAGTTCCAACACCTTATTCACTCATGTTTCAACAACTAAAAAGGTATTTTTTTCAGCGTTCTTTCTTCCGCCTTGTCTTCTTTTTATTTTATATCTTTTGTTTTGTACTTCAGCGCACTTTTTCCAGTGTCGTCTTTTTCTTTTTCTAGCGGTGCTGTTATTTAATCTCAAATTTTGCTGCTATGTGCATTGTTGCGGCTCTTTCTGTGGATGCCTATTTATGATTAATATTTTGTGATTTTGTATTTTTTTAGTGCAATATTTTTAACCTTATAACAATGCTTTGTACTTACTCCCCCCCCATATAATACCCTCAAATGAGGGCCTTTCGGGGTATTTTGAATAAGTAAATAAATATGCCTTGTACATATAACAGAGTACCCTAATAGGTTCGTTGCTGCGATTTTGTCGCAAAAGGCGCATTGCTCTGTGGTTCTTTTATTATCCTCCCCAACACTTGGTCTTATCATGCTTTCAGTGGTTTTTAAATTGGTGTAAGCATCGTAGTTTGTTGAGATGAAAAGAATAGTAAGCATGTACTGCGTGTCTTTATTTTGTATAGCGGCAGAGGAAACGAAACTTTGCGCCGTTTGGAAACGAAGCCTTGAGCCCATTTGGAAAAAAAAATAGGTGGGTACCTTCCCTTTTGGGTATTTATGTATATATTAAAAGAATGACATCAAAAAGTAGAGATTGATTTAATCAACAACGGCACTAATTAAGAGACCGAAAAAAGACGAAAACAGCAAACACGTTCCTCCCACAGCTTAGTGTTCTGAAAGTGCGTGTGTGCGTGGTTTTTTGCAAAAACGAAATGACTGCACAGACTGGCAGCGAGTCCTAACGGATGTATGTTGACGTCTGGAATTGGACGGAGAAAAGTTAAAAGATGCCTGTTCAGCAGTGCTAGATCCGCCGGGGCAAGCTACATAAGCGGCCGAAAGAAGCTGGCGGCGTTCGAACGCACCGGGTAAAGCAGACAAATTTTCGCTGCTTCCTCCGCCGCCGCACAGGCTACGTATACGCAATGCACCTGCCTCAGCCAATAGATTCGGAAAGGAGAAAAGGAAAGTAGACACGAAAGCACAACGAGGCGGCGAACACTCGATCACAGCGTAGATTATGACGCAAGCCCTACGTGACGCTTGATATTGACCTGTACAACTATCCTGCTGTGCACGCTGAGAGAAGCGCGCTCTGTCAAGTTATTTGTGCCTCTGGGCCTAATTTCTTCAGGGCGCCAGTATTTATACAAAAATATTCAATCGTGCAGGGATGTGGGAAGCCAAGTAGTGTGGTTTTTATATTCGAGTCACTGGCGTGGGCGTCATGGCTATGTTTCTGGGAAGCACTGTAACCGTCATTAAAGCCATGCGCCAGCGCTCTTGGCAATAGGCCAATCTGAGCTGTAGGGACTCGAAAAAGAATTCCAACGTGACGTTGCAACGTCAAGGACGACATAGAAAAAGAAGAAAATATTGAGACAGTTAGGTATGTTGCTGGGCGAGTTGGTTGGGGAACATCTTGAGAACAAACAGCGCTTACAGACAAAGGACCAGAACAAGAAGGACACACAACTGCGCTTTCAGCGCAGTTGTGTGTCCTTCTTGTTCTGGTCCTTTGTCTGTAAGCGCTGTTTGTTCTCAAGATTGAGACAGTTGTTGGTTTAGTTGATTTAACGTTTTGTTTGCTTGCGCAATGTGCAATATACTTCGCAATATGTATCTGAGCAATATGCAATTTACTTCGTGTGATTATAGTTCACGAAGCTATATAATTCAGCATATAGAAACCGGTCTGCGAATAACTGCACAGGCCACAATGAAACTACCATTGTGGCGGCGTACCTATTTGGAGGGCTTGGTAGCCAACCTTATTCCCTAGACTGATCGTTCTCCCCTCCCATCGGTATAGGGTCCTCTGCGTCATTTTTATGATATCAAGAGAGAAGCTACTGTCGGTGAGCGTAAAGGCGTTCGGAAACACCAAGACCTCTGCTACAAATCCACTTTTTGCAAAAAGAACGTTCCCACTACAATACAGGCCGTGTTCCTATAGACCCTGTTTCTACAGACCGACACCATGCACTCTGTGACGCAAGATGCAGTGACATTGCTGTGGTTGGCTGGGCCAGCTGGGGCTAACAGCTGAGGTTTCACCTCTTAGGAATACATGTGAACAAAAGATTTCAAGCCTGTTTTCTGGTTTCACAGTGCGCCTATGAGGTCGTCCTTTCTTGAACAAAATTCGAGTACATGCTAGAACAGAATGGGAATAATGAAACCTTAGTTCAGAGGCATTGTATATTACTTACTACACTATAATACGTGTATGCGTGAGCCACCCTCGGGTAAAGTTATCGGATGAGAGCGCGGCCCAACGCCACATATGTCAAGAAAACATTCCCAAATAACTTTACCTAATACCGAGACCTGGTTGCGCCCCAACGTTCAAAGCACTGAAGTTTTTGACAAATCATCGCATTTCACAGTTCATCGCTGTGATCGCACTTCCAGTGTTTTTGGCGATGTGTTGCTCGCGAGCTAAATCCATTCCTTCCAACGCTATTCACCTTTAAACGGAGTTTGAATCTACGTATACATGCGCAAATTTAGGCCACAATAAATTTATTTTAGGAGTGTTAGCTTTTACAACTCACATTCGAACATTTCTTGTCCTGTTCCGTCCTAGATTCAAGATGGCGGCCGATCATGTGATCATATTGGCGTAGCATTGCAGTCTAAATCGTTGCAACCACGTGACCTCCCTCATGTAAGCTAATGTTACTGTACCTAGAATATACTGGTGTCCACCATGGTGGACACCTATGAAGTCACTCACAAGTGACCACATATTGTGACCAACTAATGAAAGCCAAAGTTTACCGCCATATTTATGACGTCATGATGGCCACCATGGTGGCCTCGGGATAGCCGGGCATGGAAAATGTTTCACGTCATGACCGCCTCAACCACGCGAGCACGGTAACTTGGCCGGCACAGGTAGCCCGGTTTACCGCGTATGCTGTCGTTCCGCTATATATGTATATACTATACGCCATCCGGGGTGGGTGTCGAGACCGGCACCACTTAAAGTCGCCATTGGTGACCAAATTGCCAAATTGTGGCCCACACGTTTGACGCAGGGGGTTCTAAGTGGTGGCAAACGAATCGGCACGATATGGCGGACAAAATTACATGCCGAGTTGAAGCCTAGTGTGCGTGAGGGATTCGCACCGACGACCTTTGGTCCTGGAAACCGTAATGGGGGCGACCTTCGGAGGGCCGTTACGGGTGAACCAGTGGCCACAGAGGGATGCGGGTAGTACCGAACGAATTGCTGTTTCCTGACGTACAAATTGGTATCCAAATTTGGGACCCGGAAATTGAAAATACACATTGCTGCTGCTCTTTAGTAGAACACCTCCACAGGCGGTGAGCTCATTTTTTGGTTATGCTCCCGCCCCTCTCCCTGCCCGTCCACGTTTGTTTCGGAGCTTCATGACGCTCTTAACATAGTATCAACACGCCCTCATACTGCACCAATATTTCTTTCAGGCGAGTTCAACTTTGACAGCATCTCGTGGTCATCGGAAGTACCTGTCCTAAGCTCGTTTTCATCCTAGAGTAGTGATTTTTTAGATCTTTGTCCGACCTTTTTCTTCAGTCAACTCTTTACTAAACCCACCAGGTCACTCAACCATCGCGCGAATACCTTGGACCTTATTCTAACCACATGCCCAAACCTGGCGTCTCTGATGTCCAACCCGCCTCGTTTAAATGACCCCTTAGTGTTAGAATTTGAAATTAGAGCAGCTGAAGTTAAAACAAGCAATACAGCTAAGACCATTCGCGATCTTTGAGCAAATTAACAATGGCTTAGCCACTTTCCTACACTGATTCAAGAATCATTTTTCAGACCGAAGCGTGAATACTAACTGGAATATTTTTAAATCCAAAATCTACGAATTGGTTACAAAACACGTACCAAAATGTGTAATCACTTCGGACGCTAACAGACTCTGGTATAACACCTACTTGCGCCGATTATCTAACCGAAAGAAGCGACCTCATCGCGCGGCAAAACTGGCCGCTTCAGACAACTGCTGGGACAAAAGCTAAGAAATCTTACATTCTGGCGATGAAACGAGCAAAAAATAACATTGCGCAGACCACAGTACCACGCTTACACCGTGACGACCCTAAGACATTCTGGCTCGTTGTTAACCCTTCGTCAAAGACCTCAGTGGCAGTAAGTGACTCTAGTGGAGTTTCTATCGCTGAGGAATGTCCAACCATTTTGAATAATATATTTTGCAAGAATTTTTTCTTGTACGATGGGTCAGTCCAACCATTTTAATAATATATTTTGAAAGAATTTTTTCTTGTACGATGGGTTATTTTTACCTAATCCGCCCTACAATTAATGATACTTTTGGTATCGATAACATAATTCAGTATTTGAAGGTATCTGCAAGTCCAGGCGTCCACCCCATTAATGACAAGTTTCTGACGGTACAAAGGTTTACTCTTCACTTTGTTTGTTATTAATTTTTCAACAGTGCATCGATACAGGTGATAGGGCTGACGATAACAAGTGTGGAAGCTGGTTCCAATTCATATATCCGGTAGCACCGCTTCCCCATATAACTGCCGCCCAGTACCCTTACCATTATATTAAGAATTAAAACACCCAAAAAGACGCACACAGGAAAACTGAGAAGAATGTGGGAAATAGGCTTCTCAACAGTTTTCATGTGTGCGTCTTTTTGGCTGTTTTTTTTTGCTTGATACAATGCATCAACCAGCCCAACAACGTGTGTTACCCCCGATATCACTAACCAGCATCTCATGCAAAATATTAGAGCACATTCCACTTTCTTAATTCAAATTCGTTTTTCTCACTCGCACAACACGGCTTCCGAAAAACATTCTCTTGTAAAACAACTAATTACCTTTACGCATACGCTCAAACTAATCCTTCACTGCCGCTCCCGCGTCGATTGCATGTTATTAGATTTTTCCAAGGCATTCGAAAACGTTTGCCACAAACTACTAGTCTTAAGATAGCGGAAATTAACCTTGAGATCAATATTATTACGTCTAGAACACTTCCTTTGTCACCGTTTCGAGTTTGTATCTTGTAACAATCATACGTCATCTTGTAGCGCGGTCACCTCCGAAGCGCCTCAAGTCTCGGTTTTGGGTCCCCATCTTTTCTTAACTTACACTAACGAGCTACCCTAGCATGTTACTTCTAGCATGTGTCTATTTGTTCATGACTGCGTTGTGCTCCGGGATATTACTAATGACCAGGATGTTAACACATTACAAACTTATCTTAACGCTAGTTTTTATTGGTGCAGTCACTGAATTATGTCCTTAATAGCAATAAATGTAAAGTCTCTCGCGTATCTTGTAGTGAGCCCCTTCGAGCTGCCTACCATCTCAGTAACACTATCCTTGAGTCAGTAACATATTACCGCTAGCTTGGCGAACATATCACGTCAGAACTAACATGCTCCCATCGTATTAACCATATAATATCGAAAGCTAATCGACTGCTCGGATACCTGCGACGTAATTTTTCTTCTGCCCCGTGTCACTAAAATTGCTTCTTTACAAAGTACTATTCCAAATAAAACTTCAGAACTCCTCCTCTGTATGGAATCCGAGCTCTGCTAAGCTATCTAACTCACTCAAACTTGTTCAGAATAATTCTACTTGATTTACCCTTCATCACTGCAACCGGACTGCCACTATTTCCACCACGAAACAAACTCTATTTCTACTGTCATTTCTCTCTTCCTCCTAGAGTTCTCGCCTCTCCCTTTTTCACAAAATATACTGCCATAACACCCACCTGCGCATTGAACTAATCTCTAATCCGTCTACCGTTCTGTCCGCGTTCACCACTTTCACAAAGTTGAAATTAATTCTTGTGGTACTGATTCCAGTTCGCACAGCTTCATTTTACGTACATCACAGAATTGGAACCGCCTTCCCGGACTTCTCGCCGCCATTGAAAACCAACAACGTTTTAAAAATGCACTAGCTAACATTGTATAATTAGGAGCCGAACAACCTGTATTGTTTTTATTTTGCTGCTTCCTTGCTTCTGTTTAATGTGTTACACGTTTAATCCCTCTCTTCTGTAAGGCCAAATGGCCCTGAAGCACCTGAGGACCATTTGAGTCATAAATGAAATGAAATTCATAAAATACTGAAATTCAATGACCCATTTCATCACAGTATCTTTATAACTCCTAAAAGGGACACTAGACCTGCAAGTGCAAATCATTTTAACCTACCAATATGCCACAATACTTACGGGAAAAGCTTGATTGAATTCAACGGTGCACAAATATGGAATGGCATCCCTAATGATGTTAAAATAAAAATTAAATTTTCACAATCTCTTAAAATATTTTTGCGGAATCTAAGTTTCCGCCGGTTGAGCTGTAAATTCTGTACCCAAATGACTGTAAAATTGTTAATATTTAAGGTTATTGCGTACAAAGAATGTATGCATGATAACAAGTGCATATATTAGCTATGTATGTTGCGATTTTAATATTTTGAAATTATTTATGTGAGAAGTGTTCTCTCCACCTGCTGCATCTTGCGATTTATCATTGTGTTGGACCCAACACTAGCCTTGGCTATGGGTCCAGTACCATTGTACATAGTTTGCTTGTATTCATTTCTGTTTTCAAATAAAAAAAATGTAAAATGTGTCTTTAACGGTCTTGAGCTGGTTCCGGAACTTGCTGGTCAGGATGTGTGAAAGGCGAATGTCGCATTTCGAAATACGTATTTCTCTTATGGTGAAAGGCTCTATCAGCAGACACATGGTACGGCGATCTGCTTATCAGGGCTAATCTGCTAATGGAATCCTTGGAACAAAAGATACTGGCCACCTTCACTCAGGCACTCAGTTTTTTACCGTCACGTGGGCGACTTCTTCTGTATTTTGAAATTTGAACAAGCAAGAAGCTCCACGCTTCCTGGATAACCTGAACACCCATAATGCGCAGATTCAGTGCACCGTGGAACTCAAGAAAGACAACTTGCTACCTTTCTTGGATGTGGTTGTTCGTCGGGATAAGAGCGCTCTCTTCTTCTCAGTATGCAGGACGCCTACACACACAAAGGTCGTTATCTTTATTTTAAATCTTGCCATTCAGTCGGCCACACGACGTTCGTAGAGTCGTCCTTGACAACGTGGGTCTGTTCAGATGACAATGTACTAATTAGCGAATTAAGAACGATCCACCGTGAGCCAACCTGCCACAGGTACCCAAGTAATTTTATCTGTAAAACTGACAAGAGTATATTGCAGCGAACTGTACAGAATAACAGGATATTCTATCTGCCTGCAGCTATTCCCTTCGTCCAACGACTCAGCGACGCATTATTCAGCGTATTTCCTAAATGCGACATGCGTATTGCCCACATCCCCACCGCCAAGCTCCGGAACCAGGTCATGAATGTTAAATGCAGACTGCCGATTAACTCATTCCCAGGAGTCGTGTACAAGACATCATGCGCTAATTGCCATCAGGCAGACATTGGCGACACTAGAAAATTTTCAAGACTGCTCAAAGAGCACAAACATGAAGTCAGAAATCATGGTCACACAACCAACGCCACTAGGAAGCATGCTCATGAACAAACACACAAGATCTACTGGGGTGACGCCACTCATGTCCAGCATTCTCGCACAAAAATTTTAAATTTTGCAAAATTTGAAGACACAGCTGTTATGGAAATATTGCAGGTAATAGTCCAGTCTTCTGATGTGTAGCAAAATCTTTCTTTTAATGTGTTTCCATCGATCGCATCGAAAAGTTAAGACCGCCGTATAAAACCAATGGAAACGCATTCGACGACGGCAAAAATGTTTATAGAAAAAAAAATATACACGAGTGCCATCGAGTGAGCTGCTGATGTATTGATTCTTATAGTGAAATCTTACATTATATGAAAAAACTGCTTTCATCAAAGGTTACCCACTAAAAAAATACCTTTGTCCAAAAGGGTTGGGTGTGTGTAGCCAAGGAAAATAACGTGTAATCCAGGCAGCTATTAGAATCATTAATCGTTGAGTCAACGCCAGGTACGATGAAACAGAAGAGACTATGCCGGCCGTTTACGCGCGCTCGTTACGCCACGTGCTAGCGGCAGAAGTGACGACGATTCCTCGTCCGACTCAGTGAGCAAGGAACCCGTATGCGGTTCATAATCCTCAATTACCTCTTCATACTTGGTCAGTGACCGTGATTTGTTTCATTACATTCCTGACTAAACGAACTTGATTATGTTAGCTATGATGAATAAATGGCGACGCTAGTATTTTTGTTGTATTGTGCCGCATCAGTACCAATAATAACGTTCTCACATAAGGTGTTTCTGGCATTAAAAAAGACGTAACTTTCATTTCTGCAATATGCCTTAATACTTAAATACGTCTACTGGGGTAACAACATAGCCGCGCTCACAAACACTGCTGTACACGTTATGTTCGGCGCCGGTTTGAAAACAACTAGTTATTTTCCGGACCATACCAGCATTAAACTTTCATTCGCCTTTGGGCAAAAGAGGCAAACCAAAAGTTACCTCACAAAGTACTACCTGTGACTCGTGTCTGGAGGTGCTAGCTAGCTACAAAGTGGTAGCAATACTCTTGCTTCCTTTTCAGTGTCGTCCTCTCCTCGAGTATTATGTCGTCCGGTCCCATGATAGCGACGAAGCCGGCAGGAAAGATTGCGGAAGGGCAGAAGGGAAGCTAATTTAGTAGTAGTCCATATAAGAGAGAGAACTGCGCTCTTTGGGCGCAGTTCACTCCGTTCGTGCAGGAAGTTGGTGCAGATAATGATTGTCAAGCACACCACGGCCCGTCTATTCTTGTTACCGTTGCACTTTTAAAGGTAGGCAGGATGGAGGTAGTGATTGCCTGTACGCTGTTGGTTACAGAGCAAAAGCACAGAAGCGAAAAATGGAAGCACTGTGCGTATCGCCACTGACTGCGGTCACGTAGCGTGCCAGCGTCGCTCATTTGTAGTTGCTTTGGAAAAGGGCACTGTTCGCAATGGCTCCTGTCCAGCCTTTTTTTTCCGGCGGGGGGGGGGGGGGGGGGGGGGCTGATATAGGATACGCACTAGCTCTAGTGTCATTATTGGGGACAGGAACAGAGCTTATACAGCCGATTGTAACGCCGACGCCACCGTCTTGTACGTGTGCTAGGACGAGCTGACCGCTTATCACACTGCTTCGAAATTGCTTGGTATGTAGAGCTGTAGAACCAGTCTATTTTGAACAGCTGTATTTGCAAGAAAATGTGGCACACAGGGCGGCATGTTCGACTGCACGAGAAACTTATCCAATCTACAGATACACCGAGCTCACTGAAGGCCCGGTCGCTTTGGGAGGTATGTCCAGCATCACAGCATACAATCACTGAGGCGTTTTAAAGAAGGAATCAGCCTCGAAACGAGCTGCATACTTTTCATGCACTTCTTACAAGTTGCGCATTGAAGCTGTTCGTATGTTAACACCGGGTGAGTACTTTTGTGAAGAGCTACTCGCAAGATATAAACAAACGACCAAGCACATACATGCAACTTCAGAAGAGAAAATTATTTCGGAATGGTTTGTTATGTGTGTGGCGTTGGGCTGCGCTGTCGTCGTCGGATAACTTCGTCTGAGGGTGGCTCCCGCATATACGTATTATAGTGTATTAAATATACAGTGCATTTGAACTGATGTTCCATTCTTCCCATTCTGTTCTAGCGTGTACAGGTGCCCCAAAAGTAAAGCAGAGCACGCGAGCGGTGGCCAAACTGGAAAAAACTGCATGCCAGCGCGCTCTATCAGCAGATACGCAGCAGAGAGCGAAAGGGCGTCGGCACTTCCGGCTGACCCGTTACGATGATCTGATGCTCGCCTTATCGTCCGATCGAACGAAGCCACGCTGTTACCATCACTGCTCGCCAGAAGCGCTTCCAATGCTTCAAACAATGTACGCCCTCATCGTGCAGAAAAGCTAGCCTTCGGCGGCGTTCGCTTTCTGCTTCGTCAGAAATGCCACCATTTTCCGGCGGCGTGCGCGCCGTCACGCTTCACTCGGCGGCGAGTTGGTTGCGCTATCGAGTATAATTGCTTCTGCATCGGTTTCGCAAGCGCGGAATGAATAAAGGAATAGCATGCTTATGTATGATATGCTTATGTATGATATGGAGAGATGCTCAACGGCATAGCGAGTGGGGTAATTGAAGACCCCTTGCTTCGGCGTGTCGCTGCCGAGACAGGACGAACGCGTTCGTCCTGTCTCGTCTACCTTCGTCCCTGTCTTTTTAGCCGCTGGAATGTATCACAACAGTACTACCAACTAACTAGCCCAACTTTCTACGCTTAATGACATACTTTCTTGTACAATGGGCCCTGTGATCCCTCGTTTTACCGGCGTTCGTCCTGTCTCGTCTACCTTCGTCCCTGTCTTTTTAGCCGCTGGAATGTATCACAATAGTAGTACCAACCAACTAGCCCAACTTTCTACGCTTAATGACATACTTTCTAGTACAATGGGCCCTGTGATCCCTCGTTTTACCGGCGTTCGTCCTGTCTCGTCTACCTTCGTCCCTGTCTTTTTAGCCGCTGGAATGTATCACAATAGTACTACCAACCAACTAGCCCAACTTTCTACGCTTAATGACATACTTTCTAGTACAATGGGCCCTGTGATCCCTCGTTTTACCGGCGTTCGTCCTGTCTCGTCTACCTTCGTCCCTGTCTTTTTAGCCGCTGGAATGTATCACAATAGTACTACCAGCCAACTAGCCCAACTTTCTACGCTTAATACTATATGCAAAACACTTTTTTTGGGGTTTGGTTTGGTTTATGGGGTTTAACGTCCCAAAGCGACTAAGGCTATGAGAGGCACCGTAGTGGAGGGCTCCGGAAATTTCGACCACCTCAGAGTTGAAGCTCTTACAGTCGGAGCGCAATGGGTATTACGCACTGAGACCATGGATTTCGACAAACATTTACCGCAACAGGTCACGTGATTTGCCTTTGAGTACATAACCTTTTATTTCGCTCAGAACTCAATTAATTGCCAAAGTTATTGTTCAACACTAGCAAGTCTGAGCATGTACCCACTACAGCCACATGGCGCCATATGTTGCAGGGCGTAACTCTATGAGAGCCCGCGGCTAATCACAATCTCACAGAATTTATTGAATTTGTTGCGATTTTGAACTTCGGGATTAATCCTAGTAGCGTCACCTTACGCCGTGGTATACAGCATTTCCTGTCATGCACGCACGTCAGCGTGTTGCATAATGACCTGGTCTCTGCGCCCTCTTGCACACTGGCTAATTTACCTTCTAACGATTTGTGTCCATGCAATGTTAAATATTTCGCTATCGAACGTGACCGCCCAATTTTGCGTGCTCCAGCGACTTATGACGGATCTAACTTGCAAAAATGTCAATATTTCGTTGGTTCACTTCGTCATACCACACTGGGCCAGAGAAATTTCGGCGGTCGCGTAAGATAGCAAAAAGATTTGGGCGCCTGTACAGGTTCATTTAGTATGCAAGGGAAAACTAGGCCACGTAGCTATTCCGGCCAGCAGTCACGCGCCGTGGCTGTTTTTGAAACTGGAGGCAAATCACACGATTTATTTCATTTCATTTTATTTATTTTCCTTAAAGGCCCGGTGAGGGGCATTACATAAGGGGTGGGTACAATATTCGTGGGGGCAAGTGCTAACACGATGACAAATGAGCATGGAGATTGTCAGCGAAGGTCGCGGAGCACATGATGGCTGCAATGTCTCTGGGAAGGTCGTTCCAGTCCACAATGGTACGGGGGAAAAATGAGGCTGCAAAAGTAACCGTGCGGACACGTGGTCGAGAAACTTGGAAATGATGACAAGTGCGATGAGATATGCGGGTTGGCGGGACGATGTAGGGCGCGCAGGAAAGTGAACTGTGGCAAAATTTGTAGAATAAGCAAAGGCTGGCGATGCGACGACGAACTGAGAGGAGTGGTAACCCTGATTTATCTTTCAACCCTGACACACTAATGTCGTAGGAATATGAAGAATTAATGAATCTGGCTGCTCTGTTTTGTACGGCTTCAAGTCCGTTGATAAGGTAAGCATGATGCGGGCATCAAATAGCTGAGGCATATTCTACTTTTGTTCTGACAAGTGTTTTGTATGCTAGTAATTTTACATGATCGTGGGCATGGAGGAGAAGGAGTCGTAAAAAACCTAGTGTTCTATTAGCAGATGAGATAATATGAGTGATGTGTGCACTCCAGGACAAGTCGCTACACAAGGTGACACCTAAATACTTATATGATATACAAGACTGTATAGGGACGTTACTAATTACGTATGGGAAATCAAGCGGATTATGGCGGCGGTGAAAAGACATGCGTTTACATTTATGTGGGTTAAGTTTCATTAACCAAACGTCAGACCATTCTTGAATTCGGTTAAGGTCGTCCTGGAGAGAGTGTTGGTCATTAATGGTAGTAACTGAGCGGTGAATGACGCAGTCATCTGCGAACATGCGAATTTTAGAATTGATGTTGCCTGGTAAGTCATTAATATAAATTCAAAACAGAAGTGGGCCGAGTACAGAGCCTTGAGGGCTCTGTACTCGGCGAGGGCTCTGCGCCTCGGGACGTGTTTCCAATACTAAGAGCAGCGTCCTCTATTTTACAAGTGGCAATGAACGCCGAATGAGCACTTCGGCATGCACTGACGACTTGAATTCTAATTCCAAAGCAGGCAACGAGTAAGCATGGCTGGATGGGCAGCAAGTTCTCAGAGCACCCAAAGACGAGCGATCAGATCAAAGCGACACGGGCCCATGTGCACTATTTCATATTCGTAGTAGCTATTGTTCCGCCCTCAATTCAACACTTGTGTGAGTTGATACTCCTGCCGTCATTTACTTGTTGTTTTCATTATATGTAGGTATTCGCTCCCCTCGTGTCTCTATTTTGAAGAAACATATTCATCAACAGAAGTTGAGACGTTCAGCTCAAAACGTGGACAGCCCTTGGTCGCTGCGGCTGGGATCGAGATGTTTCCAGAATACGGCCAACAAACTTCCTATTTGTGACGTGTATGCTATTAAGAGGGTGAATTTTTTTTTAAGTTTTTAGGAAAGGCAACAGTGAGGACCTTCATCGCCATTTCGCAAGCGTTATTTGTTCACCTCCCATGAACCCTTCTACATCGATACCTGACGCGAATTACTTCACGTGCCAAACATCACCTGATGCTGAGCTCTCATCCTCCACTTGTATCAGCACCAGGAAGCAAATGCTATATCTTCCACGCCTCTGTTGCATTCGCAACACTAGGCCACCCCCGTCTATTTTGCTCAAAATTCCTCTCACATAGCCACTTCAATCTTGGCGCAGCATGCTCGCCACACGCCGATATCCACTCCCGACTGTCTGGAACTAAGGCCAACGCGAAGTCGGCCAGCTTGGGTATGCGCTCACGTGCATTCGCATGCATGTTCTCCGAACTATCGATTGCTTCTTCTTTCACGCGCTGATCCCCTCTTTTTGTTGTTTACCTGGTATGGGCAACAACTCTAAACAAAAAAAAACGCTAAAATGCGAGCACAAACGCTGACGCATTTCAAACAAGCGTCTTGGTAGAAGACGCCCAGTGCCTGTAGCTGGACCCGCAGCGTGTCTCCTTCCTTTCTCGGCATGTATAAAGGACAGACTCGCAGACCAATCTGCGGTGAGCGGAGGCATGAACATGCATCATTCCTGCCGCCTTAGAAGCCTAACCTCAGCAGAGACCATATGCCAAAGGCAAAATTGCTCCATGAATCTTGTATTGACAGCTTTATGAAAGACTTTCTCCAGGTCGATGGCATAAACGGCGTTGGCAACGTCACTGCTGTGTAGAGAGCCCTAAACTAAAGCCTCCAACCTCGCGTATTGCTTAAACAAAAACGCAATCTCAACGGGCCTTAATGATAATGACGATAAATGCCCGCGTGGTAGGAATATCCACATATGCTTATTTTAGCGTGAATTGGCAGTGAGCCCCAAGGGCAGTGAGCTCCCAAGGGCGTCAGAAGCGTGCTAGAATTGTGCAACGCCTGCCGGACACGTACACATGGCGGCTATAGCGGCCGTGAATAGCCAGTGTTTCAGTCGGGTCAGAGCAGTACAGCAGAAATTCTGCGCTCCCGAGGCCGTTGGACGCGTGCTACTATTATGCAACGCCTGCCGGAGACGTATCCATGCCGGCTATAGACCTTATTCAGATGCGCGCGGCCATCTTTCGACAGCAGCGCCGTCTTGCGTCTGGCCGATTTCTCCGCCATGTTGGCTTGGGCGGCCGCCGCTGTGATACAGGCAGCGAGTACTCGCCGCGCTGTTCAGCCTTATCCGAGTGTTGATTTTTGCATGATTTTGGCCTGCAAAGTGTTGCACTGTATGCACTGAACAACTGTGAACAAAATGGCCGGTGTTTCGGCGAGCGGCGACGCGGATGTTTCCCTGCAAGTTGCGCCGAAAATCGGCATTGGAGGTGCGCTTCCACGCAAGTGTGCGCAATTTCTTTAACGGCTTTCTGGTATCTATAATGGAGACATTTATTAATGCGAGCACGGAGCTTGCTGAGCGCTTCTATGTTGTAGTTATAATTATAAAAGAAAAACCGCTCCCTTCCGAGCTAACAGCAGTGTTGCTGTCAAGCGCTCAAGCGGTCTGATCTGCGTTGCGCCGGTGACACGAACTGATTGAAATTGCGCTCGACCGCGTCTTTCACTACATTTTCCCTCCGCACTGTCCTAAAAAACGGTACTAGTGCTACATGGAGAAGGCAGCGCTGGAGCGCATAAGCGCACAGAATTCTGTTCCGGCTTTTGGCTTTGCATAAATTCCTTGATTACTTCGTACTAACGGTAAAATAACTGGTGAAGCGTGCACATGTAGGGTGGTCCACTCTTAGCGTGGACATGCGAGTGTGTGGCAGCGCTCTTCGGAGCACCAGTGCATCCGTCGGCGGCGTGCGTCGAAGCAAAGTGTCGCAGGAACAGAGGAAACTGGATTTAGAGCTTCGCGTCGTCTGACATTTCGCTAAACTCAGAAAAATAAGTAGTAGAGAGTCGTGGCCTTTGAACGCGATGTAATTTACACACTTGAAACTGGTGCACCTGCTGTGACAGTTATTGAGGAGCATATCTGCTTGGTCAGTCTCGGGTGCGGCCGCTGATTAATGCCGAAAGAGCGAGAAAGCGCGTGCGTGTGGTCGGCACTGCGTGCCTGCTGATTGCACGTCCCTAATAGACACATTTTTTTTAAACAATCGGGACTTTGCATTATGGCGTCAGTTGAAAAAAGAATTTGGTCGAAGCATCAGGTGTCACGATGCAATGTGGACACGCCAAAGCTGCGGCCTTCAGTTTTTTAAGTCCTGCTGGTTTATCGGATATTTACTGCAAGCAAATAGCTGTGGCATTTGCGCAATGCATCATGGCTTTCAAGTACTGTCAAATAGCTATGTTTACAGTGCCGTTGTCTTTATGTAATCAGTCGCCAGTATCGGCAGTTATAACAGAAATGTTTCACGTAACCCGCCGTGCTGCTGCATCATTTACCCAAGTTATAACTTATGTTTTGATTTTGCAAGGGTTACAGACAACACATATCTTAGCGACATCAGCAGTAGGTGCTCGCGTGTAAGGTATGTGTAGCTGAAAAAGCCCGCAACCGCACTGCCGCCGTGGCTCTCTGTGTTCTTCACACTGCTCCGCTTCAAGCCGCCTTCACTTAATGTAGTTGTTTGAACAGCAGACGACTGCGCAGTGGTTTCCCGAAGACCTCGTTGCAGCTTTAATCGCACATACACCCAAATCGGGCTGCTACAGCTAGGCAACCGCATACAGTAAACACGGAGAACCGCAGAGAACGCACGGGACGCACGGACACCGCCTTTCCGAACCAGCCAGAGAGGAGGAAAGCAACATGGCGGTGTTCGGCGCGCTGGGAGCGAGGCTAAAACTGAAAAAGGTCTATAGCGACCGTGAATAGCCAGTGTGTTAGTCGTGTCAGAGCTGTTGAGCAGAATTTCTGTGTAAGGAGGAAGGTGGAGAGGAGGTGGAAACGCCGTACGGTATCTGAAAGGGGACAGAGAGAGCAGGAGGGCGTGGATGTGCGTGAGGAGGAAGGTGGAGGGCAGGTGGCAACGCCACACGGTCGCTAACAGCAGCACTGTGGTCGTCAAACTCGGCTGTACTTTCCACGCACGCAGTTTGGCAACATTGGTATTATATTCTGGCGGCCATTTAAGTTACGCCAGTCGGATCCATGCCGGGCTGGCGGTGGCAGCGCCAAGCAGTGACACGCAGCCGCCACTTCGAAACTGCGGGTGTTAACCATATTTTAAAGGAACCGTTGACGTCGGTGTTGCACTGCAGTGAATTTGAGCGGAATTTTGGGCGGGGAGGTGTAGTTCGCTGCCTCATGCAGCCTTTATTTAATCTTTCATTGGTGCGTCTTATCTTCTAGGTCATATGATACTAATACGCTCAGGGCCTAGAACGCCGTTGAAAAGGATGTGAGGCAAGCCTTTACGTTGAAAGCAGCATCAATCTTAAAATGGGAAAATTCCGGTGTCCGTCCGTCCGTCCGTCCGTCCGTCCGTCCGTCCGTCCGTCCGTCCGTCCGTCCGTCCGTCCGTCAGTCAGTCAGTCAGTCAGTCAGTCAGTCAGTCAGTCAGTCAGTCAGTCAGTCAGTCAGTCAGTCAGTCAGTCAGTCAGTCAGTCAGTCAGTCAAAAAGCGGATCCTTCTAGCATTCGCTATTAGCCGCCGCCCCGGTGGCTAAGTGATTATGGCTCTCGGCTACTGACCCGAAAGACGCGGGTTCGGTACGGGCCGCTGCGGTCGAATTTCGACGGACGCGAAATTATAGAGGCCCGTGTACAGTGCCATATCTGTTCACATTAAAGAATTCCAGAGGGTCTAAATATCCGGAGCCCTTCACTACTTCGCTCCTCATGGCCTGAGTAGCTATGGGACGTTATAGGCCAATAAACCGAACCATAAACCAAGCAATTCACTATTCCTATCAGGAGAATGCGCGCCAAAACGCAGGGTTTAGTTTGTAGCGTGCCATCGTGGTCCGGCAGCCGAAGACGACGACTGTCCCAGTACGCCTGCCAAGCACGCGCAGACTGGATTTTCATGGCTGCTTAACTGCAAGGCCGGCGCAGCGCTGTTCCATCCCAGCCTGGCTGAGCGCGTCCAGCCGAATATATTTGTGGAGACCTGACGATGACTGGTACCCACGCCTGCTGACGTCTCAGATTACGCCTACCGCCTACGTAGCGTTATGAGCAGTGTAGTTCCACCACGTCAACGCCAGTATTCCCGTCGTGTCCACGTCCCCTCCGACCTTCAGCGGTGCACTCTCGTCTTTGTTCGCCACGACGCCGTACGCCCGCCCTACGCCCACGATACGATGGTCCGTACCAAGTGCTCCGGCGTGCTCCTAAGCACTTTCTCCTGCTCATCAACGGCCGGCAGGACACAATCTCAGTTGACCGCCTTAAACCTGCTCATCTTGACACCGACGTCATCGCTAACTGTGCCGCTGCATTCCCTCCCGACCGTGCCAGTCCTCCTCGCGTACGATTTGCGCCAAGCCTATCCGCTTTTCGCCATTCACACCTCGCTCATGGCTTCATCGCTAGAGGGGGGGCCCTGTAGCGTGCATCGTGGTCCGGCAGCCGAAGACGACGACTGTCCCAGTACGCCTGCCAAGCACGCGCAGACTGGATTTTCATGGCTGCTTAACTGCAAGGCCGGCGCAGCGCTGTTCCATCCCAGCCTGGCTGAGCGCGTCCAGCCGAATATATTTGTGGAGACCTGACGATGACTGGTGCCCACGATTCGTCTCCACAAGTTTCACGCGTGGAAAAGAGAATTGTGCTTTTATGCAGTAAAATAGGGGTGTGTTCATTACGGAAGCGCACGAGAGCGCAGTGCTCAGAACAACGCTTCTTGAATAATGCAAGTTTACGCTGCAATGCATACATTGGAATGGCAATTTTGGTTGTTAAAAGGGTTCAGCCATGTCTTGCCTAAAAAGCAGAAACAAACCAAATGTTTCAAATTTCTTCGCATGCGGTGCCTTGCCGCAGATTGATCCATATGCACTACATTTGGAAGGCACTACGAGGCTGAAATCAAAATCAGGAAAGAGTGAAACCTTTATTCCAAGATTTCAGATTCAAGTTATATAACATGCAGTAAGTGGGACGTTACGCTTTCTTTACTGAGCGTCAACTTATCCAAAATTGAAAAGTACTGCGCCAGTGAGATTGTGAGCTCTTCCAAATCGCAAGTGATCTAACTTACACCTTCAGCATTCCGGATGGTGCAGTTAAAGTTAAATTAAAACTAAGAAGGACTTTTAAAATAGGGACCCCTATCAGTCAGGGCGATAGTAGGGTGACAGTGTGCATGAGAAGAACAATTACTCTAGGGGCGTTATTGTCCTGGCTTTCCGCTATTTCCCAATCCCTCTAATCGATAGGGTCCGCCTATTCTAAATATTCCTAGCATTCTAAGCCTGGCGTCTTCTGCGCGGTAGTGACCACTCCAGTAATAACAGGCAGCATTTCTGGCCAAGAAGTTTATAGTTGTCTAATTACTAGACGTTTACTCAGAATTACTTAGAGACCACACTGGTTTTCGAGGCTACTCGACTTGCGAACAGACCTTCATTCAATCAGTTGAGTCGCTCACAAATTGCCGAGAGCATCAACAAAGAAACGCAATAACCTCAAAAATAAAAAAAGGTTTTATACGTCGCAATGTCTGTGTTTCTAATATTAGCTCCCACTCCTTGCCCACACGGAAAACACTCACCTGGGTCGTATTGTTGAAGGTAAGAACGGGCCGGGCCGTGGGCACCAGAGGAAAGCCGTAATAAGCTGAGATTAAAGCCGCTAACATGATAAATGGCGACACGCGAGCTTCTTTCGTGACAAGCCTGCCGCGCCATGATTTCATGTGCACCGCCAATAAATAAGAACTTTGCAACGCCGTTTCCATGGCGCGCCCGAGAGTCGCAGCTGCGATGTACCGCCCACTGTGGCAGGTCTTGTAGCACTCTCTATCACCTCGCTGTATGGCGGGCTCCGCTTAGTGCGTTCAAAAATTACTGGACCCATTAGTCGCTCTCACTCCCTCTCTGTTGCCTATATGTTTTGGGCCTAAAACAATTAAAATGCCTGTGGGAAACCAAGAAATCCATACGGCCAGATAATCAGGAAACGTTTTGCGTGACTTCGACACGCTCACCTGGTGCCCAGAAACAATTTCAACAATCGTGAAACAATCTTGGACGCTTGCAAAGTCCAGTTGCGCCCTAGGTGAAAACCTCACACTTTTATATAAATTCTATATCACACGAAATATCCAGCACGTGCTTGTTACCCTTACCTTCGGATGCAGGACGCCCGATAGATATTCCATACTTTTCTCCCAGGCCGTGGCATTCTCGAAAATGAACTCGAGGTTACAGTACTGGCCATGCGACAGCACTTCTCCCGAGCTGTCGAGCACCTTCGTCTCAAGGCACTCGTCGAAGGCTCCCATGTCCACGCGGGATCCTTGGAGAATACCCGTCGGGTACTTCCCGGTCGCGTCGAACACTGTGAGCATGTGCAGCGAGAAAAAAAAAAACAATGGAGTAAAGGTTAAGGCAAGCACCATCACTCAGTTTTAGTCCAGTGTAACATTCCGGCATAGCAGGAAGTCATGCAAGGAGAACTAAAACCATTCGTCCACCAAATAGTTTGTTGCACCGGTTGCAAATAAATTATAGCACTGTGTTTGATTAAACGGGCTTTTCCTCTCTGTGTAGAGGCTTGGCTACTCGATATTTCTACGGTCGGATCCATGCATGTGCTTGTGGAGTCCTGGCTTCCGGGACATAAACGACCCTACACGCGCTTCAAAAATTTATTTGTTGCATGCTACAGCTACAGCTGGGCAACGAGGTGTGCTTTATGTGGAGGGTCTCACTCTAATTTTAATTAGGCAGGACCTATCAAACACAAACAGCACTTCATCAATGCAGCGGCGCTTTCGCATCCTGTGTCCATCAAAATGCTGTTTCGAATCCACGAAGTCTCCAGCAGCTGTAGCCAGTGGGTGGCCGCTGCGGGTTCCTTGCGTTGCGATTCCCTTTGTGTTGGTATTGGTGATAGGCATGGACTGAACTGCATCTTTAAAAGCATGTACTATGCATCATGTACGGCTCTTCACACGGCGTGAGCGACAAAGATAGCTGCGTTCACGCGTGTCGGTTTCTCTGCGACAAGTCCAAGAGAGCAACGACGGTGCACCAAACGCGGAGCGATATCAGCCGCACGTGATAATGAGTTCGGTGCTGCCATTTGGTGTTTCGCGCCTCTCACTTTCGGAAACGTTTCGATAAGGGCGTGCCGTAAATTCGCCACCCTGATTACCTAGTGAGAGAGCCAGCTGTCAGATACGCGCCGCCCGTAATTTCGCTCTAGTGGTTCAAGCGCAGCAGTATCCGGATGAGAGCAGCCGTAATTCGCACGGCATGCAGTTCGTGTCGAGACTCAGTGTTCGAAGTGATTCGGGGTAAGGGCTCAAAAAGACAAAACATTGCGGATAGGCACGCGAGAGCCGCATTCTCTCTCCCTTCTCTGTTACCCTTCCACTTCCCTCGCGGCGCGGTTCGCGTGTGCACCCTCAGTTAGGTCAGTTAGGCACTTCCTGCGCCTTTCCTTTCTTCGTACCCAATTACTATCACTATCACAAAGCTAGTTGTTATTGGCGAAATCCCTGTGTTTCGCGTCGCGGATGTAGCATCCGTGATCGCGTGACAATCCTGTGCACTCGGCCCGTGCCTCGCGTTTCGTGCTACGCTCCTCGCCATCGCGTCCAGAGGGGTACATTCCGTCCTCGCCGGTTTCGACCGCACCTTACCGATCGTCCTCGCTGACAACTTCAACATCGTCATGAAGTACGAGCTCCTCGCCGTCGGCGTCGCAACAGAGTACGTCACTCCCTAATCCAATCCAACAGTCAACATCATCATTAAACACTTGCATTCACGTGGTGTTCAGCAGGCAGTGCAGTGTGACAGCGATGGTGACAAAGCGCTTATTTTTCTGACTCCGAAGTAGGCATCATCACGGTGCAAGAAACGGAAACGGGGAAGCGCGTATAAGCCCAGCGGCCGAGTGCAAGCATGCGAATTCCCTCAAAAGAAAGTATGAACGAGCATCGCACAAAAAATGCAAATTCCAGGAACAGCACGCGCATCTCCCTGAAATCATACTCAGGAACTTATGCGATGGAATCCGCAGCATCCTTTTGATGGTTGCCGGAATTGTTGTAATAGATACATACACGCAACACTGGGTACCAAAGCTGCGGTAATGCGTTTCCCCAGACTGCTTTGTACTTCTGCTATTTTTGTATTGCAATGACGAAATATGTCTATGGCGGCCACGGTTATCCTTGTTTCTTCACGTCGTTTCAGATTGTGATTTTATGAGTTACTAGTACGAATATTGGTGCTTTTTCCCACAGTGCCGCCTAAATGTTTATAAGGTTCTTTATATGTGTGTGCATTCCGCCTTCTGCTAGTTGTTTTCGAAAGTGTTGTCGCGCAATTTTGCAACAGCCGCGTACAAGAGGTTAGCAGAATGCACTAAATAAATAAAGAAAAATACCAGAAAAAGCGAATGTATTGTGTCGAGGCTATGTTCTTCAGCACTTAGTACTCAAGCTACGCCACTAGGCCACGCTCAAACTAGGCTTCGCAGACCGTTTTCTACAGCACAGAAAAGAGAGGCCCAGTTTTACAGGACATAAGAAAACAGTGATATTATAAATAAAGCTCTTAACTGTATATACACCGGGTGAAAAGCTCTAAGAGTACTCATTATTAAAAAAAAACATGTATAATTTTGCTAAGCTTAATTTTCGTTTTGTCAACTACAACGGTCACCAAATTTCGACTGCCCTAGGTGTAGATTTAATATTGGTTAAAATACATTACATTACTAACGTCCCATGTCATGTGGTCTTTTTCGGTGTTACACAGTAGAAAAAATAATAATCTATATCGAAGACAATAAAAATTAAAGATAGGCGGAGAATAATTCAAACAAATTAAAACAATATAGTACGTGCAAAGTGTTTCCAATTTAACACTCGGCTGTTAGCCTATTTCACATCTTTCTTAATTTTTTTACGGCTAAAAATAATCCTGACTGTACTTCAGGAGTGCAACAGAAGACTTAAATCAAGAAAGGCGTAGGCCAATGAAAGGCGTAGGTGATCCAAACGTTTTGGTTCTCTTGCGGGCGCCTCGTTTCTATTCTGTTCAGAGTGAACGAAATACTGCCCTCACTGACGCGGATCTCGCACGCGAGCGGGCCTGACTTCGTCCATATACAGATTTTATCACACTATGGCGATTACTATGGATACCCCTTCCGGTAGAGTGATTTCGTGGGGGATCCGAAACGCCTTAACATCAATTTTAGTGGGCTTCTTAGTTCTTTCTGAAATGAATCCCTCTCGCAACACAACGATTCGTCAGATCACTGGCTTATTCCACTTCGATTACTGAAAAGCCGATCGGGTCAGTTCGAAGCGCTTTCTGCACGGACACCGTTACAAAAGAAAAGAATGTTTTCATACGCTCTCAAAGGCAGACGCGGCGGCATGCGCGTCCCGATGCAGCGCTCGCACCCTTTTCCCCCAGCGACCTTGAAGGCGCGACGAGAGAAGAGAAAGTTCGACCTCGAAGAGCCTGCCAGGCAATCGGCAGCGTCGGGTGACGACGAGACGGGAAGGAAGCTAAGCACGCGGGAAGCTAACGTTTGTGCGCCAAAATAAAGACGTGCGTGTCTAACAAAAGGAAAATACTGTCAACCCAGACTGGTAGGTTAGCGTCATGTGATAGAAAATATGTCATTTTCACCAGGAACAAAGACTTTATACTCATGAAAACTGCCCAAAAGCGTAGCGCACGTTGCGCCGCCACGCACGGATTCGTACCGCAGCGACTGGTGACGCAATGACGCGCTAGTCTCGATGAACGCTATTTCGCCACCAGCGGGCAATTACCGCCGAAATACGCGGAAAGCAGCTCGGGGAGCGTAGCCGCGATCGCGAAGTGCCGCATATTAAAAAGAGCGCAGTACAGGCGACCGAGTGCATTAAAGGCTAGACGCAAAAAGGGAGAGAGGAACCCTTCGCTTCGCTTTCGCAGCGAGTTCAGAACCGCAGGCTCTCAACGGCATTCACGTTCACTTGCACTCGCTAGAGGGTCGGTGAAGCGGTTGCTTTCTCACTTCAGCCGTCTAATCGTCTACTTTGTGCACACTACGGGCGTTCTGAAATTGCAATGTGGGTTTTTTTTTCTTAGTAGGCACTCATGCAGGCGCGCATACCCGCGCGTCGTCAACCTGTGAAACGTGATACCAGCGCATGTCTACAGCGCAATGGAAAAGCAGATGTGCCTTGAGGTATGCTCAAAAAAAAAAAATCTGAGAAGTACCCTATACATGTATCATTGCCTCTCGTTTGACTCGTTATAGAGAAAAAAGTTTCAAGCGCTTGCCGTCATGCATGCAGTACGTGAGGCGCTAGCCCGCAAGGCCAGATTTTTGCGTCTTTCGTTTGAAGGCGCGTTCTTTACAGAGAATCTGCAGTGTACATATGCGACATGCAGCTGAACTGCTATAGTAAGGGTATGCGCACTTTTGCGAAAAAAAAAAAACTTCAACCAACTGATCTGTGTGTTCAACCAGGTGATGGGTAAATTCCTTGCCGACAGCTATAGCCGACAGTTGGCAAGGTACAGTTGGGTGGAATGTACTCTGATCCTTTTCCGATTACAAGTCACAGGAAGCAATTCACGGACGTAAATCGCAATGATCACAGCAGGGTGAATTACATGGGTCGTGTGCGATCATATTTACAGCGTTAAATGCGCGTTAATCAGCAGCACAGCGCACCGCTTGGTGAGCAATGCGCTTCCAATTTCTCACTTGGAGAGTTAAAGCGCGACTGCTGCTTCCATGCTTTTCAGGATCCCTCGAAGCATATGTGTACACTTCAAGACAGCACGCAATGCACCGAAGACCACCCGCTCGAGTCGTTGTCGCCCATATGAATGTGCGTTATTGCGATCGGTGGTTTGTTCTGCACTCTATGTTTGCCCTCGATAACTATATATACACGCAGTTTCCTTTCTCAGCCATGGAGTCCGTCTACCGTGCGCGTGCATTTCAAGGAGACACAGCTGCGCGCAACGCAGCAGAGAGCAGCTCTTTCGATGGCCTGCACTTTACGCTTTTTTGCGCGTTTCTGCTCTTTGGAAGTGGTGCATCTGATTAGTCGGGAGCTGCATTCGAAAATGCGTCATACAGCTTCCTTCCTTCCTCCATGGCGTCATAGGAATCAAGTAACTATGCCCATTTTTCGCAGCTGGTTTGAATGTGAAAGGGTGTTTGGACTTTCGTTTGAGATTCTCTCAGTAACCCAAGCAACTTTTCACGCAGAAGTACCGTCGGTAGTGTTCCCGGTGGATAATGGGCCTGTTCGATTTACCAAGCTCGGGCAGCCCGCTGGCTGCCAGAAAAATCGCTCCTCACAGGAAGGTGCATCATGGTCACATGGGTTGGCGGCCACTGCAAGCAGCCGGCCGGCTATCGCGGCGGCAAGCCCGGCCGCGGAGAAGGCAGGTGCCCACTGCTTTTTCAAGTGCTCCACTTCCATACAACCTCTCCGCCGTCTGCTAGTTGCCTGCGCGCTGCCACCACGAAATAGTCCTGGCGCACATGGGTACCCGCCGGCAACCAGAAACTGTCAAGCCAGAGTAAAACGAATGCCTTCTGGACAGCCACCGGAAGTGCGCGGCGCTACCGAAGAAAACCAGCGCCTGGCTACGTGCTCTGGCAACCCGCGGGCAGCCGGCAGGCATCCAGAGGTGGATAATCGAAGAGGCCCATTGTATCCGTCTTGCCCATTTCGATACTTCCTTTAGTACCCCTTAACCAAGTGTCGCCTTACTTGATTCCGTTTTTGGTAAGGTTTTCTTTTTTTTTTCTTGAAATGCACAAATGTGCCCTTCAGCATAAGACAATGTGCCCTTCAGACCTGTGTCGGCTATTAATGCGAATAAGGTCCGGTTTCGGGGCCCATGTACGCAGGTTCTTGCGTCTGGCGGTCTGCTAGGGTGGTAATCCTGGCTGCCCAGGCGCAGCTCGCGTGCCACCCGAAGTACGGGTCAAGTCATGTTTGTTTGGGGGTGGTGAGGTTTCAAGCAGTGAAGTAGACGAGCCCCGGCTGTTGAAAAGTCGTTATCAGGGAAATACCAGCTAAGTCAGCCTTGTTAGTTTAGTGTCAAGTGCCTGTTACTTCGGTGTGTACATGTTGCGTAGACAATTGTTGAAGCTTTTACATGACGTTCAGTTGTCAGCTTAATTTCTGTGCACTCCACAGAGACTGTATAGACATGTCGTCCATTCATTACCACCGAGAAGCTGTGTTCTACGTCGTCCAGGGCTAAATCGCGTGATATTTCGAAGGAAACGAGCATATAACTTTATTGTCATTTTAAACAAACATCATGAAAAAGAAGAATGACAACGTGTAGTTTTCTACTGTAATTCTGAGAACGAGGCACACTGCTTAAGAGGTGCGACGCAGCCAAAACGACTGCGGCCTACTGTCGCGAAGCCCTGTGCGCGTGCATATAAATTCAAGAATAATAGATACGGAAAACGGAATAAATGCGAACCTTAGCCTTCTTTGGTGTGCAGATTTTAATCGCACGTTGTTTACTTTTATTGGTTGGTTTGGTTGGTTTATGGGGTTTAAAGGGTCAGTCTACTCACCGAGATGAGTGTATAAATAATGGCATATTCTGGTAGTTGGCACCCTATAACATCAATAACGAGGGGTCTGCGCCCGGTTTAGGCAGGAATTTATATTTTATTTCGGCGTTAAAAGTCGCGTAAAAAAGCATGGTGGCGACCCCAAACGTTCATTTTGTTCAAGAAAGTGGTAGTCTTTTTTGTAGAAGCATAAGTGAATATACTACGTACCATTTGTATGCCCGAATGTCAGAGAAACGCACGTTTTGTTCTAGTAAACTGTAGAAGGCGTACCGCTCTCTTTTTTTGTAAATCACATGAATATTTATAGTTACACGTACGCAAAACGCAGGCACATTCCCACTTTTAGTTCAGCGTATGCTAGCACAGACGCAAAAATAAACTCAGCCTATAGTGGCGCCATCTGGTCGTCAGGACGGGAACCATTGCTGTAAACAAACCGACTCTCCACTCAAGCCTAGGAGCGGCAGAATCGTCGCTCTAATAATTAAAATAAAGCAAATTTATCTCTTATATGTTTTCTTATAGGCGAGATGAGACGAAGCGAAAGACAGGCGCCCCATTTATGGCCAGTGAACGCACTGAAAAAGGCAGCAACAACGAGAATTCAGTCCGAAGCGAGAGGTCCGGCTTCGACGGGCGCCGCCATGTTTGTCGCCGCGCGGCGGAAATCCAGATGGTTGCCAGATGAGACTACCATCTCATACAGATGTGTTCCCACATTAATAAATTCTATTTTAAAATGTTCTACCGCACTGCTTGGCACCACAGCTGGCTAAACGGTAATTCGAGTAAAGAGCTATCGGTTGCCGCAAAGAAAATATGGTCGATAAAATTCAGTAGACTGACCCTTTAACGTCCTAAAGCGACTAAGGCTCTGGGAGACGCCGTAGTGGAGGGCTCCGGAAATTTCGACCACCTGATGTTCTTTAACGTGCACTGACATCGCACAGTACCCGGGCCTCTAGAATTTCTCCTTCATCGAAATTCAGCCGCCGCGACCGGGATCGAACCCGCGTCTTTCGGGTCAGCAGCCGAGCACCATAACCACTGAGCCACCGCGGCGGCTGTTTACTTTTATTACCAATAGAAGTTATAGAACAGAGTAAAGGACTATACTGGCGCAGTTACAGAAAGGAAAGTCTGAAGCCTGAATTAACGCAGAAATACGAAGGAGCGCACGTTCTATGTAGTAGTTCCGATCCTTGACGTTGTAGTTAACCGCTGTCTCGTCACTGTGCGTGAAACCTGGGGACGTGAACCAGACTACCGGTGAGCAATGGACAGAAGTCTGTTTACACGTTCACGCAGCGATATATTTTTCTTTTTTTCGGTGATTTGAACAATGAAAAATATAGGTTGAATCATAAACGCTAACGCGAGCTCGGCGATCCCATTCCAAGCCGTACAGTCAGAAAACGTCGGGGGAAACGCAAAAAGAGCGCAGAAGCTGAAGTCTAAACGAACTTTTGTCGCCGCGGTGGCTCAGTGGCTATGGTGCTCGGCTGCTGGCCCGAAAGACGCGGGTTCGATCCCGGCCGCGGCGGCTGAATTTCTTTGGAGGAGAAATTCGAGGCCAGTGTACTGTGCGATGTCAGTGCACGTTAAAGAACCCCAGGTGGTCGAAATTTCCGGAGCCCTCCACTACGGCGTCTCTCATAGCCTTAGTCGCTTTGGGACGTTAAACCCCATAAACCAACCATAAACCAACCATCTAAACGAACTTTTCTTTTTCACTGCGTCTGGGGAACACGGATCGCTGCCACGAAAGTTAAACCATGCGGCTCTCAACTCTGGTCACGCGCCCGGCTATCCAGTCTAATTGCTCTCTCAGTTAGCACGGTTAAACTTCGCGACTAAAACAAGAGGCTCTCTAGAAATATCTCCTCGAAGATGTTAAAGGCCGATATCTATTAGCGATTGCCTCTTTCTTGTCATTTTTTTTTCGATTTTCAAAGAATTTTTGCAGGCTAGCCGATGTACCGCGTACTGCAACTGCACTGGGTACCTACCGCACGTTCCGGACATGGTATGGGACGGTAAAGCGTCAAGCAAGCGTAACGGACAAAAAAAGATGAAAGAAATAGGAAATGTAGCTTTGCTCTGGGTATCTCGATGGTCAGCGCCGAAAACAGAGACGAACGGACATCAAGGCACCCTAGCGCAGCGTCATCTGCCCAACGCAAGTGACAGTTCCGCGAAGGTGCAGGTATTGCATGTTTAAGCATGAAAGACTGCTACACCCAGCTAGATTTTCCGTTCCTCAGCAAGGGAAACCTTACACGTGCTTCTGCAAATCGCTGTCATATGATTCATGTAAAATTTGTTTATGTAAATTAATCGTACACTTACTATTCTTAGATGCAATTTTAAAACATTTTTGTGATTTTTAAGCGACTAAGTTTTGTCAGTTTTCGAGAACAGCAGCCCACACTACAATTCGCCCTATTCCGGAATGAAAATATGATGCTACGCGCATAAGATTACCTTACCCAATTGCCAAATAGACACATTTAATCGAAAATAGGAACTTGTTAAAAAGGATATAGTGTTGTTATCGTCAAGCACCCGTTGCTACTCATGATTGTCTTATCAGCACTACGAGTGACAACAGTTCTGCGACGCGAGGTTTCACCGCGGCACATCGTAAATTGTTTCTGCGAAATTGCGCTCGAAAAGTGACGAACCGGGATACCTTGTGTTTCGGGCAAATCATCTCCGGACGGTGTAGTAATCGAACAGTGGGAAGCACGTTAAACATTTAATCAATTGAAAAGGAGAAGGGTGTAGTGAATGGTCGCATGCAGCTGGCATGGCGCACGGTTTTGGCACGTCACGCTAGACGGCAGTAGCGATGGGGATGGTTCTAACGCACTGTGTTCTATGTTGTTTGGGTTGTACAAAGAGTACCCTGTGAATATACATATATGCACTCTCTGTAATTCAGTACACATGTGTATACGCGTGTGCAAGCCTATACTCCGGTACTATTTCACGTTGTCTTTTCTGCACATTGTCTATACAAGTGGGTTCTGCTTCCCAAGGAGAAAAACGGGAAAAAGCTCCTGCTCACTCACGTCTCAGCACCCAGGGCTCCAAGTTCTTGACGGCGCGCACAGTTCGAAGAAGGGCTACACTGCACTCCGGACGGACGTCAGCCTCCAGTACCTTCCGTGTCAGTGAAGGGGGTGCTTTGGCGAATGCGCTGGCCACCAAGTTTTTCAGCGTTGCCATGAAGTCGGTATCGTCTACGACTGCAGCTGGAGCTGTTGTTGACCGCACAGCCACCGGGGCATCAGCATTAATTTCGGCGCGCGACCCTTGGATCGCAAGCGACAAACCAATGCAAATGGCCAAGATCAGCATGGCAAATGGACGATCGGTTCTATCACTTTTCATCGCTGGCAGGGATACACCTGAGCGGAAGTATGTGCGAGAAAAGACAGCAACACCGGCCCTTCTGTTCACTACGGGATCGCGATTCAAAAGTCGCTAAGAGTGGATTGTTATCGTTTTGGAGCAGGGAAAAAAAATTCTTACAAAACTGATCTCTTTTGCTGCTCAAACACTCTTGCGCTTGTCCTTTTTGCGAGAAAATGCATTCGACTGCAACCTGCCTTGCAGCAGAGTGAATCTTGAAGCTAGAACAAAGCGCATGCGGATCCAAGGTACGCCAGACTTCGCAAACTTTGCGATCCCGTGCGACTACGAAGAAAAGGTTCGTTCAGTATTCAGGGAATGAGGCTCTTTTAATGGCCTTGACGTACAAGCTACCCTCGGACCCCACTCGCTATACACGAGAAGCTCGATGTACTCGTACGCTTGACGCAAGAGCTGTAATGTCCAATTTTGAAACACCTCGCGGAGTGCAAAATACAGTCGGCCGGTTCTCCAAGTATCTACGTGGCATAAGTAAAGTGATGTAATGCGGTTAGTCAGTACCAAGCAGCATTCAAAACTATATGAGAGAAAATGTGGCTAGTTATATTCTTGCTTTCCTTCAGTTCAGAAACTAAGTGGTATACTGCGTACACAGCCGTGTTTCCAATATGCCATCGTTTTTTTGCCTCGGCAAACAGGAAGTGAATTTAGGTGGTGCTGCCTAAGTGCCGTTGAGCACGGTAGTGTTCTTACGCTTTGGCAGCACCGCTGGGAGAAGTGTGTGGAGTCCCAAGGAGACTACTTTGAAGGTTATTAGGTTTCCAACGCTCCAGTTAGGCCAGTTTTTTTTTCTTCGGCCAAAGGTCGGATACTTTTCTAACAGACCTCGTATACATACCACGAGTGATCGTTAAATTATGTTATGCTGCGTAAGTCACGAACCTGAACGCGATATGTGAGCCATGTGCTCTGTGTGACGCATCTATTGAGTAGTAAACTATCAAGTGGAGCCCCAAACCACCTAACGTCGCGAATATTCATCACACGAAGCGTAAGGCGCTCAGCGCCAGCTGAGTTTCGAGGTTTATTCAGGCTACCGTAAACACAGGGTAAACGCTCATTTTTTTTTACCGCTGATCTGCTCTATTACTTCGTTTTGTGCGCGGTTTTTGCCACTATTTATGTAGAAATCATTTCTGATTTTACACCTATGAGGCGTAACAAAACTTGCATGTGCACAGGGCGCACATTGGTGGTTTGTTCCTCGTTTCCCAACGAACTCTTCGAGTCTCGATCAGTACAACGCAATCTCTCATATCTCTTAAGTTAATACTAATGAGTTAGTGTTGCCTTATTTCATAAATAATGTTGCTTAAAGGCGTAGCGTTAATGTAAGAAGGTGCAGACAACTGTCTTTTACACAGCGTCATGTAAACCGATGTTATGCAACGTTATACAATGCTCACAGGATGTCCAACGACTGTATCACCCCGCTTGGTGTTCCAGCGAAGAAACTAGTGAAGAGCACGGAGGTCAGTCACGATTGTGAAATGCCAACCAAACATGGTTGGGCACAATTTGGCAACCGCCCACGAAAGCGCCAAATATCCGCGCTCGGTAACGGAGTGATTTCGCTTCGGGGCAGAGATAGGACGGCTGGCATATGCGCGTTCATGGCCCTGCGGTTATTTGACTAGTACAACACCAATCCTGTGGTTTATGAAAAGTTCCACTTGGGCCGGGAACTAAGTGAAGAGAACGTCTTTCTTGAGGAGCTCTGTTGATGGGCAGACTACGTACGTGGAAAGTTTAAAAAAAGGGCGGAAATACCAACAATGGCAAGCAAAGGTCCGGGCAGCCGTCGCTGGCATCCAATAGTGACGTCCTTGGCGGTGCCTATCTTTTTATTGGTGGCCGGTCGTACTCCAGAGGCGTCGGCCAGATGGCCAAGAATGGCGACACTTTTCGAAGTTGCGTTAGGGCCTCGCTTGGAGAAAAAAGCGGCAATAGTATAAAGGTGGCCGAGATTTTTAGTCGAACCAACTTTCCGCAGACATCGCTTGCACCTCGGACCACGCACGTTTTCATAATCTTCTGATCAGTTATTTTGCTTATGAGAGCCTTCTTTGAGGGCTTTTATTTTTAAATAATGTTTGTTATTTTTATGTATTATTTTAGCCTTTGCAATATATTTACTAGAATGCAGCCGGTTTTTATTCTTCATGTACTCTTCTTTTCATAGGATGTCTTTGACTCATCTATGCAATTTTTGTTTTTTCGCTTAACCCACTCCTCCTTGCATGGGTACTGCGCTTGAGGCTACGATAAATAAAAACTAGGCAAAAAAACGCAAAACCATCAAGGTAGCAGGGTCAAAGTGGCCCGCAGAAGCCCCGAAAGTATCCATCCTCAGCTCGAAAGTAACTGAAGCCTTATATTTGCGGAACTCATTGAGATTAAACAGATGGATATCATCAGGTGTAACGAGTGCGGTCTTTTCGGGGTCCATGTCAGCCACACCGATCTACTCATACCTGAAGTGGAGATCGATGGATGAAAAATATTCGGCTACTTAAATACGGCCTAGCGCGCCGTCTGTGCAGGGTAAAAGATAGACAACATTGTTGTCCGGTTAAGCGCCGGTAGTTTATACAAAAGCACTGGTTGTTATTTTTTTTTAACAGCGATGCTGTTTACGCCGGAGGTTGTTCCGATAGTCGTGCGCAGCGGCATGTTCGTCACACGCAGCGGTTGCTATGTTCGCAGTATTGAGGTCACCCACGGACGCCTTACGCCCTCTGTCGGAGCGGACTACAGCTCTTGTATTTGTCGTCCGCTCCGACAGGGGTGTGAGGCGCCCGTGGGTAAAAATAAACACTTATACGTAGTCATGACTGAGTGTTCGTTGTTGTAGTTTTTTTTTCCGGGGGGGGGGGGGGGGGATGTACTATAGACGACAACAGATAGAAATGACGAGTATAATCACGGTTAACTTAGTCGAACCAAACTCAAACAGCATCGCTCTGTCATCAGTCTTACACGAGAGTGTAATCTGCCCTACGCTTTTTCTTTCTTTCTCTCACACATTCGGTGACGCCCGAGCACTCCAGGTGGGCTCAGTAATATCGTTGGCTAATGTATTGTCGGCCGCCTGTTGGATGACGATGATTGGTTATGACGAAAGGAAAAGCGCAGTAACTCTCTCAGTCTCGTTGCAGACTTTTGGATGGCCATTCGGTCGTCACTGCAGCCACATCCCATTTCGTTTCTCTTTTGTTCGGCGCAGTTTTATTTTTCACCATGTACCATCGCGATGAAGTTTCCATCAAACTCTTGACTTCAAATTGCAGATATATTTCAGACTGAGATATCAAATCGTATGCGAAAACTGTGAAAATAAGGCTCGACCCGTATTCAAATTTTTCTCATTTTCGCACAGCATCCCTAATATCTACCTCAATGCGCGTGCATGTGTGTGTGCGTGTGTGTGCGTGCGTGCGTGCGTGCGTGCGTGCGTGCGTGCGTGCGTGCGTGCGTGCGTGCGTGCGCGCGCGCGCGCGCGCGCGCGTTCAAGGGGGGGTAGTACTCAAGTTATGAGGGGCACTGTAGTGTGAAGGACTCCGGAAATTAAGACTATCTGGGGTTCTCCAACGCGCACTGGTAGCGCACCGTACACGGGCTACTAGAATTTCGCCTCCATCGAAGAAGTTCGAACGCCGTGGCAGGGGTCAAACCCGCGTCTTTCTGGTCAGCATCCGAGTGCCGTAATCACGGAGCCAACGCGGCGACGTGTGTGCGTGTATGTGTGTGTGTGTGTGTGTGTGCGCGTGCGTGTGTGTGTGTGTGTGTGCGTGTGCATGCGCGTGTGCGTACACACGCGCAAGCATGTGTATGCATGCTGTATGTGCGTGAGTGTGTGCGCGTGAGTGTTATTACCTGCTCAGGAAAATAACTATTTACTCTTAAGTGCGGTTTTTCCTTCAGGATAGCGTCCCGCCCACATTTCTCTCAGCGCATTTACCGCCGTTTCCTATTTTTCATGCTTCTGTTGATTATGGTGATAAATTTTTATAGCGCAAGGGCATCTATAGCCATGAGCGCCATAGCGCAAGGTTTCTCCTTTTACTCAATGTGGGGTCGAAGACCCATTTCCCAATCATTTCATCTTAAAGAATTCGAGGACCAGCCAGGGTAGAGGTTGTACCCACTGTATCATCGGTGGATACCCGAAGGCACTGAGGATCGAACCCCACAACTCCCGCTTGTGGAGGCGGATGCTCAAACGATACTTGCTTCGGTTGAAAGTGCTCACATTTATGCTGCATCATCAGGTGACAATCATATTCACCCTATTTATTTATTTATTTATACCTCTAAGGCCGCTTTACGGGGTATTGCATGAGTGGTTGGCGCGGAGTACAGCAATGCACGTGATTTTACAGGACATTTTCGATGGCGGTCTTGAAGTGATGATGGCTTGTTAACAAGGCGGTTTGGGCTGGAAGGTCGTAACAGCCCTGGGCTCTTCGTAGGAATAATGATTTTTGGAATGTTTCAGTATGGGCACGCTCGGGATAAAAATCCTTTGGATGGATTTGGCGGGATAAGCGATTGGCTGAGTGGATGAAAAACATTGTCTGAAGGCTAAGGGGTGGATCAAGGTGGGACTTGAATTCGGTGACGCTCGATTGATAGGAGTAGTTGGAAAGTAGTTGGAAAACTGCACCCACCAGTGGTGCCAGTTACAGTTTCACTTCGTTCGATCAGCCGTTTACCACGCAAGCAATGACAGTTTTCAACCAGTGCATCACGTTCTTATTTATTTTGAATACAAACAACGTAATGTTTGTCAAGCACAAGGTCGTCTTCTGACGCATACGTCTCATGCATTAGTTTCTCAATAAACAGAATGATGATATGCAACTGCAGAAAAATACCTTTAATGAGAGCTCACCTAGTCACATACACTCGATAGGTTGGGGCCGACTAAAGAGATTGAAGAATAATAATACCCCGCCCGCGCCACGTACACATAACAGTTTCTAGTACCACATAGACACACTGTTCGATGACATTGATAGGAGAGCTCGCCGACACCAAAGGTATAGCTGACAATGAAGCAAAACAATTGGAAATGAAATAAAAGGGCAGAGTATGAAAATAAAATGAAATAAAAATTTGGTAAACAAGAAAGTAGGAAACGAAAGTAAGGTTAGGCTACCAACATAGCCCGCCAGCCAAGGATGAGAAACGGTCTGCGTTACTCTACTGTATTACTGTACCGTATTACTGTACTGGTTGTTTTATCAAGTCGGCCTGCGTTTACGTCAATTTGATACTTGTACCAACTCGTATCTTTTTCCATATTAGACGGATAGTATGTAGAAAAATAAGAAATAAATAAACACATCTTTTTTTTAATTCTTCCTTGGCCAACAGTCGACCACAATAGGTTAATCACGAGGACAATCCAGGCGAAAAATACAAGCTTTGTCCCAAAACACAAGCAATTATTTTCGCGTCCGCTCACTACGACAGAGCTACTGCAGTATTGATATATTGTTTGTTGCCGCGACAGAACTGGACCTGTCGCTACGACAAAATACTACAGTAAAATCTATTTTGTGAGCGTAAAGTTTTCTTGTAGTGTTTTTCGGTAGGGCTTCCTTTGTCTTTAATCAAGTGTGCACCTTCTCCCCGCATCCCTCTCCATTGTGCGCTAACACCCAAAACCAAAAAATAAAAAAATAAAAAAGAAGAGCAGCATGCTGTGATCACGTACACAAGCTATGTAAGCAAGAGCGAGGGTATCGCACCCCATTTCATACTCAGGCGGTGGACCGCCTTCGTAATATTGCCAGACACACATACTTACTTAGAAGACTTAGGTAACAAGTTTAGTGTATCCAGAAACCTGGGCTTCAAAACTTCCTTGCATGTTAAATAACTGCAGACAACGCCACACCATGTACATTCGCCAACTTAGGAACAATTTTGCCCATACTTTACTGAGAGCATTCGACAAACACACATGCGCAAACGAACACGAGCCGCTCAATCTTGTGCTATGGCTGAGTCGGCAGTCTGTCGACTTCAGAGCGCGAAATACAACACTCTTCCTTCTTGGTCCTCGCTGCAGAGTCCACACTTCATAGTCTTTGCGCAGTCCACTGGCGAAAGCTCCGTGTAGCGTAGTGTTCACAAAACACAAAATCCAGGCGAAATGTTCAGACCCGTTTCGCTTAAAAGACCGATAAAAGGAAAGAAAGAACAGCCTTGAAAGGCACCACAATGAGGATGTTCGCAATATTCGACACCACGTTCGCAGTATTATTTACGCAGAGGCTGCTGAGCAGGCTATGGCAAAATTGTGCAAGAAACCCTGCAATGAAGGGCTGCGTCAGCAGAAGCAGTATCCCTGGCATTCCTCTGAATGGGAATCGGGAACACTGTGCATTCCAAGATTTCTTCTCTTTCTTTTTTTTTTTGCACTTCCAGCCGTATTTGCGACTTTTTGTATCGGCAGCTGGATGTTTTGGTTAGCACTCCTCTGCGTTGTGCACGTAGGACGACGTCCGAGTAAAATAGCAACCTGTACGCCATCCACTGAGAGTTCTACGAAAGCCCACGTACCGCACCATTCAACGGGTCAGGAAGCTTGTAGCCGCTAATCTTGCCGTTGGTAACCGTTGAATCAACGCCACCGCCTTCTGCCCTCTTCTCTGGCACACCGTTCACACTATCTGGATGAGACTGTTGGCTGCGGGCATTCCGTCTCCCTGTGAGGCTCTGGAAGGCCAGCTTGTCCAGTGCAGCAGTGGGGGCTTCGCAGGCAAGGTACGCCATGTAAGCGAGAATGAAGCTCCAACAGAGCACACCGAAGAACATCGTAACCTGCGGATGAAGCAGAGAGACGCCGTTGCTGTGAGCGGATACAGCCTAGAAGACAGCATGCTAGCTGCTACAGCATCACCCCAGTGACACTTGTATGGCGAAAATTACCAGCCGAATGAAAATGCTCCCTGTAACTTGCTGCGACGTGAACCGAAGGCAGCCCCATCTCAAACGCACCCTGACCTCACGATAAGGTTACAGTCGCAGGGGACTAATCTGAAATGAGCAGTGGTATATCGAAATAGCGGTGATTTGCATCTCCCTCGTGAGTGAAACGTTGCTTGGCCTCATTCGCCCGCTTCACCAGACAAGCTCCTGAAGTCTATAGCGATTCCGCTACTGCTAGCTGCGAAGAGGCGAGAACGGTGAAACAGCAGACGATTTCGTTTCTAGAACGTGTGACAGAAACAACCTGAAGAAAATGTCTAGCCAACCTTGAAGCGAGCTGAAACGGTAACGCAAGTGCAGAGAAAACCTCACGGTAGGCGGCAGTCAGGGCATCAGTTTTCCAGCAGCCGAAAACTTATAAAAACAAGAAAGGCAACCTTGTTCTTTTTGTTTTTTATTTTGGTCTGTGTGCGTGGGGGGGGGCGGCAATCGAGGAATGAATTTATTTATTTGCCATTCTACAGTCGTGTTTCAAAGAACTAAATTACAAGACGACCACTGTTTCACATTCAAGACCTTTACTTAAGTTAAAATAAAGATTACAGGACAACTAATATTCTCGCGACCCATAGTTGTCTAAAACGGTAATTTCGTCTGTGCAACAAAGCGGCAGGTTTTTTTCATGATTAATGTGCTTCAAATACTCGCACAGTACGGGGACAAAAAGTGTATCTTCGCGCCGAAATAAGCTGCATGCGCCGTATTATCTGCCGCGTAGCTTCTTGGAACTGTTTCCAAGCTTAAGAATTCAGCTCTACGATTAGTTAGACCGAAAGAACGACCTCCACTCATTGAAAAAAAAAAGAAAACAAAAACGCCTGTGCTTTAAGCCGGGCCTATAATAATCTCCATTTCGCCCGTGCACAGGTAAGCTGGTTCCGTTCATGAAAAGCCGAAGCTACTGACGCAATAACAGCCCCACAAAGAGCACAAGTTCAATCCGCTACAGATTGCTAGTGTTCGTCCGGCCCAGCCTACCTATATGCGCTTCCACATTCCCACTCTCGCTGTTATCATTCTATACAGCGTAACTGCAATTATTGATTAAAGTGTGACCAGAACAACCGCTCTCTGGCAGCATGCAACATAATCTCCATGAACGGGTAGTGGATGAGGTAGACACCGAACGACAGCCTGCTGAGCGGCACGAATACCTTCAAGGACAGGAACCGTCCGAGAAATCCTGAAAAAAAAAATCATCACGACTTCATCAGAGATAGCGAACACAAGTATGACAGAATAGATATGACGGGGTTCTTGCAAACTTTCTTCGTTTTCTCTGAATCATATCTAGCTCATGCTGGCATAGCGTCCGGTTGCAGACGTTCGGGTACAACAAAAAACCTAGGCAGGCGGGACGCGCAAGGCTGGCCAAAAGTCATCAGGCCATAAGGTCTTCGTTTGAGCAAGTGCAGTGCGTAACTTGCGGCACCAATGAAGCTAGAAAGCGTCATACATTGAAAGCTTCCATGCTCGAGCTATAAGGCTCGAATTTCAGGTGCTGCGGCAGGAAAGCTTTTCGCCAACCCTGTACACCAATGAGACCAACGCGTCGCTGCCTACCATTACGCGTTCCACATAATTCTACGCACAGCATGGTCCTCGCTAGTGGGCGTTGCTACATCATGAGTAAAAATTCGTGACACGGCTGTTCAGCGCCAATAATAGATTTTCTTAAATACACCTTGGTAATGAAGTAACGGCTATGCCTGAATTCAGAAGTAATATTAGAAGTGTTTTAGAGCGTCTGCTCTTATCAGCTCGTTCTTAAATTCCGCGCCGCCGTTGCTGTCGGCGGTATCCGCCGCACCGCCTGCTGTTTGCCACCTGCCGCCCGCTTCTGTTGGCTCACCATTCCGCCCTCCTTCTACGGCAGCCCTCCTCCTCCTTCCATGGTAAATACCCTCCGGGTGGTTGCCGTGCAAACCTGCAACTGGTTGCGCCTTCTTACGATTAGCGCCATACCCTACTCCTTCTACGATACCCTCTTCCGGTTGGGGATTCGTCCGCTTTCACCACGCCCTCCTAATTCAATGGCAACCACCTTACGACGGCTCCTGTGGTAACTACCCTCTTGTTCGCCTTCCCACGCTCTCGCCATACCCGGCTCTTTCCACGATAACTCTTCTCCGCCTTCAAGGCTAGCTGCCCTCCAGGTGGCTGCCATTACCATTGCCAATCTCCATTTCCCCTCCTTCGAAATGTGGCCACCCTGACCATAATAATGAGCCTGTGCTAAGTGCAGCAACACGTTGAGATTACAATGCCAATTGTGTAACATGCCAGAATTCATTCAGTACCTGAAGCCAAAGGAACCAAACGCTCAGGACTAGAAAGAGTCACTAGGAAGCCGCGAAACCTTCTTTGCTGAAGACGCATTTCTCTTGTCCTCTGAGGCCACCCTGTCTCGACCCATTGCTGCTAGATCTATATACTCTCATCTTGAGCTCTGCCTTTTCGATCATGTGTTCATCGGTTTAATACAAATGTCTATCCATTCATAAATGAGGTGCGCAAACCTGAAGTGCTCTTGCAAACAAGACAGACTACTAGACTCGTCTGCTGACTTCAGATAACCAAATAGGCACCTTCGGAGGTTAGAACTGATAGTGTTCACGTCCAATATGAATGTAAATTCTCCTGTACTGCACGGCTGCATGTGTCAGCCTTTGACCCAGCTCTCCTACCATCCTCCACATCCACCCTTGAGTCCTATAGAATAATCTGCCTAACGTCATCACCCTTGACATCTGCCCATCCATACGATGCATATATATAAACCTTATACTCCTTAATACGTAGAACTTAGAACCTTAAAACACCCCGGCACGAAGAACTACACTATCTCCCAAGGCGCGTTACGTTGCATGCAGAACCACACAATCAAAGCTGCTCTCCTCACTCTCCACCCTGCCTCCGTCGTTATTACGTGGATACCTTCTAATGCAGGTATTGCTACAGGAATGAACTGGATTATAAGCTTGCCCATGAACTTTACAACCGGGTTCTGTTAATCCCCAGGGTCGGCCCACTGAAGAGCGTCGAGGCATGGCTATATGAATGAACTATCACTGAACACTACTCGCGCATCCGAAGCGACATGACTCATTTATACCGCCAACAGCCACCAACATACCGCCCACGGCACACATACTCCAGAGATTTCACACCAACACTCTCTTAACCCCCGCGAAGCTTTACCTCTACAGACTGTGCACCATCCACTGTACGCGCGCGAACCTGGACCTGTGCCTCTACATGGTGCCATCAGATCCCAACTTTCGGCCTGCATCCTGGCGGGCTTGGATGGGGTAGTCCCAAAGGGACCGGAGCGGCTATTGCAAGTTAGTGCGCCAAGCTATGGATGTTCGTGATGCTGAATCAGTGCTGCCCACCCTAGGGATTTTTCTCTAGATATAGAGAATTTTGACGTGGTTTAGAGGAAAGGGGATTTTTTGTATAATCTAGGAAAATTTCATTTGCTCAGAAAATTATTTTTTTCTCCCTGAAATTTTGAAGAGAGTACAAGCTTTTCGTTGTTTTTTCGCTACAACTGACGGAAACCCGCACAACACCGCCGCGCGCTCGGGTAAAGCCTGTTTCACATGCAGGTGAAAACGCTTTGTTGCTACAGCGCAAAAGCTTTAGATCAATCGCGGCGGCTCCAGCAGTCAGAGCGGCGAGGTTGCTAGAAGTTACACGTTTTTCGCAGCGCTGTGCTGCTCAATTTTCAGTCGCTTGCATGCATGTGAACCAGCCTTTACACGGACATAGTCGGACCTGTATGGTCCCTGACGTGGCCAGTGGCACCCGCTGCTGTGATCTGGCGCGCAACCGCCTTTCCACAACACGTGCGCCCCTTCCTCACGCTGTATTTGGAGCTCGCTGCACGACGTGAAATTCCTTTTAGTACGCATATCTGCATGTTTGTTTTGGTAACTAGGAAAGAACAAGGGAGCCATTTTTTGTATAAAGGAGCGCCATGTTGGAAATCTGAGCTAGTATAACTAGGGTAACAATTCCCTGTTCACCTATTGCGGTGGCTCAGTGGTTATGGCACTCCGCTGATGACCCGAAAGACATGGCTTCGATCCCGGCCTCGGCGGTCGAATTGCGATCGAGGCGGATTTCTAGAGGTCCGTGTACTGTGCAGTGTGAGTACACGTTAAAGAACCCCAGGGGGCCGAAATTTCAGAATTCCTTCACTATTTCATCCCTCATAGCCTGGATCGCTTTGGGACGTTAGACCCTCCAAAACCATAAACCATAATTTCCAGTTCCACCACGATGAGCAAAGTGAGTTGAGGTCACAAGAGGCTTACAAAAGCCAATCACTGCTACATGGTTTTAATTGACTCAAACTGTTACGTCAGCCACCCTCTAGAGCAAGCGCAGCAAATTAACAAGCAGCTTTTATGTCGCAGTTTCCGTACACTCCTCAAGCGACCTCCAGGCATTTTGTACATGTCATCCTTCAGCTGAAGTCTAAACTGACACAACATGAGGGAAAAAATTCAGTTAATTCCACATGCCGATGCATGTTTACTGATATCTTGAGTACAGTGAAAAAAGGACATGTACGATATAGAGCCTTTCATTTGTAATTTCCAAAACATGTTGCGGTTTATCTCGTAGCTTCATTTAGAAGTTCTTCAATTTACATCCTTCATTTCAAATTTACAGCTGATTTGCTTACCTACGTCTGATAATAAGGTAGCTGCACGATAAATCTAGCTATTGAACTACGCATAAATATACAATTTTACAATTTTACAATATACAACTGAACACTATATTTTGTATCTGGGGAAATCTAGAGAATCTTTGGTAGCAAATTGAGGGAGAAGCGGCTCTGAAGGCTGGCAGCACGGGCTGCAATGCATAAAGGGCGCAAATATCAAAGTGCCGCTCAATTTCTAAGCCCTTCGTAGTTGAAAAAACTGGCTAAAAATAAGTATATAAAAGAATATAAGGCTCCTGACTCCCAACATCAAGCTTGCGCGGTTCGTCAAACTCACAAACACAGGCAGTCACTTACCTTGTATTTCATTTCGTTTTTATCTTTTTAATTCGACACCACCATCTCACATGCGTCACTCTTTCATGACCGCTTCTTTTCATCTTCTTGACATGTTTGCAGCTCTCGCGTGTTCCGCTTCATGTCACATCAACGTAAAAGAAGGCATATAGAGCCAGCCGCGGTGGCTAAGCGGTTATGGCGCTCGGCTGCTGGCCCAAAAGACACGGTTTCGATCCCAGCCGCGGTGGTCGAATTTCGTTGGAGGCGAAAATCTATAGGCCTCTGTACTGCGCGATATGAGCGCACGTTAATGAACTCCAGGTGGTCGAAATTTCCGGAGCCCTTCACTACGGCTTCCCTAATAGCCTGAGTAGCTTTGGGACGTTACACCCCCACAAACCATAAGCCAGAAGGCATATAGCAGTGCCGTGGCCGAGTAGGACTTTTCTCGTGAAATTCGTAGGCGGTGAGGTCAAGTTTTAAAATCCTTACTACACAGCATGCCGGATGTCGCATATACGCCGGAAATGGAATGTTCTCGACAATGTTGTGTTCGCTGTCTGGACAGCAGTGCGCACGGTGGCTTTACGACCGCGTAATATCATTTCTTTCCTCGTGAAAACCCTTATACCCATTTACATGGGCACCGTTAACAGCGGTTACGCGAAAACTCGGTTCTCCCATGTTACACGGTGAACCAAACCGGGGTTGCACCGCTAACCACGCTGATCGCGAACCGAGTTCCCCTGTAGAGAAGGTGTTGATTTAAGGCGGACGGCTTGCGCGAAGCATGGCAGTGGAGGCAGTGCTGCCACCGGACGGCGCCGTCGGATGGCACTCTTGGCTCTACCAACACTGCGTTATAAATATCTAAGGCATTCACAAATACAGCTTCGCTCTGTCGATCATCGCGTCACATCGCTTGTTGCACCAAAGGTTTGGTTTGGTTTATTGGGGTTTAACGTCTCAAAGCGACTCAGGCTATGAGGGACGCCGTAGGGAAGGGCTCCGGAAACTTCGACCACCTGGAGTTATTTAACGTGCACTGACATCGAACAGTACACGGGCCTCTAGAATTTCGCCTTCACCAAAATTTGACCTCCGCGGACGGGATCGAACCGTGTCTTTCGGGTCAGGAGCCGAGCGCCATAACCATTGAGCCACCGCGGCTGGTTTGTTGCACCAAATGGACAGTTCGCTACCGTAACAGCGAAAAGTGGCGAGCTTTCGAACTACGGCGTATCTTTTTTTGCGGTAACGTAACTAGGGCATTACAGGCGTCTGTGCTTACTCCGATAGGACTATTACTCGTACCACGGCTTCGGAGCGTGTAATGGCTTCTTGAGGTGCCGCGCTTGCCGCGTATACCGACAAGCTCTGCTTCCGCCTGGCTTCCGGACTTCCACCGATAGCTTTGGCTCCCTGCCCTGGTGGGGTGAATCCGCCAGCAGACGGGACCGAACCCTTCGATCACTTGCTCAGTTTCTAGAAAAGTGAGGACTCGTCTCGGCCTAGACTCGCGATCCTGGATGCTGCTGCACACAGCCTTGGTGTGACGGCTTACATCCTCGCCTCATGAAATTGGCGCCCATCATGTTCTGATCAGGCACCTTGGTCACATGTGGGTGTTTGTCTCCCTTTTTCCTGATGTCGTTTCTAATTTTCTTTTGCGGTCAAACTTTCTTCATTCAACCCATGACCGCGCATCAATGTTCGGGTGCAAGCCTCGCGTTATCTGTGCAGTTAGAGTGCAGTTAACACTTGGTGTTCTTCTTATTAACCCAATAACCACATGCATACACTGTTTACTGAAACGCGCACGCTCTTTTGTTTAGTGCTTCAGCTCCTCTACAAATGCTGCAACCCCAGGCGGCCTGTTTACAAACACCGTTAAAACTAAAGCCCTACTCTTTCAATCGAAAAACATGAACGCTGCGTTACCTGCTGATATACTACTAAATACTTTTAAAATCAAAGTTGTACGAGCTTTCAAATGTTTGGGCGTGCACTTTGATTATAATATGTCTTGGCACTTCCATATAAATTTTCTCACCGGTAAACTGTCTCAGGTGCTTGGTCTAGTCCGTTCTGTCAGATTCCTTCCTTTTTCCATAAAACTTAATATATAATGCACTTTTCCGAAGTACTCTTAATTACTGCTGTCTCGTATGGGGGCCAACAACTTCCACAAACATTCACAGACTGCTTGTCATTCAGAAAAAATTTCTCCGCGTTATATGCAGCAAACCTCGTGACTTTCATTCTGCTCCCCTTTTCAGTTATATTAGAACCCTAATAATTCCTGCCTTATTGAATCACCGCCTGGTTTTATCCTACCGTAAAGACACAAAGAATTCAACAGGTAATCATTGCTCTCTCGCTAATCTCACAAAACGCGTAGACCCCTACACTACCCGTGCTCCGGAGACTTAGTGCATTCCTCATCCGCGAACTAATTATGGTCAACAAATGTTAAGCTACAGGTTGCCAAAGTTACTAAATGACCTTACCGCTCTGTAAGAAACCTGTTTGAAATATTTTTGTGCGCATGAGTGTGTGCTGTAATCAGCTTTATACGGCGTTTTTTTCTTTTTTTTTTCCTTTTTCTTTCTTTTTTTACTGTTTGAATTGTATCTTTTGGGGTTTTTGTCGCCTTTTTGTTTCAACTTTTAGTCTATTTCATAATTCTTTCTCCGCCCTGCTGCAGCCATTAAAACCGTAATTGGGGCCTGTCAAGCTGGCCCTGAGCAGCTTTTTTCCCTTATGTCCCCCACAACCATTATATCTCCTTGTTGGGGGAAAAAAATAAAACTGAAATTTTTAGGGGAGAGGAGCGAGATTGCAGTAAAGAGTGAGAGGCTGGGAGGCGATGAGTTGTCAGGTTAGATTCGCTGATTCCGACGATCATGGGTAGGCCTTCTCTTGAGGCTCACGATGTAGATTCCACTGCAAAATGCATGGCTAAATGCCTACACGTGAGCTATAACACCTTTCGCTGATTAATGCACTAAGCTAAGCTGGCAAGCATAGCTTTTCTTTGAAGAACTCGTTCAAAACTGTTTGAGCCTTGTGAATGACACATGTTACTGGGTAATCGTGGTCGAAAGCGTGTACCATTGGTGCGAGCAGCGCTGCGCGATTTGCATGGGTGTCGCTCAGCTTACAACACAGTAAAAATTCTGAGAAAGAACTAACTATCGAGAACATAAAAACGAAGAATGTGCAAGACCCCTTTAATTCTAAGCATTGTGGTAGCGACTTCAAAGTGATGTAAAGATTAATAAGATATATGGCACTATTAATTTCATGGCGGTTGTCCCATTTGTCCCATTCGCCGCCCCCTTCGGTATGGAGGGCCGGGACGACGTGGCAGCGGCGGAGCCTTCCGACCGCAGCCTCATGATGCCGACTCTGTTGCGGCAACACGAAAGCACTGACCAACCGGTGCGTCCTTATGGCTTCCCCTCTCGGTGAAGTCGGGCAAGGGACGCCTGTTGTCGTGCCACTTGCCGCCACCCAGGAAGTTCTGCCGGGACAACATGAAAAGCGGGAGCGGGTGACGAGCGTCGGCACCCGTCTGATTCGTCGTCCACCTCAGAACGGAGGGCCGGGATGACATGGCAGCGGCGGAGCCTCCCGACCGTTGCTTCGAGAGAACGGCGGCTCAGGTGCGGCTGCCCGAATGCACGGTCCGACCCATACGTCACCTTATGACTGCATTTCTCCATGATGTCGATAAAGGAGAGTCGGTGGTCGTCCCATCTGCCGCTGAGCTTAAAACGGATGGCTGAGACGACGTGGCAGCGGCAGAGCCTCCCTACCGCAACCTATACAATGCGACCGCGGTTCCGATGCTGCAGCACAAGTGCGCGGTCTGACCGCTGCTCCACCTTAGGAACTTCCTTCTCCACGTGGTCCGGCAAGGGGCTTCCGAGGTCGTCGAATTCGCCACTCACCTTGGAAACCAAGGCCGGGACGCCGTGGAGATAGCAGAGCCTCCGAATCGCAGCCTCCAGAGAGCGACTCGTCCTCAGCAAGAGGTGTACTGTCTCGACGCGGTCCATGGTGACGTTATGCGGCTTGGTACCGAAAACATCCTCACGCTGCGGTGGGACCATAGAGGATTCGTCTGAGCGAAGCCTTCCGGCCACCATTCCGACGACCAGACTAGGATCTACGCTTCGGTGGCAATTTCCTGTGGGAGGTGGCATCCGCGTAGCAGTGCTGTAGATGCCGAGGACCTGAGTGCGAAGGAAAAAAAGATGTGCGGCCACGCATGGAGCTGGGTTCGAAATCCTCGTGAGAGCACGTCGAGCGACGTGCTCTCACGAGGATTACGTTAGTTGTACGTAATCAATATCTTCGATTCCAAATCGAATGCGAATGGGTTGTTTGGAATATCGAAGAATTACCAGCAGGTGGATTGAATTGCAACGACATTTATTCATTTTATTCTTAGCAGTATTGAACTTAGTTCAAGAATGGTCAAGTGAACCGCAAAACTAAAGGCATCATTCTCAGCGGAAAGATCGCAGGTTTTAGAAACATAGCCATATGAGTGAGTAGGATGGCATTGTTATCAATGGTGCGCTCGGAAGGAGAGGCGTTATTAGCACGCGAAGAATATAGCACCACGAGTACGCGCAGTCACCCACAGGCGATCGTTGCGAAAGCATTTCTACAGCAGTTGCAGTGAGTTTTTCTAGGATATACCGACAATATTTTTCCGTTTGCTACGAGTGGGCATACTATAGTATTGCGCCAAAAAAGAGTGGGCTTGTTGGTACATTTTGAAGAGCGCGGAAAACGACAGATAAGTGTCATGCTGGTTTTCAAACAACTTTTCGGAGATTCAGTAACTCGATATATACATGAGGTATTCACGTGACGTCGCGGGCGCGATTTTTTCCTACAGCGCGCAGCTTCAGCGGTGAGAACCGGAGGAGGTGTCGATGAGCTTTATAAACACGCGCGACTGTTCGCCATGCTTAGTGTACTCCAAACTGCAGACACTATATTGTTGATGTATACTCGGTTTACAAGCGGTGAGACACAGAGGAGGCGCTAAAAACTTTAACACCTACTCATGTTCCTGAAGAAGGCAAGGTCTTGAAAAAATAGGCACTGAGCGTGCTGAGTCGTCCCTTCCTGGTTCAATCTCCAGGGCATCTATTATTTCTTCACGTCAGAGGACGTTTATGTTTTCTTAACAGTGGCACACTATTCAAGCTTAGGCGTGCATCAGAAGCGCCGCAACCTGCGGTCAGTGATTCTCGACTCCATTTTTTTTAGTATCGTTGGCGTTCTTCCAGAGACTTTCGAGACCATAACAGGCTGTCCACTACGTCATAGAGTTCACGCTTGAGAGGCGAATATTATAGACTAAGTTGTCTACACATCCGACAAACTCATTATTCTACTTCTTCAAACACTGCTGTGTGGCTACATTAACGGTCGGGGTGCCTTTACAAATGTTAGGGTTGCTTACAGGCAACAGAAAATCAACCTAACAATGGGCGACTTCACAAGTCTTTTGATACTCTGAGAAAGACTCAAGGTAAAGGATGACGTCAGCCTTGTGCTTTCTCTGTTTACAACATGCCATTGACATCTCTAGAGAATACTATTTTTCGAACACTCATATGTAACAGCGCGATAGACGGGTCAATACGGAAGAGACACAAAGACGAGCGCTGACTAGCAGCTGAAAGAAATTTTATTCCAGCGAAGGCAATCTATACTCCCGGACCACACCTACAGCATAAAAACGTAAAAACTTTAAAACCAAGCAGCAAGATTCTCCCCGTTCTTAGCAATCAAGAAAACTGATCTCTTTTCTTTTCAAAGTGATAGAAGGTGTGCTGCCACATTTCGCTCCTCTTTAATGAATGAAATGCTCCGCAAATAATTCGCGCACAAGCTGTTGCTGGTAACTCCTCAGAACCTCGCTTTTGTCAAGCGTTGCGGTGTGTTGGCAAGTGGCCACGGTTTCGGAAAAATTGTTCGTCGTGGTCTCTCTGATATCATTCCTATGTTCTCTAAGCCTATCATTTAAACAGCGCTCAGTCTGTTTTATGTAAGGTGATGTAAGGTGATGGCGCCCGTCCTGTTGTGTTCGTGTCTCCTTTGTCTTTGTTGTTTTCGCGCCGTCCGAACTACTTTCAAGGTGATCCACAGGACAACGATACACCGTTGACCGCTTCTTTTTTACATTCGGTGAAAGCCCTGTCGTCTTTCTTTTGGCATTGTTTTGGCGGCTTTTCTTCTCGGTTGAAAATTTTGCAATTTTTTTTCTAGTTTGTTAGGGGCAGAGAAAACCACCCTTACGTCGGACCGTCCCAAACCTTCCTTCAGAGGATGACTCACGCCGTGCACATACATGATCCCGACTGTTTTTTCACGTTCCTTTTAGTTTTGTGCCTTCTTGGCTGCCCCTCGGAAATCTTTCCAAATTTTGTAGTCAAGACAACAAAGCACACCGTCCGGGAAACCGGTGTTGAGCAACCTTTGTAGTTGGTCCTTAAAGCTTTCATCGGTGCGATGCAGACATAGCCTTTTGAGGGCGTCCTTCAGGGCGCTTGTTGCTACTGCTATTTTTACTAGTTTAAGGCATGAGACCTTTCTTTTAGCGTGGGGAGTAGCAACAAGAGGTGTGCTCTGGGCGTACGAGCAAGCGCAAGTCCAGGAACTGGAGTTCGTTGCCTTGCGGTGATTCCCTGGTCAGAGTGAAATCTTTAAGAGTCTGTGCGAATATCTTGAAAGGTCTTCTGCATCATTCTGGGATCCCAGGTAAGATGCCTTGTAGACGATGAAAAGATCGTCGACAGCGTAGCACGTTGAGCGAGCTGCTGTTTTCTAGGGCTTTTTTCAGCTTTCTCTCATAGAGGCCGAGTAACAGGTCGCTGAGAAGCGGCGTCATGCACGATCGTATACATACTCCTTTTTGCTGGATTAAACACTACCTTTAAAGGTTATGAAGGTCGAGCGCAGATGAAACCCTAGGACTTCAAGGAAGCTTGCACAACTAATGCCACAGGCATTTTAAACCTAATGGTTCTCATTGTTTCGATGCTTTCCTTTACCGCCTTGAACAACAACTCGTGCGGTAGAGAGCACTAAAGGTCTTTCAAGTCGACCAAGGAAATGTTTTCCCCTTGCGGACATTGTTATTCTAGGTACTTTGAAACTTGCTCACATTTCTTTATCAGGAAAGGGTCGTCCACTACTGTCAAGGAAAGGTGGTCTTTTATAAATCGCTCTAACACGTGCTGCCAACTGCCTCTCTCCGACACAATTGTACTGAAAGGCCAACCTTCTTTCTGTGTCTTGACCTTCAAGAAGGCGTTAAGGCTTAGACCCCTCGTCTTCTTCATAGCTTCTCCTACCATAGCAAGGTTGAGGTCAGCACAGAGCTTTTCGGCCTGTTCCTTCACAGCATGAGGCTTTACTTTTTCCACTTTTCGGAAATTTGCTAGTATGGCATCTTCAGCCTTTCTCTCAAAAGTATGCGAAGGTAGGACCACGAAGCCTGCCTCTTTATCAGAGGTCAGTATCCGAAGGTCTGCTTGTCTGAGGGTTGCCGCAAATTTGCTGCACTTTACGGGAGGCTTCTTCATAGGTGCCTTCCTTAGAATGTCAACGCCCTCGCTGATATAGCTGTCAGCCTCTTTCGGGAGTGCTCTTGCAGGGCTTTCCTCACTAGAGAAAAAAGCTCGAACTTATTGAGATGAGGATCAACGCAGACCTTTGGTTCTAAGTTGAGAGCTTTTTAGCGTACATAGGCACTTCCGTCTGCAGCGCTGTTATTGATGCGTGCCATGAACCAACTGGACCGGCTAATTCCACTCTTTTCGAACACGCTTTCTTCATTTGAAGCGAAAACGTCAGTTTATCAACCCGCCTTCAGCAATCGAGTGCATTACTACTGGAACCTTGCATTTACGCTGGAAACGGCCCAATGCATAGATGAAAATGTTACTAAGTGCTTTCTTGGCAGCTGCAACCAGCATATGTGGTCGGCATCGAGAACGATACCGAGCAACCAAATCTTTGCATCTGAAATGGTAATTCAAGTAGAGTGGTTGGCTTCCAAATTGCGGTTCGTATTTCAAGTACATCGGCGTTAAAAGCTACGTAGACCCATCAGTCCTCCTCTTTCTCCCTTTTGTTTTTTCCTCGCAGCACCCGGAACTGTTCGTTAGGGCGGCTGAGAGGGCGCTTTCGCAATGCAGCGCGACGACCTGACTGCCTAAGCTGAGCGAGCGAGAAGCGTATACGCTCTGCCAAGTTACCGGTGGTTCTGAGCTCAGTTACTATCGCAAATTTTTCCCTTGCCCCTATTTTGCTTTTCGGCTGCGCGCCAGTATTTCGGTCCAAACGTTAAAGCAAGCGAATGCGTCATAGTCAGGGCAGGGTCAGCTTGAGATAGCGGAGTCCTCGGCGGGCTTAGCGCTGGCTACGTTTCCCAGCAGTAGTGTATTTTTACATCATTATCGGCACTCGCATGGTGCTCTTAGCAAGAAGCCACTCTTAGCTGAACCAACACAAAAGATATAGAGTATATCTTGCGATGCGTGTAGGCATCGTCATCACAATTCCAGACAGACGTTGCGACGTAACACATGGCATATAAATAGATTGAATACTTAAGTCCGTAGTCGGCGTACTTTTCAGTTGCGCATGTAAGACGTCAGCTCGTCCGGGCATCTTCGATACGCGGCGTTGTTTTGCACGCTTGCTAACAGATGATCGTTAAAATGATTCTCATTAATGAATCAGTAAATTAGGAACGAAAATCTTCCTATCTGCCCTCAACGTATACATTCTGGTATTCCTATTTCTGCTCTGAAACGCGCCTGTAATTTCCTTGCAGTGCCTTAAAATCAACTAAACATGTGCCTTACTTGTAGGCGCAGCATTTTTGTACGATATGCTTCGCACGATCTCAACGTTGTTTACAGTTCGTTCTGTCGAGATCTGTCCTAGCCGTAACGAATATTCTATTGTGGTGACGCACCTGGGCCAACCGCTTTTATGGACCAACTTTGCCACCCTGATTTTCACGCTAACACAAGACGAGGCATTGCGCGTCATTTTGATGAGTTAGGAACCTCCACGCATTCAGGGGACGAGAGGGTCAAGAGCAACAGGTTGCCTGCACAAAAATGGCTCCAAACGCTGATATCCAGATTAAAAACAAAAACATATAAAAGCCCCGGCACCGTGGCTGAGATACGCTTCTTGCAGAGACATGCGCTTCGAGATCGGCCCTTTTGCTGACCCCGATATAAAACCTACCCAGCCAGGTGAGCGCCGGAAAGAGCGACTCAACAGAAACCTTGTCGTCTTCGCCCGTGAAGCACTGAAGATTTAGCCACGGCCGCTGGGCACGTGGCAATGGTCCACGATGTTGCGGGTGATTCTTCCGTGTTGCGCTCGAGTGCTTTGGCTCAGTAAACAACCTTATACTCGCCAACACCGCCACGATATGCTCCATAGTGAAGAAGCTATCTCCTGCATTTACCACGAACTTACTTCTCCACCTACCGTGCAAGCCCAATGTTAACACCAATAGGCAGACCATAGCGTGCGTGGCATTCGCCTAAGGCACCCAACGTCCGGTAACCCACATGAGATGTTTCAGCCCTTTGTGACATTCCATACAGGACCCAAATCGCCCTGTCAGCTGTTTTCGGAAGACGAGAGGACTTTGTTGCAACTGAGTCACCAAGCGACGTGATGTGGCTCGAAGGACGGTTTAACTCGTTAAACGCAACTCGCTGCTCCACACTCCAGACCGCACAAATGAAGCCTAGGCTTCAATACTTTACACTCAGTTGGACACTTGATCGGCCCTCTGCACCACTTTTACCTAAAGTATTTGCATACATGATAAGCACAACTAAATAAATTTTTTTGCCGCGCATATCTGTTCATTAACCCGCCTGTATGCTACAACATGAAATACCTGCTGTTAGAAGTAAGAGCTCCAATGGTCAGGTCGCGGGTGTTTATGTGCGCATGTGCACTGTTTACATGTCCGGGCTTCTACGACGGGACCCTAACTACACTACCGGATGTTTTCAGTAGACGTAAAAAATCAAAGATACTCACGCGAAGCTCTTGGCGCAACTGTTACAGAAAGGCGAATTCCCACTCGGTTGCCCACAGAAGCCCATGTAGTTATCCTGGCTACCTTTTTCTACTGCATGAAATACCTGCCGTTAGAGGTCAGGGCTCCAAAATCAGGTCACGGGTGTTTATGCGTGCATGTGTACTGTTCACATGTCCGAGCTTCTACGGCGGGGTCCTAGCTTCTACCGGATATATTCAGTATACATAAAAAATCAAAGATACACACGCGAAGCTCTCGGCGCAACTGTTACAGAAAGGCGAATTCCCACTCGGTTGCCCACAGAAGCCCATGTAGTTATCCTGGCTACCTTTTTCTACTGCATGAAATACCTGCCGTTAGAGGTCAGGGCTCCAAAAGTCAGGTCACGGGTGTTTATGCGTGCATGTGTACTGTTTACATGTCCGAGCTTCTACGGCGGGGTCCTAGCTTCTACCGGATATATTCAGTAGACATAAAAAATCAAAGATACACACGCGAAGCTCTCGGCGCAACTCTTACAGAAAGGCGAATTCCCACTCGGTTGCCCACAGAAGCCCATGTAGTTATCCTGGCTACCTTTTTCTACTGCATTTTCTAACATTCTTCTCAGTGAATCCGAATTTTGCTTTTTTCGTTGTGATAGGAAAAATAGAAAAGGGGGTGGCGTCCTTATTGCTACAAAGAAACAAATATCTGCTGTCCCGATCACTGTCACTACTTTTCTTGAATGTGTTTGGATACGATGCAAAATTGGTATTGCTGATGTTGTTATTGCTGCCTTCTACCGACCGCCAGATATGACTGCCACATTTTCAGGTGAATTTCATAGAATATTGAGTGACTTATACGTGCGTTTTTCTAACTCCATTTTCCTTGTATTTGGTGATTTTAACTTCCCAAACATTGATTGGCCTAATCTTACGGTTAACCCCAGTCACCAGGAAGCCCACATGTTCCTTCATACCTGCTTAGATTTTTCGCTTGTTCAACTTATCACTGATCCTACCCGCCGCTCCGCAACAGCGGCAAATATTCTTGATCTCGTCCTAACAAATAACCCTGAGGTTTGTTCCGATATCTTGCATTTACAAGGCCTATCCGATCATGACATCATCACCGGGTACATCACTCGTCCATTCGGTAGAAAGAAAACTTCCACTAAGCGAATTCATTGCTACAACCGCGCTAATTTCGATGGGATTAACTCTGCACTGCAATCATTTTCGGAGGACTTCCTAGCTCACTCTTCATCTCGCTCAGTCGAAACAAATTGGAAATCACTTAAAGACACATTGACTAATCTTGTCGACAAGTTTGTGCCAGTCATCACCATCAGATATCATAAAAATGCACCATGGTTCACAAATCGCCTTCGTCGTCTTAATAATAAGAAAAAACGCTTGTACCGCCAAGCAGTCAAAACAGGTCTTCCATTATCATGGACAAAGTACAGACATTGCGATCACGAATATCAGTCACTGCTTAAAACAACTCGTCATCATTTCTTCAGTCACGACCTGTCCACCATGTTAACCAATAACTCTCATAGATTCTGGCGCGTCATCAATCCGAGTTCCCACCCCGAAATCGTACTAACTAATCCTGATGGTGATCCAGTAACTGAAACTGAGTGTGCACAGCTTCATAACGACGCATTCGTCTCAGTGTTCACCCATGAAGACACCACTTCCTCGCCCATGTTACAGTCATCTTCCGTCACTTCCATGCCAGAAATTATCATTAATGAATCAGGCATTCTTGCCCTTTTGAATAACCTCAAAGTTACTACTAGCTCTGATCACCTTGGATTTAATAACAAAATACTAAAGAATGCCTCTCTAAACCTCTATCAAGTATTGACATCACTTTTTTCACAATCATTATCATCTGGTACAATTCCTGACGACTGGCGTACAGCGAAAGTAATACCCATTTTCAAATCCGGAGACCGCACCATTCCACTTAACTATCGCCCTATCTCATTAACCAGCAACATCTGTAAACTCCTGGAACACATAATTCATACTCAAGTGATTAATTATCTAGAGGAGCACGATATCATTTTCAAATACCAGCACGGTTTTCGCAGGGGTTATTCATGCGACACACAACTCGCTGGATTTACTAACGACATATTTTCCGCAGTAGACGCTGGCTTACAGGTTGACGCAGTATTTTTAGACTATTCTAAAGCTTTTGATCGCGTTCCCCATCACAGGCTCCTAACCAAATTGACAAACTTAAATCTCCATCCCAACGTTATTTCATGGATAAAACAATTCCTCGATAACAGAAAACAATTCACCTCTGTCAACGGCTTTAACTCGTCTTCTGTCCCCGTAACATCTGGAGTCCCCCAGGGAAGTGTACTTGGCCCTCTGCTTTTTTTTAAATTTTTATTAACGATCTACCCAAGTGTGTATCGTCTCAAATTAGGTTATTCGCGGATGATTGTGTAATATATCGTAATATTACTAATGAAACCGACCGCCATTCACTTCAAACTGATCTTGACGCTGTAACGGCTTGGTGTTCTTCCTGGCTAATGTCTCTAAATGCATCTAAAACAAAGTTAATGTCGTTTACTAACCGTTCCACTCGAATTGCTACAACCTACTTCCTCAATAACGATACAGTTGAACTTACAACAACTTACAAGTACCTAGGAGTTCACTTTCAGTCTGACCTAACTTGGCATTACCATATTAACACAATCTTAGCATCAGCAAATCGCGCACTCGGCCTTCTTAGGCATAATCTCAAACACGCGCCTTCACATTTAAAAAAACTTGCTTACATCACGCTAATCCGCCCGAAAGTTGAGTATGCTTCTGCCATATGGGACCCTCATCAAGCTTACATCATAAACAACCTTGAATCCCTGCAAAACCGTGCTGTTCGCTTCATCTTTTCAGATTATTCACGCTTCACCAGTGTCACAGCATTAAAACAACGTGCCGAGTTGGAACCGCTATCATGTCGACGCCATTTCGCTCGCCTAACCTAGCTTCACAAAGTGTATCACCATCCCACCCTCCACGACGACTTCTTTTTGCCACACCCTGCAGTCTTTCCTCGCCGTGACCACGTTAACAAAATAAAACGCATCACATGCCGTTCATTGCTCTACGCGAAATCATTCATTCCTCGCACTATAATAGATTGGAATAACTTGCCATCACACATAGCTATTGAGGTTAACCCACAATCGTTTCAGCATTCGTTAAAGCAAACCATGGACTAACAGATTTGGTATTTTTGTTGTATTATGTGCATTTACTGAGTATTTTATTCTGCGTTGTTTGTTATTATTTGTGTACATTACTAGTTTTAATTCATTATTACGTGTATTTTGTTTAAATTCCTGTGCCATATTTTTATGATTGTATCGCCACACCCCCCCTATGTAATACCCTCGCACGAGGGCCCTTAGGGGTATTGTAAATAAATAAATAAATAAATAAAATGAAATACCTGCCGTTAGAGGTCAGGGCTCCAAAAGTAAGGTCACGGGTGTTTATGCGTGCATGTGTACTGTTTACATGTCCGAGCTTCTACGGCGGGGTCCTATCTTCTGCCGGATATATTCAGTAGACATAAAAAATCAAAGATACACACGCGAAGCTCTTGGCGCAACTCTTACAGAAAGGCGAATTCCCACTCGGTTGCCCACAGAAGCCCATGTAGTTATCCTGGCTACCTTTTTCTACTGCATGAACTACCTGCCGTTAGAGGTCAGGGCTCCAAAAGTCAGGTCACGGGTGTTTATGCGTGCATGTGTTATGTTTACATGTCCGAGCTTCTACGGCGGGGTCCTAGCTTCTACCGGATATATTCAGTAGACATAAAAAAATCAAAGATACACACGCGAAGCTCTTGGCGCAACTGTTACAGAAAGGCGAATTCCCACTCGGTTGCCCACAGAAGCCCATGTACTTATCCTGGCTACCTTTTTCTGCTGCATGAAATACCTGCCGTTAGAGGACAGGGCTCCAAAAGTCAGGTCACGGGTGTTTATGCGTGCATGTGTACTGTTTACATGTCCGAGCTTCTACGGCGGGGTCCTAGCTTCTACCGGATATATTCAGTAGACATAAAAAATCAAAGATACACACGCGAAGCTCTCGGCGCAACAGTTATAGGAAGGCGAATTCCAACTCGGATTCCAACAGACGACCATGTAGTCTATCCAGGCAGCCTTCTTCTCCGTCTACTACTTTTCGTAAGAATTGCTTGCGAAGCGCGATGCATGTGTGGCCATGCATGCGGTGTATGCTTACAAGGACATGGGTGGTCGTTATTGTCCTCCAGATAAATCAGTCTGTCGAAAATGTTGCGTGCAAGATTTGGAAGGAGTGGGGAGTTATAGGCAGGGTTTTTATGTTCAGTGTCCTTGACTGATTGTCTACCTGTGAATCAGGGCTACCACAACCTTCGGCAGTGACTCCGACCCACTGCCTTCAATTTATGTTCAGCGCCTCATAAAAGCTCGCATATCACCTGGTTGACTTCACATGTGTTTTCGAAGCCATATAGGTATATAGGAGGGTTATTACATGAGTGAGGTGAACTGAATACGTGACCACCTTTGGCTTCTCCACTGTTGCGCTCCACGTAACAGTGAAGAGCGCGCTCGGACAACTGCCTGCTCGTGGTGACGTTACAGCGCACGCTCGCGTGATTCTGCATGGCCACGTGGCGCCCCGTGATGAATACAGAAGTGTTAGGCTTATCGGCGATTGGGCTCCTTATTATAGCTCTCGCTCTAAAACGTGTAGCAATAAAGAGTTTAAAGCGCTCTTTCTCCTGCATGCAAGTGCGTCCTTCGCGTTATCAAAAAGTGTGAGCTTGTTTTCTCGTCCTGCGAACGAAATACGCGCGAACTATCACGACCGCACGCGACCACGTGACCGCGCTGCCTGCGACTCTCACGGCTCTTCTCACGATGTATGCAGTTTTCGCTACGAACTTATTTCTTGTTCACACACAGGCACAGACAAATGTCATTCACCGCTGCTGACTGGGCAAGACGACTACTGCTTGCTGAGTCCACCTCAGCGCCGCCACATACACACAGCTGCGACAGTTACACGGACCCTGGCGTAATAAGACTCATCAAGTACCTGGAGGGCTAGAATTCTTCAAGCTTGGACCGTCTTTATTTTTTTCCCAGGAACGACGTGAAGAGCTTGGTGCGTAATAATGTCGCACGCCTTCTTGTCGTACAGGCAAATTTCTTGCATGAACTATCCCACGCTTCACATGACGCACCAGCCGCTCTTCACCTCGCACCTACTCCCATGCTCCCAATAATTTAATGTAAATATAACTGGCCAAACTTTGTCCGCCAACCTAGCCGTCTCCTCGCTTTGCCCCCTGTCCGTCGCCGCCACGTGAATACACATATTAATGCAACTACGTACAGCTGAACATGTTACAGCGAGGTTGAAGGAGCCCGGCGATTACTTCGTTATAGCCGTAACTTCGTTATAGCATGTGTCGACCAAGTTTCGAAGAAGAATCGTCTTCCATTCTTTATATCCACTATTTCGTTATAAACCGTTTCTTAATAAAGAGGTCCGACAGTATTTCTGATGCACTTCTGAAGGCCAGAAGCCGATTTACCAACCCACGACGGTAAGGGTAAAATTTATGAAACTAAAATCTCATTGACTGAGAGCAGCTTTTTTAGAGGTTAAATTAAATTGGCTGATTAAATTAAAATACAATGACATGATTACTCGAAAACTAGTACTATCCTCTGAGGCCTCGCAAACTTTGTTTCCTGTAGATTTTTTAGAAGTCAGAGCAAAAATATGATGCGTACCACAAGCCCCACACTGCGAATGTGCGTCGTAAACACACCAGATTACACAGAACATTTCTTGGGGGACGTTTGATTACCGTCAACCTCCATCGCTGTCGTTATCGTAATCATTACATTCTCAATTCCGGTGGTCGATTCAGTAACTGCTACGTGATGTAGCATAAGTGAGGCAGTCGCCGTTTTAGGTATCGCGGTATTTTAATCTCTACCATCTTTAATGCCTGTACCAACTATAAATAATATCAGCTACTATACTTGCTTAGGCTTGAGACTTATATAGTCGGATACAACAGAAGTCTGCAATGAAGCTCCGCCCACATTCAAGACCCCCGCACACAACTCCTCCACGAGAAAAAAGTAGTCCGTTGTTAAAAATTTTTTCTCACCTTAACAAGAAGCTCATCCCAAGAAAAAATTACAAGCTCTAAAACTTTGATATTTGACTTGTTTAATATAGCGAGACATTTAAAGGATCATTTCATTTAATATTCTGATTGGCCAGCGGAGTGGTGTTATACAGTACGCCGCGGAGCATACTAGAGGACGCCGCAGAGTTTTATCCTTAATACAGGACGCCACAGAGTTTTATCCTACTATAGCTACTGCCACCGCCAAAGACGCAGGCTATCACAGGCTCAAATCAGAGTAAATGAACAGGGGCAAAAACGTCAAAAACTTAACTGAACAGTCTAGGCCAGAGAGGAAATAAAAAGAAGCACGGTTTGCTTGGTTGTATAAGGTTACAGCCCCCAACACAATGATGCCCGGGGCAGGACTTTTGATGACGATGATGATGTCCTCAGGCTTAATGTCACATACCCACGGCGGGGAATTGGCCAGAGAGCATTCTTGAAAGGACTACAGGCGCCAAACGATCCCTGCACACCTTGCAGTCCGTCGCTATAACGTTGATATCGCCTCGGCGGTGTCAGCGGTGACGCCAAAAACATTCCGCACGACGCTTCCCTGCCAGCTCGAGCAGCCTGCTACATTGCCCGCGAACGAAGTTTCGCGTTTTTGTTCTTGCGTTTTCGCGGTCATCAGAACTTCGGTCCGACCTGTTGTTGCAACCTCACAGAGCGCAACTGGCCAAGATCGCGATAAAAAGCGGCTGTAATGTAGATTACGGGTTGTTGCACGCTGTCGATGTCGCTGAAATCCAAGGTAGAAACGAGAAGCAGCCACCATCAACGCGAGGTTGAGCCAAGGTAGATGTACTATGGTAGCGTAGGCTGCATAGAAGCCCATACGCTCAAAACATGGCGGCTCATGGTGCGCAGCCAGCGCCGTCTTCGAAATGCGTGGACAACTAAAAAGTGACGTCATAATTATAACAAAAACGCGACGTTGAAGTCATGTGTTTTAGTGACGTCATATTCGTGACGTCAGCGTCACGTGCTGCTTGGCGGGAAAAATAAACTGCTGAACGCCGCGACGCTCCAGCGCGACACCCGACACGAGAACGAAGAAAGAAGACACGACGAGTGCCGACCACCAACGCTATTTTCAGGTAGTCAGTTCTCGTTGTGCCTTTTTCCTTCGTCCTCGCCTCAGGTGTCGCGCTGAATGTCGCAGGTGTAGCGCTGAAGCGATGAAATGTCACGCCGCCAGACAGGTTATCGCTCGCACATCGTGCAACCGCACACCTCTTTTTTGCGTACGGGGGCCCCATGGCCACAGACGATGCCCTTTTGGGGCAAAAGCGACAGAACCGCACCCAACCGAACGAAACTACACAGAAGCGCTGGCAAAAGGGAAAAGCGGAAACTGTACACGAACGATGCACACCAAGAAGTCGAGCAACAAGCAATGAGGAAAAAGTAGGGCTAGCAGAATCGAGTTTCAAACAAAAGCAAGCAGAATGGTCAAAAGATATGACAAGGGTATGACATCAGAGCACCGTCAACCTTGGCATCGTCCCGCTACCATTGCCGCTACTCTGAGCGAACGCTGTCATAAAAATTTTTACAAAGCAAGCGCTATACTTTCTAACAAAATCCAAACAACTCAAACATTTTAAAAAGGAATCACTGCAATTGTTTTCGAATGCTTTTGAAACACAAAATATGTCCTAATTATTTTTCTCTTCAAGTCGTGTTTGTCCACTCATTTAATTTTGGCGCTTTAGTTCCACCACTAATTTGATGTCGCTAGCACTTGGTTCTGGATCGCATTCAGGCTCCGGCTTCGCGACCTATTTCAATTGACCTTGGTTGAGCCTTAGCAATGGTCGAACGGAAGCGGAAGCTTCCCACAAGGCACTGCGGCACGCCTATGAAGCATAGGTTTGAACCTATGAACTATGAATTAACCTATGAATTAACTTATGAACCATAAGTTAATTCTTCCTGTACTAAAACTGTCTGTTTTGTGCCGTATTCTAGAGTAGAAAATTTGGTCGTTTCAAATCGCACGTTTTTACAGAACAGCATATGAACGCTTTATTTCACCGCGAAGCCCAAAGGTTCCTTGATACGTGTCTTTATTCAAACTTTAAAGCATATACTAACAAAACGCGAAAAGGGTAGAGTGGTGTGCTGTGGGCAAAAAAAAAACCTACTTGTCTCCACTGACCCTGCAGTAAGGGATGCGAATAGACGGTGTTGTTCGAAAAGTGCCGTGATGCAGTAGCTTCCTCCGGCGAATGTCTAGATCACAGCCTAGAAGCGAAGGAACCGGCACGGCCGTTTTCTTTTTCCTGAGTGCCTGCTCCGCCAGGCTGCACCTTCAAGGACGGTTTGTCGCACTGGGCTCTTCCTCGTACAGTTAGCCTCTGAAAGACCAGTTTGTCCAGAGTTGACGTCGGTCCTTCGCATGCCAGCAAGGACACGTAGGCCAGCAGCAGGCACCAAACGATCACTCCGATGGATAGAGTCACCTGTGATATGTTTGAGAGAAAGAGTATCTGTGTCAACGAGAGGGAGAGATGAGATAACGCGAGAAATGGAACCACGTGATAGCGTGCTCCACAGCCTCAAGCCCTCCCTAAAGGACCTCCGCCTACAACTGCATGCCACACTGACATGCTGTCGTAGCGGCCATTGGCAAGATATAGTAAAAAGGTTTGGTTTCGTTTGGGGGGGTTTAACGTCCCAAATGAACTCAGGGACATAATATAATGTGCTAGCTGGTGACCTTATTACATGAACACAAGCAGTTTGTGTTTCATCATATAAACTGCCTTTGCTGATAACTACGTGCGTTCGCGTCCCTGTGTGTTAGGAAGCAAACGCGTGAAAGAAAGAAAGAAAGAAAGAAAGAGAGAAAGAAAGAAAGCAGGAAAGAAAGAGAGGAAGAAAGAAAGAAGGAAAGAGAGAAGGAAAGAAGGAAAGAAAGAAAGAAAGAAAGAATGAAAGAATGAAAGAAAGAAAGAAAGAAAGAAAGAAAGAAATAAAGAAAGACAGAAAGAAAGAAAGAAAGAAAGAAAGAAAGAAAGAAAGAAAGAAAGAAGGAAAGAAGGAAAGAAGGAAAGAAAGAAAGAAAGAAAGAAAGAAAGAAAGAAAGAAAGAAAGAAAGTTGGCAAGAAAGATTGTGGGGGTTTAGCGTCCCAAAGCGACCCAGGGGCATAATATCAAGGGCTAGCTGATGACCTTATTACATGAACACAAGCAGTTTGTGTTTCATCTGATAAGCCACCTTTGCTGATAAATACGTGCGTTCGCATCCCTGTGTGTTAGGAAGCAAACGCATTAGGCCGTAAAGCAATGAGATGCCACTTGGAGCAGGTCAGTTTTAGTGATGCAAAACTTTCGGTAGCACTATCGATACTATCGATAGTTGAGTCACTATCGAACTATCGATGGTAAAAAAGACTATCGATATTGCTATCGATAGCCCGCTTATCGATAGCACTATCCATAGTTAGTACTTTCGTAAGTACTATCGATAGTGCTATCATTATATAGAATCGATAGTACTATACATAGAAAGTAGTATCAGTATGGCTATCGCAGTTCTATCAATAGAACTATCGAAGTACTATCGATAGTGCTATCGATAGTACTTCGATAGTTCTATTGATAGAACTGCGATAGCCATACTGATACTACTTTCTATGTATAGTACTATCGATTCTATATAATGCCACGCGTACTCACTGCATCCTAAAGTTGGTTTCCCGAGTGTGTCGTATGGAGGTGAAGGTATTAGTATCTGACAGGACTGGCCCGTTTTCGCGGCCTACGCGTCACCGAGCTCTGCAGACGTTTCCTACCAGGGGCGTAACGAGGGGGAGGGGGGGGAGGGAGGGGGATTTATGGGGCTTCAGCTCCCCCCCACGGAATTTTTTCGAACTGTCCCGCACCGCTGAACAAAACAACCACCGGCGCCGGAAGTAATTATGGATTTTGTCACCTACAGTGTCCTTTTCAGACTAGAAGAAACATTTTGGCGCGAACATTGCTAACTCGGGTTGTATTTCGTGGCAACGCCCATGCACCTGGAGTCACGTAACACGAGCATCAGTTGCCATCATGATCAAAATTACCACACGAATACGAAAATTTTGAGGACATCAATAACCGATCTTGACTGGCCTTGCTTATTGACAGCCCTGCCCACGCGGCGTTTCCCTACATACACACTCGGATATTGGTTATTTCAACTAGCGGTATAATTCTTGGCTTTTGGTTGTCCTTCTCTTTCCTTTTTAGCTAACGGCCTTTACCTTTTCTATGAATCAAAAGAATGCCCTTCTGTAATTATGGACGCAGAATAATTGTCGCCGTGCAGGCAGTTAAAGAATACGTACTTTCGCATTGATTTCTGCATTGTTCCTCTATTATTCTAACCATAGGCTGGTGTCGCGACCGCAGCATGGCCCAAGAACACATCGCGACTTCAGCTATCATAATTTTGTTGTTGCCTGGATCGTCTATCTTTCCATGTGTAAAGTTTACTATGTGTGATTGCGCAAGCTGTTTATTTACCTTGTTTGACGCATTATATAGGGTGACTTTTGCAGAGATACGTAGATTTAATGGAAACATACATGTGTTTAATTATCTTGTTGCGAGGTTTTGTGAATACATCAAGTGACTATTTCCATGGACACTTTTTGTCCTTTATCAAGTTGCATCTTTGCATTTCTAATGCTGCATTTTTTCTTCGCACTTCTAACGCATATTTTGCAGAACTCCTCTCTTATACATGTGCTCGTTGTAGCGACTAAAATTTGGGTGAAATTACTCTCAATACATGACAGGCGACAGCTGCTGCTGCGCAGTACACTGGAACGAAGGACAGCGGCGTTGAGATTTTTTCCTGGCCGTTGCATATGTATAAAAATGTAAAGGCTCTTGAACAACGACGATTCATCACAATATTTGTCCTCTATACTTGCTAATTTCATGGTCTTTCTGTTTTTCATATCAGCGGCATGCACTGCTTTGCAGGTTTCGGACTGATATAGCTCTAGACATCAGCCGCCCCGGTGGCTCAGAGGTCATGGTCCTCGGCTGCTCACCCGAAAGACTGTGGTTCGATCCCGGCCGTGGCGGTCAAATTTCGATGGAGGCTAAATTCTAGGGGCCCGTGTACTGTGCGATGTCAGTGCACGTTAAAGTGCCCCATGTGGTCGAAATTTCTAGAGCCCTTCACTACGGCGTCTCTCATAGCCTGAGTTGCTTTAGGATGTTAAGCCCCTTAAACCAACCAACCAGTTCTAGACCTCGTGTGATATTTTCTTTACTATTAAATACGCAAAAACATGGGAGCATTGGCATCACTTATGTCTGCCATGATTTTTTAGACATACGAATAGATTCTTGTATTTAAAAAAATACATATTTCACTTGTATAGACAGTGCGTAGCGTTATCTAATGCACATGCTTACTATTCTTGCGTTTGATCTCTCCACAAAATCTGTGAGGAGGCCGCTCTACAACATGCGCCCAAGCCCCCTTCCCCCCCTCCCCCCCCCCCCCCCCCGAACAAAATTTCTGGCTACACCACTGTTTCCTACGTAAAGTTACTGGATAAAATGTTTGCTTGCGAATGTCCTAGTTGCGAAGCATCTATGCGAAAAGCATTTCTGCAGCGGTACTCTTCTCATTTCCACGTCTTATGCTCGAAATAAGGGGTTCTTGATAAAGGAGCGCCTACTATTACATTACTTTTCCTTTAAATAAGGATCGTGATTACCCGTCAGTGTGTATTTTCTCTTTTTCTTTACGCCAGCAAATCTGCAGATGTCTTTGACTAGATTGTCCGGCAGATTCGATCGATCTCATGTTTTCTGTTGCCCTTCAATTTCGAGCCCTAGGGAGAGCTTGCCAGTGTGGCTTATACATCATGGTGGCCATGGTGCGATATCCTAACGAAACATGTTCAGTTGTTTTACTGCCATTTATATGTATGCTCGCCATTAAACCACTGAAAGAAGGGTGCACAAATTTCACGCCATTCTCAGGAAACCTGTCGTAATTTCAAAGAGTATAGGGTTGGATTTCTAATTTTAAAAAGCTTCCGTCCAGATCTCATTCTTCCTACTGCGATAGAAGTGCATAATTTTTGTGTACCATTTTTTCCTCTAAACTGTCTTTGAATTTCAGACTCTCCATTAACGGCCTTTCTTAAGTGAAGCAGAAATTTGGGCGATTTGATATGTATTCACATTGCCTCAACAGCGCAACAAGGGCGGGACGAAACGCGTATCTTTTGTTTTCGTTTCGTCCCGTCTTTGTTGCGCTGTTGAGGTAATATGGAAACTTTCGTAAGGCCTGATTTGCACCTTTTGTTACCTGCTACTTTTATTTTTTCTCACCTAAATTCAAAATCACCATCTAATGTGTGCAAATATCCAAAAGGATTTGTTCCTATCTGTCTTTGCTCTCCGTTCATATTTACCAGTTGACCCTCAAAACAACTATTGTGGCTGGATTCCACACTTGCGAAAAAGCCAATGTTTATGTTTCCTCTACTGCTTCATTATTGGTTTTACCATGAATGCCAACCGCCAACCTTCCAATCGTATGCCGGTTGACCACCAGACCGGATTTCACTTTTCACTTTTAAGCCCAACATCGCGCCACAAACGTGAAGTCCTTGTAATCTCACCCCTTGTCACGCTGTTCAGTCTACTCATACCTCGTGTACTCGCAAACTGCTCGCTCCTTTAGTACAGCTGGGTTTCTCATGCACTTAACTTTAATATGTTCTGTATTTTCAAACACTCGTAGCTCCGATTTTAAAGCGAAAGCTTCGTGAGCATTCCACCATAGATTCGGAATATGAGCGACAAACCTCTTTATAATCTTTTCTGAGTAGCTTTCTTCTTGGCGCATGATAACCATGCGACATTTTCAACTTTTGTGCAGAATTGACAAAAAGAATTTATTCTCATGGGTAAGTGACTGGTCCCATTATATTGGAGCTGTCTTTTATGCTGCTCTGGTTTATCCATATTGGGAGGTATTTTTACTGTTACTCTGGGAATGTGATGTTCCCTCTTTGTGCCGCTTGATGAGTGATTTCGTTGGGTACTACCAGAGATAATTTATGTTCTCCAAAAGAAGTTATAAAGCTTACCGTTCTCGACAACTATCTGCGAGACGAATATTTCAGTGGCAGTCAACCAGCAATACAAAATTGTTTGCCGGCATTATTTGTACCTTGGAAACCTTGGTCCATCCGCGCACGTGCCATGTAATTTAAGCATAATCTTGTTTACGTTATCATAGCCTTATTTCGCTACCTATCATTAGTAGCAACCGTGAAAAGGAAAAAGCCTGCAGAAGACTTTTGTTGATCTTTAGCGGCACTTCGCTGGCTGCGCTGGCTTCCACTTTAGAAAAGTGCCTTCTGTACTGCTTTTTCATATGCGCCGCGTTCTTGTGAGCAATCTCAGTTCGATAAAGAAAGAGCTAATACACAGTTAAACAGTTTCTTCGGTGCCGTTCAGTGAAGAATTCTGGTCCTAGAAGTGGTGACCTCAAAGTATTGGCCTGTATGTAGCGTGGCGCTAGGCACTGTAATACAGGAGATACGCTTGCGCTGACAGCTGCAGCGAGGCCCACTGGAAAACGAACTACCGAATATTTTGTGATAACAGGATGATTGGGGATTGCAAACGTCAAGTTGGTGGGAACAAAGCGGGCAACATTTGATTCTTTTGAATGCATTTAGCTCCCGCTGTCGGCACGCAGTGGGAAACATTGCCGCCAGAAGGGTGGAGAGGAAGGAGGCGAACCTAAACGAACTTTGGCGAAGCTTACAGTACGCGTGGTGTTACGTGCTGCGCTGCTGCCGGAACAGCGCAGGCGTCAACAATAGCATCTTCGTCTACACCTCTGTCACACGGGCATTTCGAAGACCCCTGAACTGATAGACTCAAAAGCCAGTAAGCGCTGCTGCACGGGCCCTTTCAATGCCCACCGAGTCAATAGTCTATCGAGTCAACGGAACAACGCGGAACTCTATAGAGATCATGGAGGAAAAAAAAAAATCAGGAGGGACGTCCAGCGATAGCTTTGAAACCTTAGTCAGAAAAAGTAAAAAGGAGAGAGTCTGTGCACCCGTGATCACTCCACGTGACAGATCGAGATTTTGAGCCTTAGCTTTGCCTAAAGTTGCTTACGTTGCTTCGAGCGGCGGCAAGCGCATTTTCCTGCACAATACATTCACGGCACAAAACCATGAATAAGCATTATTCTCCTAAACTTTAATGCAAAGAGCAAAGTGTTAGTCTGTGGAATAACTCAAAATTTTATTGGTCTGGCTTAAAGCGCATTAATTTTATACCCTTCACCGCAAAATACTAAAACGCCAGCGGTATCAATGTTGCTAGAGCGTTGAAAACTGCCACAACAAATTGTGCAAACGGCAGTGTCTTTCAAAGGAAACGCAACTGGATTTTAATAATAACTAAAAACCTCCAACGACTTCAGGAAAGTTTGTTTGGAACCGTTTGTTTAGATTCACAAAGGTATTTTTGTTATCTGCGCAAAATCGAAAGTAGCGGTTGTGGCGCCACACAAGTAATATACGAGATCCATCTCAATGGCCACTGATATTTGCCGTGTACATGCAACATAACTCCTTCGATTCGATAGCAATCGAGAATCTCGAAGGCTCTCGACTCGATGATCATTGAAACTGGCAGTTGACGAGGGGCGCAAGTGCAGTCCTGGCGGCACTTGATCAGCTAGGCGACAGCGCCGCGTGACCTCTTGTTATTACGCAAGGCACTCAAGTTCTAGAAGACAGGTCCCGTGGCGCCATCTAGCAGCACTGCCAGTAACAAGTTTTAGTTTGTTATTAGACTTGGTGGTCGGCGGAGGTGGTCACGGCGGCACCCAGCCGCGGCGAATGCCCCTGCGTTTTGTGTAGCATGTGCTGGCACCATCCCTCATCTTCGGCTCGTGGCGAGCTCTGGTCGCGCCGGTCGCCATAAGTGAAAAGCATCAAAGAAACATTTGCGCGCTGTCGCTCGTGAAGAAAAACTAAAAGAAAGCGGCTGATAAGGGACGCTCTTCAAGGCTCATGCGCGGCTATCAGTACTTTCAGCCGTCTAAGATTATGGTACGCCTCTCCAGCAGTGCTTTTCAAGCTTACGCCTTACTCTCGATGACGAGACAGTGTGCTGAAATTTTTTGTACAATTCTTTTATCGTCAGAACCATGGAAAAATGTTTGCCCGCGTGGCTTCTCACAACCCCGTACTATGTTTTTTTTTTGGTCCTCGCAGCTGTAAGAGCGCCGAACACCAGTGGTCCTTACCTGATTGAAATGAGACCAGAATAGGCGCTCCCTCGACGAGCAGAGCATCAGCAGGATGAAAGGGTAGTGTATCAAGTAGACGCCGAAAGAAAGCTTGCTCAGCGGCACAAAACCATTCCACGACAGGATCCGCCCGACGACACCTTCGAAACAGTAAGAGCAAAAAATAATCGTCGGAAGAGAGTGGCTGACGTATTCGCGATCATGAACAGCTTTATAGCGAAAGACTTTCTCACGCCCCACGCGTGCTGTTGTCTATCTCTGAAACGTTAACCTTCCCTTCTTAATTAACGGGCGCTCTGATGCTACCGAAATATCGCAAGAGGTCTCACCAGCACGGCCTGCCGAGCAGGCCAGCGTCAGCCAAGCGAGGAAAAGCGACCACATGATGCGGTCAAAGAAAGCCTCAAACAGCTTCCCAACTTCCGTCGTGGGATTGGGCCGTTCGTACCAGGGGATCTTCATGAGGGAGGAGCACAAAAGACCGGCGACTGCTACGATCCAGCCCCCGAGCTGCATGCCCTGGACAAAAAGGGGAGCACATCATTAGCAAAAGAAAATAAATATCTCCGGCTTCCATGCATTTCTCCCTGCTTTCGGAACAAAAATGAGAGCGATAGCTACAACAGCTTCTTAGCCCTGAGAGGACCCACCCACCCTGCCACCCTTGTGCCGCCGGCCCCCCTATTGTGCGACCACATGCGGCGCATTCTCTCTGGCCTGAATTCCCTGTCAAGGCATTTATTGAAGGTATAAACATTTCCCAATTTCGAGATATATGAGGCGTCCTTCAGAAGCTTCAACGAAAATCGAACTGCTGTTTTTAGAGGCATACTTCAGCGCGCATGGGCTTCCTGTGCATTTTTCTTTGGTTTAGTTCTCTTTTTCAGACATATTCTTTCCTCCCTAGGTTCTCTCATCAAGTTCAGACATATTCTTTCCTCCCTAGGTTCTCTCATCAAGGGGCGGTGGGAAGGGTTTGATCCTACGCTTCAGGTGGAATAATATTTCTCGCCAGCAAGCACTTCTGTTGTGCATTCCATTTAGTGACATCTTTAGCGGTTGACACGGTAAAATTACTCACCTCTAACCAACTAGCCCGCATCAGTGCTTCAGTAAACTTCTTTTCTTGGGCTGCAACGTGTACATGAAATCCTTGCTATTGAGATAAGAGAAACAGATTATATAGAGGGTGTCCCAGCCAACTTGGACCTACATTTAAAAAAAACTAAGCGTTCTTTAGATCTGAAATCGCGCGGATGTTGTTAGGATTTATCTAAAGTTACAGTAACATTTTTTCGCTCGTCCTATTTTAATAATTAATCGAGGTAAATAAATTAACATTTCAAATGTAGCTTGAAACATTCAGGCATCAATAGGAAAGTTGTGAAGCTCCACATATATTGTCAAACCCAAGCACTTCCAAAGAGATAGATTTGGCGTGGCCGTTTTTATTCCGGAAAAACGAGATCCCGCGGAGTTAGAAAAAATAGCACGTGACAGCGCGCTCCGTGCGCCCGGATACGCCGCGATCACAGCGCTGTTATCTGTGCTTTGTAAAAGACATCACTCGCTTCGCGCCTTTTGTGCTGCCCAAGACAGAGATTCGCGTCGTACTTGGTTCCAAGTAAGCGCCAGCGGGTTCAGGCATTCAGGCGGCAGTTGAAAGCACGGCTCCCGTTTTTTAGCGTAATTCACATGACGTTACCAAGCTCTTTGCTTGTTGGGATCTGGCTCCAAAATTCGAATTCATGAGATTGTAGTTGTTTCTCCGCATGCATTCTGCTAACGTGAGAGCGCAATTATCGCCACAAAAACGGGAGCCACGCTTTCTTTCAACTGCCACCCGTACCCACTGGCGCTTTTCTTGGAACCATGCACAACGCGAAGCTTTGTCTTGGGCAGCACGAAAGGCGCGAAGCGAGCGATGTTTTTTTTACAAAGCATGGATGAGAGCGCTGTAATCGCGGCGCATCCGGGCGCACGGAGTGCGCTGTCACGTGTTATTTTTTAAACTCCATTGGCTTTCGTTTTTCCCGAATAAAAACGGCCACGCTAAGTCTATCCCGTTGGAAGTGCCTGGGTTCGACAATATTTGTGGAGCTCCACAACTTTCCTATTGAAGCCTGCACGCTTCACACTATATTTAAACAGTTAATTTTTTTATCTCGACTAATTACTCAAATAGGACGAGCGAAAAAAATGCTGCAAGTTTAGGTAAACCCTAACAACATCCATGCAATTTCAGGTCCGTCGAACGCTTAGGCTTTTTTTTTTAATCTTGGTCCAAGTTAGCTGGGACACCCTGTATATAAATAGTGACTGGCGAATTAAGGGCTCCGTTCAAATGACTGCTGTTTTTTTTCTTAAGGGGGGGGGGGGGGGGGGGGTGAGTTTCCGCATTGCTAAAAAAATGCACTGAAGCAGCATTGTACCGGCAGCGCAGAGCCATCAGGAAAATAGTCTTTTTGCCAATTTACTTTACTTGTTCTCGATATGTTTTTAAAACGGCTGCAGGTATACAAAACTTATTCAGCGGATGGCGAGAAATAATTTCACAGTGTAGAGAGTTGTCTGTTCGAAAAAATAGCGTACGGAACACAAGAACTATTGCTCTTTCGGTGTGTTTTAGCGTTTCTTTCCCAAGAATCATGACCACTGCAGAGTACGAAATGGATGCGACTTGTGCTTTGTAAATTTTATGGTGTTATCTACAGCAACGCTTACTCTAGAAGATTTGATGAAAACCTTTACGCGGTTTTTCCCGCATTGCAATATTTAGGCGCGTCAATGGCACCAAATAACGTAAGACAGCTTACCTTCGACATTTTCCTATCACGGAAGTCATCCATGACGAGGAATGTCATGCAGCCCATGAAGTAGCACACCGCATGATAGAAAGGCCGCATGTAAACACCCACAGATTTTATTGTGTTGCTGTAAAAAGCAGAAAAAACGAGTATTTCTGCTGCACAGAATTACTTCCTCTCATGCGCAACATATTCTCATCCCTCGACGGATACTTTAATATACATGGGTTAACCTGGTATACTGTGCAAAGGCTGCACTACTGAGGTCTTACCTTCGTTAGTGCGGGCTGTACTCAGCGCCTGAATACTATGTTAGCTGATTTCTAACATTAGTGCAGTTCACTTCCATTAAGACAAACATGACGTAACTTGAGGATTTGTTCGTCTTAACAGAAGTGGCCACAAAAAAGCTACATGAACTGCAACCTGCATACAAATATGTCATGTCCAAGAATTTTTGGAAAAAAATTTAAAAATTGGAAAATTATGAGACATTTCACTACAGTGCTGAAGTCACTACAGTGCTGAAACGCTTTCCTCAAGAGCAGGAATGACAACGAATGCCATTAGGGTTGAGAGTTGGGCCAGTTGGTACATTGTTCTAAAGATAAAACCAGCGGAAGGACGCAGACACAGAAAGCGTCGTCCTGTGTCCCTCTCTGTGTATGCGTCCTTCTGCTGGTTTTTTTTTTCTTTAGGACAACGAATGTAGAAACAACGACTATATAGCAGTTTTTTCATGCCTAACGCGATCTATAACAACCCTTTAATGCCACAGTCATTGTTCGGCTGTTGAAAGCGAAACAGCACGAGAAAGAAATTATTTAGTTGTAGTAAGAGAATACTACCTAGTAATCCATGTATAATAATGTCTTACTTATAATTGAAAAGAGGAGGTGCATTCAAAAGTTAGGTGCCTGTACTCTAATGTCGCGACCAAAACAGAATTCAGGTCAAACGGAGGTTAGGGGGAATCCTTCTGGGTGGAGTAGATCTGTAGAAATGGAGTAACTACTCACTGCCATCTACCCAAGCGCAGTGTTAGGGCTACAGGGGAAAGCTACACAGCTTTATTATAAACTTCGCAGTTGAGAAATGTTCGTCCTGGTACGGGGCTCAAACCCGGGACCACAGCTTCACCGGAGCAGTCGCTATACCAACTCAGCTAAGCGGGACGGCAAGCTTATGGTAGGGAGAGAGTGAATTGATCAATAACTTGAAGTGAGAACTGTGTTTGTCAAATGTTTAGAGAAATCCGCCAAGGCGGTGTAGATTTGTAATAAGGAAGTAATTACTCATTCGCAACCACCCAAGCGCAGCCAATACACCTACAAAGGATACCTATAGAGCTGTCTCAGAAACTTCGTAGTTAAAGAAAAATTCGTCATGGTCCAGGGTTCAAACCCGGGACCACCATTTCACAGAAACACTAGCAAACTGGTTTCATCTACCGGTTAACGTCGCCACCCTTCCTCCTCCTCCTCCTCGCTCTACCAGCTAAGCGCAGCCGTATGGCTGCGCTTAGGTGTATGCGAATTAGTAATTGCTCCCTTATTAGAAATCTACTACACCTTGTGGGATTCCTCTAAAGATTTGACCAACACTGTTCCCACTTTGAGTTATCGATCAATTCGCTCTCGCCCTGCCATCAGCCTGCCGTCCCGGTTAGCTCAATTGGTAGAACGACTGCTCCGGTGAAGCGGTGGTCCCGGGTTCGAACCACGGACCAGGTCTACGAAGTTTATGAGGATGTTGTACAGTTTCCCTTTGTAGCGTGGAATAAAATGAGTAAGTACTCCATAATTCCAAAACTGAATCCAGCTCAAATAGAGTGGCTGTGTTTCCCAGCTGAGAAATGTTTCACCTGATGCAGACAGCAGCAGATGACGCCAATCTTCAACTGACGGCATTAAAGCGGGGTAACAAGCCCTGTACACGCCAAGTGCTCACGATATAGAAAAGGTACAGGGCACCACAGACCCTACAGCTCCCCATCAGTCTCGTCAACCGTAAAGCAGAGCGTGCAAGAGACTTTTCGATTAGCTTACCTTGTATCGAATCCTGGGAATATCACGAATGGCATCAGGTCAGTACCAGCGATAGTTTCCACAGTGATGACGCAGCCCACCACCGACAGCAAAGCGAACGTACATAACGCCAACGTCTTGCGGCTGTGCAAAGATCACGTAGAAGTCATTAAATGCGCTTTTACGGGTTTTACTCTTTTCTTTATTTTTTTTACATACAAGCCCATACATCTTTGTCATCACACGAAGCACTGAACAGATTTGCCTCTCAGTAAAACCTGTTTATGATTTTTTTTTTCGTTTTGCTGGCGCACTTGCACCTCGATTTGCGCCTCAAACGCACTCTGCTCCAGAATTAGAAGTGCGTGGTCGTCACTACTACAAAAAGATTTTAAATATTTGAGGGGACACTTAATCTCCGCCATAAGGATATGACGCGATAGTATAACGAGTTGATTTCCATTTATGCATATGGTCCTTCGCTGCAGCGTCGGCAACGCCCGTGCCGTCGTATTCCGTCCTGGTCCTTGTCTTGCCTGCGTTGCGCTGTTGTGTCACGGTCATTCTCTACATTCATAGATCCTTGGGACTCACGTGGTGGGCCTTGTAAGACCCTAAATGCTCTTCCCGAGCTACCAATCGTTAACTGCCACCCGCTACAATTGGCAATTCGCTCACTATCAGGTGGGCAGGTTGTGATGACGCCGCAAGATCACGTGACTCAGGTGGCCCACCTGCCTCCCAGGTTGCTCCCTGGGCACCGCCTGCCAGAGCCATGCTCGTGTTTTTCGCTCCCAACGCCGACACCGGATTTTCTTGTGAACGGGGCCTTTAAGGCTATCGTGTTAAAAATTGACCCTTCACCTTGCCTAGTTGATGCAGCACACTCCACAGCAGGGCCGCAAAAAATAATAGCTAGTCATAGTAATAGTTCAAAAAGAAATAACAGTGACAGTAATGCCCCCCCTCCCCCCCCCCCCCCCCCTCCCGCAAGAAAAATTGTCGGCTGAAAGGGGGTGAGCGCAGCACGAGCGCCTGCCTGTTTTAGATATGATGAGTAAAATGAGGGCAGAAGATTTCTTTTTTAACCATAATTTTGTCAGACAGAACTGCCCAGCTTGAGCTCTGCTGATAGAAAATGACGTTTGACTAGTTTGCGATGACTATATCCTTTTTCTTGGACTAATCAGCACGTCACCAGCGAACGTTGCGTTTGCACTGAACTTGCCACGTGCCTCAAGCGCACATTTTCGGACTTTGTGCTGAAAAAAATATACAAAAGAACACTGGAATTTGTCCAGCTGTGCTGCTTTAAAGACCTTTTTTTTCGTTTCATGAAACTGGTATGGCATCACCTTATCCGCAACTACGTCTCTGCATTGCGAACGACTACCATGGCGTTTTGATTAAAAAGTTACTAAAGCTTGGTCAATAAATTGGTAAATTGGCGCTATTTTATATTTACTGACGTTTACTGCGGCTGTTCCTTAAAAGGATTTCTTTCGATTTCAACCAACCTATTGTTATAGTGCTCGCTAAGGTACCTGCTATAGAGGATCTGCCTCACGTCCGTCCTTAGAAAGGAGCGGTAAAAACAGAGAAAGAATACCGGACTGGGCGTTGGAACTCAATATTCTCTCTCTCTTTCTGTTCCCTCTGAGACTCCTGCCACAAATATCGCTAACTGTGCAGCATGCATACGCCACCTCGAGCACGACTTCTCAGCATTTAGTTAAGTTGACTTGAATTTAACGTCAAAGCACAACAGCACACCATTTTCAGCAAACAGCATCACTCTTCAGAGCCTTCCGTATATTCACTATCCTTCTAAGGGAGAAACCAGTGGGTGGCAGCTTTCTTACAAAGCATTTAAAGTATATAGCTTGCTCTCAGGCAAAATAAAGCAAGAAACGTTCTTAGTGAGGCCACGAACGATTAAGTTATTTTGTTTTACATAGCACAGCCGTTAATTGCGTTTGATGCCTGTTTCAGCACCTGGCAACATCAGGGTGTGTGTTGTTGCAGAGGATCACGTGAAAACCCCATGCACTTCTTTGCGCCGCCTTTGCCATCTTCGGATGTGGCGTGGGCCCACCAGGCGTAGCACTTTCTAGTGATCAGGCGAAGAACCCATACACTTATGCCGTGCCGCGCGCATCTTGCAAAAATTAGAGATCACTGCGGCGACCCGCGTTGGGAGGATGCGAAAGCATTGACGCCTTCTCGGACCTCGTCGCCTATCTTTGCCTCTCTTTATCATATTATTTCTGTTTGTTAATTAATTTAAGACTGAATTAGCGTAATTACCTAATCCTTTAATTAAATATCGATTTATTTACTCTCATTATACCTCCTTTTATTTCAATCAACCATATAGGTTTTTAAAATTTGGCGCAGTGGTTGCTTTCCCGTCCACTTACTATATCCCCGTCCAGCCTATTCAACCGTTCAATCGCTTTTGCTGATAAATACTTAACTAATTTTTCTACGTCATTGAAACTCTTTGTTCGATTAATTATCACTCATCAAATACATTATAATTCATATCGAACTCCATTTTCCCTCTTTTGCCTATTTTCTCACTATTTAGCCGTTTCACGGCCATTGTAAGAAGAATGAGAGGACGTCTCCGCGTGCCGCACTTTGTCGTCATCGCTGGTGGTTCGGGCGCGAGTCTCGTGCTGGAAAAAAAGGAAAGGAAAAATAAAGCCAAAGAAATTCAGGCCCGTTCATTTGACTGAACGGGCCTGAATTTCTTTGGCTTTATTTTTCCTTTCCTTTTTTTCTCGAATGATATGGAGCTAAATCAGCCGTAGCTAAATCAGCGTTTCTTTATAAGAATGCACTGCCAGTGCATCTGAGGCTGGTTGTGAGGGGAACTGCGTTAAGATTGAGCGCCTTATTGATTTCCCTCCCGTTAGCCATTGGCTCGACATTGGTACTTACCTTTTCAGTAATACCAAAGTCAGAAGAGAGATGAGGAAAAGCTGGAAGTCTGCAGACAGGTACCACGTGTGGCCGAGCACGTGCTGCCAGTGAAAGAAGGAAGGAACGTACGGTAAGGTTGTAGCTTTTTGGGCTGCTCGGTACAACATACTCAAAGGAAACTGACAGGGCACCGAAAAGCTAGGACGAGCGTCAGGTGTGCACACACACAGGCACCGGCTGACCATTTTTATGGCGAGGCGCTGACACTAACCCCGGCGATTAGGATTGTTGTTCGTTCAGGCCTTCGTTGTTTGCAGTATACAGAGATGAAAAATGACCCTAAAATAAGCAGCGAAGCATGATAAAATGCAAAGCACTAAAGCAGACGTCCACTTTCATACTTCGCATCAGAAACTTTTGTTTGTCCTGCTTTTGTCAAGGACAAATAAGCGGAAGCGATAGTGCCAAATATACTGGCACCGGTAGTTACACTGGAGTGCCTTATAGAGATGCACTCTTAAACACCCGCACACTGAATGCGCCAGATGAATTCAAAGCAGCGTGAAATAAATTAAGCATCAACTTCGACGTGCAAAGAGTGCATATTTTGATTATCCATTCCTTATTATACCGAACAAAATGCCGCAAGCCACTTGGAATGCGATCAACAGGCACCTAGGTAGTTAAAATAAAAATGGTGCGCATGATTAGATAACATTCAGTAATCGTGAAGTTTCCTCATAAGCGCTGAATGATCACGTCGATAAAGTACTTGTCGATTGCATTATGACAGACCGCAGCCTCTCATTTAGAGCGCCTTCAACCAATCACACTGTTAACATTTTTTGTTACCCAAAAACCAATGCTGGAGCAGACCTTCCATTATCGCGCTGCACTGCTGCTGCTCGACCTCTGGCCGCTTAACCAACTTGATTCGCGCTCGGTGGGCGAAAGACAAAAACCGCAGCCATGCAGTGCCGCCGCACACAGGCTTACCCCTAGAGTACAAAATGGCACCGTTTTCGTTCAAGACCGGAAGGTGGACCGCGACGGGAGGAGGAAGCGCCGTGAGGGAGGTGGAGGTTGGCGCTACTTACATGGTCTACAGAAAACGCTCCGGAGGAGCGTTAGTTGGATCAAGCGCTTGATCAAGTGCCATCAAGCGTAGGCCTCAAACTTCCCACGCGTTCGAACTTGGGCTAGTACTTACGTGCAAGTGGCCACGTGCTTTTCCCTTAGGAGCGTGACAGGCTGGCAGTTTACCAGGCTGGGCTAAAGGCTGCAGCCATGGCCGAGTGGTCTTAAGCAGCGGCAAGCGAAGCTGATGTATAAACGCCGTCACGTGTTCGGATTCCGCTGCAGGTCATGAGTATGGTAAGTATATTTTCTGCTTCCTTGTCTGCACTCTGTGCGACTCACGTCGGACTCGGGCTCTTAGTTCAAATAACCGTTCTGATGCTAACGTATTAACAGTGGCGGTTTCGAATGCTTTTGAGCTCTTTATGGAAGCTGAAGTTAGCGCACGTGATAGCTCCGTGAACCACACTGGCCCGCAAAACCTGCCTGCACCTCCTGTTCCTCCCGAGTGCGTGTGTACCACTTGTCGATACGCGCTATCGGGCTCTTCTTTCACACGCCCATGATGCGAAACGAGCGACCATCGTTTTCTAGAGCTCCCGTAGTTTTGTATTAAGCTACTGAAGAAACATATCCTTCATATTCGCATTTTTAGATAAAAATTTTTAATATTAGAATATTATAAGCTGCTCTTACGAAAATGTTGAAAGTAACGGTCCATTCTTTCGATGCGTAGCAAAATGTTTCTTGTGAAGTTTTTGCATCGCTCGCATCGAGCAGTTAAGACTGCCACAGAAAACCAATGGGGAACGCTTTTGACGATAGCAAAAACATTAATAGCAAAAAAATGCATGGCTACTAACGGAAAATATGCGGATTGTTATAGGGAAACCTTACAATATATTTGAAAAAATACTCTTTCCCGTTGAAAAATGCTTTTGTCCAGAATTGTTGGGCATGGACAAACAAAATTGCGTGCACTTGTTAGGAAACCGAGGGAGCCGCAGTCGTGCACCAGTATGCATCGCTCATTCAAATCTACTCTTTGTGCGTATACCATCATTCTTTCTGTGATACATACTTTCGAAGTAAGCCCCAAGATGTTTGTGTTCGTTGCAACAGCTTACCAGGACTCAGTTTTGAGCTCGATTAAGAGAATAGATTGCGGCAGTTGCGATCGCGGCATATAACCTTGTATTACGCTACCGCTACCTATAATACTCACCTCTTTGGTTGGGAGTGAGAGATTTTTAATCTGAACAAGCAGACGCCACCAGTGTTCGCTGACCTCGGCGTAAAGCCTCACGAAGAACGACTTTGAATCTGGTCCGGTCACGAAACGTGGAAGCACGTATAGGCACATGATAATGAAGTACAAGGGAACGCACAACCTGCAGGAAAAGAAGTCCATCAGAGTGACCTTATTTGCATTGCGGATGTTTTCATAAATGGCATACACAGTGTAGCAAGAGAGGCGGCCGATTTGTTTCATAGAAGTCGCTCACTGGCAGACGGTTATGAAAAGCACCAGAGCACCATTTGTTGAATGAACTAAGTGGAATCTGCCAGTAAATAATTAACCAGCGCATTCAACGTAATCCTCATCATAGTAACATGCAAACCAATCCGTTAAATGGACAACTGCTGTTAGGCTGGCGCAGTTTCTCAGAATTCGGCGGCTCCATTAGGTTTGAGTAACTCAAAACGCGATGCGGACCATGGCAGCCCCCGTGTAAAGCTTAAGTCTGAAGCGCCACGCAGGACGCGTAGACTTGTTTTGCTGTTTTGATTATTGGAAGTTCGCTGTCCACAAGTACAGGTACGAGCTTCGAACCGTTAGTGAAAACTGGGGGAAGGGCATTGCACTGGAAATATTAAGGCAAGGGATTGCGAAATTAGCGTCATTTTTGAACTATCCTTTTCCTTCGACTTGGCTGCTGGTGAAAATGAAACAGAACTTTTTTTTCTACATTTGTCATCAGTGCCAGTTGCTCGTTCTAACAACGGCATCGATTGTTTTTTGCGAAGGCACTGGCAGGGTGTCCAATCTTGGTACAGTTATTGTGCCTTTACTTCTTCGAAAAATTCGGCAAAACTCTCTGCATACTGTCGTACATGAACAATTTCCAAGAGCACATGCTTCTGTGCTGCCGCGTTTTTCCCGCGCTTCGGCGTACATCCGGCAGAGCTGATCACTAACAAGGTCCCGCAAAGCACTAACCTACAACCTGCGCCTTGATCTGATGATTTTCTTTGAAGGTCAAGTTAGCTCACTCCGTCTCTTTTCTATCTGCCGGTAGCCGCGAACGAAAGTATATTCTTCCTCATGCGGTTCATTTTCCTCCGCACTCCATTTGCAGCGCCTATGCATTCTACCCGCACTCGTGCGGCACCTGATGCGGTAATCAAGCAAAAGCCTATTTCCACGAAACCATTTCAATATTTTCTCATTTACGTTCCTGTTCTCTTGGCCGATGGGCAGCAGCGTGAACAGATACCCGAGTTAAATGAATGGCTACAAGCCTTAACCTCACTGCGCTCTTCGCTGCATTGTTTGTCCTTCCAATCATTAATATTCTCTCTCTCTCTCTGATCACACCATCTCTTGCTATGTAAGCTTTGTGTCGGATTCCTCGATTAGAGGTGCTTTTTTTTCGTTTGTTTGAAACTTATGATATCAGAAAACAACCTTTTCTGTCATATCTGATAATTTACCGGGATAAACTTTGTTTCAAGGGGAGCTGCACCACCTCAACTGAATCATAGTTCTAGCTGTATGCGATACTTGAGAAAGGACAAGTGAAGGGTTGCTCACCTGATCAGCCTCCGAACCACAGCGATCAAGAAGACAATGGGCCCGTTCCGCTTTTGTTTCATGATAGCCATGCAGAGAAAGAATCCACTAGAAGGCCAATAGTAGATTAGTCTTAAAGCTACCAGGAGCTCTGAGTACTCAAATGATCAGTGTTTCAGCCAGGCAGGCGGTCAGAGTATCAGTTTTTTATGCCTCAATGCCTCACTCTCTTAATCAATCAAGCAACCAGAGTTTGCGGTCATCTGTCTATGAAAAGGCCTAAGCACATTTCGACTCATCGGTATTATTGGTAAGAAAATAATTGCATTCGTCCAGAAATTATTTCCAAACTTTGAGTACGCTCATAATCAAAGCTTAGCTCTTCTAGAGTGATGCCTCGCTCCTCCTTGCTTCTTTTAACTGCCGTAGCCACACATACTGAAGGACAACTTCAGCTACAAGTTTCACAGGTTATCTGACAACAAAATGTTATTCACTTACCTGAGAAAGAAGAAAGTGTCAACACTCCCGAATGCTGTCGCTATGATAATAGTTGCTCTGTCTTCGGTAGCGATGAAAATATTTAGCACGCGTCCTAAAAAAAAATAACTCCATTTCACTCTACAAATTAGGCTTACAGCATAAGCAAAACAGACAATGAAAGCCCGCAGTGAAATCCAGATTGAGTACTGTATGCCTGGTTGTATATTATCTCATGGGAGGCAATATCTGTGTCACGTGCGCTGAATACGGGAGAATGCTTTCGGTATTTTGGATTGGCAACATACTTTTGTAAGCTTTCTGGTTTATGAACCCATGTTGAAGCCTCAATGCGGTCAACTTCATTGGAGAAGTTGATCGCATTTGGAAATAGATATTATGCGCATTAAATATCTGAGAATCTTCCGCTTTTAGAGCCCGTTCTAAGGGCACCGAGGATATTCAGACTTCACCGTCCTTACAGTTCGCTGTCTCTGAGAGAGGCACAGTTTCGCTAGCTCTTTTTCAGTTTCAAAGGCACAGTTTCGCTCTCGCCGCTACACTTTAATGGCCGCCAACCTTCAATCTAGTACGTAGACTCAGTCACATTGTCCGATTCAGGCTACAAAGTACTGAGGTTTCACACAAGTCCCGCGCAGTGACTCGCTACTTTGCTCGCTAGTGTCCTCACTTTCGAATGTATCGGCGATAGGTAGTCGGAAATCTCCAACCCATCAACACAGCACGCCAAAAAAATTGTGAATTATGGGTTTAAAGTTTCGAAGTGACACATAAATTATGAAGGAAACCACAGTAAAGGGCTCCGGATTAATTTAGACCAATAGTGGTTCTTAACGTACGCTGAGCTCGCACAGCACACGGGCTTTTTGTATTTTGTCTCGATCGAAATACAGCCGTCGCATCTGGGATCGATCCCAGTAGGGCTACACAGTAGGCATTTCCAACGCTGGTCTCGTTTTCGGTTTCGCTGAACAGGTGACAACTAGCCGCACCGTATATGCGCGAGTGGTACCTGTGAAGCTCCCGGAAAAGTCTGTGTATTTACTACACTGCACTTCTAAAGCTCTGCTTGGAAGGCTATCATGCTTAAATGCACTCACCCCAAGTGTCAGACACCATTTGGTAGGTGTGGCCGATCACGATGTGAGCGATGCTTAAAAATCGCACGCCGTGCAGAAATTGCAAAGAGTAAAACTCTGGGTTCGTCTTCTCAGCCACACGGAACAATGTACGAGTGTTCGCAACCGCTGAAAACGCTGTCACCAGTCCGAGCACAACACCTGGAATAAAGTTTTGTTGCCGCCTTTAGAAGAGGACAAATTAATGGTCCCAGAAATCGTGGCTATTCATGCACGCCTAAGCACGTTTCCTCCGAAAGTGTCTTTTGTTGATGCCGCTTTGGAGGTGCTTGATTCCTGAAACGATATCGATTTGTATTTTCGCGGCAGTGCTGGGCCTGTTGCTAAATTATGACTCAAAATGCAGCCTTGTACGCTGGCTTTCGGAGAAATGGCGTTAGGCCCACACATTGCAGTGCCCTTGCCTCTATGGCTTTCATCTGTATGACGTCTGTCGCTTTCACAACCTCGCTGCTTCCTCCATATCACATAAGGTGGTAATTTAGTATACTCACATATGACCTCTCTCTAATCATGACTGAAATCTCACTGTATGGTTTGGCAGCGCAACTGCGCTAAATTTTTGGCGCATATCTCACATAGTGTTACTAACTGAGACTACCGCGAATTGAACTTTTTATGACTTTGGCAACCACCGGAACAGGCTGAAGCATAGTTACTAGGCTAAGAAAAAAAAAGACAAGGGACAGCGAAAATATAGCGTTGCGACTAACGTTAGACATCACTTGAAGTTTATTAGACATTTAGGGGAAAGATGCACAGTGCGCATTCACGCATGCTCGAGGAACTCGGAATTGTGGCAAGTGCTATATAGGCCAGACGGCCCAGTGCCTGAACGAAAGATTGCGGAAGCACAGGACAACTTTAGCAGCTCTGATGGCAGATGGCCATTTGGCTGCCCATTTTCGCAATAATAAATAAAGAAAAATAAATAATAATAAATAATAAATAATAAAGAATAATAATAAAGAAAAAAGGAAAAAAAGGGAAGAAGAAGTTTGCACACCTCTTTTTCACAACCCTCGAGCATTGAAGCGGCTCGGCAAGAAGGTAGATAGAGGGATATTGAGGCTTTTTTTTTAAAGGAGGAGACAAGTGCGTAAGCACCCCCTCAATAGCACTCACGAGAAAAGAAATAGCTTGCTTGGCAAAGAGCACGCGCTTCAACATATTGTGAATTTTGTTTTTCTTTTTCCTGTGTATCGGCTATTGCGTGCTATCGAGTTAAGGAAAGAATTCCGGGTTTCTCGAGCATGCGTGAATGCGCATTGTACATCTTTCAATACATCCGCACATCACCCGACGGCAGTCTTGAATATTTATTTCTATTAACGTTTTCGCTATCGTCAAAAGCGTTCTCCATTGGTTTTCTGTGGTAGTCTTAACTGTTCGATGCGATCAATGGAAATAATTTTATATTGTTTAAAGATTTTGCTACGTATTAGAAGAATGGACCATTGCCTTCAATATTTCTATAACAATAACGTACAATTTGCCAATTTCGAAACTTTTTGTCCCAGAATGCTGAACATGACTGAAATCGACACTAAAGGCTAGAGTAGCACGGGCACTCACCGCCTTTTCGCTCGGGCTGTTGTTTGGACAGCATGCGAAAGTCGACCAACGTGGCTGCAGTAACAACAGTAGCTAGAAGAGCTAGGTATGCCCTGCACAACGAAGCACACTTGTTAGGTTGCTTGGCTTGACTTCTAATTGGCTTGTATACGCAGAACGCCCCACACTTGTCGCTGCTACGCGAACTTTGTACTCCGCAAAGCACCATTCAATTAACTTCTACATGCTAAATATCTGCCTTGATTGTAGGGTACGCCGTTATGAAAAGCTTCAGATTAATTTAGATTGCCTGCGGCTGTTTCCTTGCATCTGTAACCTAACTTCTGTGGCCGCCGCGGGGGTTTGGTGGTAATTAGTGCTCGGCTGCAGGCCTGAAAGACGTGGGTTCGATCCCGGCCGCTGTGGTTGCATTTCGATGCAGGCGAAATGCTATGAAACCCGTGTGCTCTGCGATGTCAGTGCATGCTAAAGAACCCCAGGTGGTCTAAATTATCCGGAGCCCTCCACTACAGCGTCCACCATAGCCTAAGTCGCTTTGGGACATTATATCCCATAAAACCATTATTAGTTATTAATACGTATCTCATTTAGCTTTTTTGACTACAACACTCCAAACACGTTAGTGACGGTAACTGTGAATCCTCTGGAGGGTTTGAACTTGTACTTGTACTGCCTGCAAACATTATTTTCCAAGTCGTAATGTTTGAGGTTGATCTGCAACATAGGTTAAAGAGCACAAAACGCAGCGCCTGCCCACACGTTCCTAATTATATGCTTGCTTCTTTTTCCAGTTATTTTTTCTAAAATTTCCTTCAGCATAATTTAAAACAAAAGGCATCACACCTTCATCGCACCCGGATACAAGCGCACGTATGGATGTTGGAACACCTTACACAATTGCTATTTGAGTCGTGCTCCATGGTTCTGGCTCTGCTGTGATACAGTTCGCCACTTTAATGGTTACCACTGAAGGCTTCACTGCAAAAAAAAAAGGAATAAACAACAAGTTTTCAAAGGCTCTTTTCTGAATCACTATGCGCGTGCTAATGTTAAAAAGTTGGTCTTAAAACGGGAGGTTTTAACCAATCAGTTTCTTTCGCAAGCAATCCATAAACTGAACGCATTCGTATTGGCAGTTTACCTGCCTGCAATACAAAATGAAAAAGACAATTGAAAAAAATTAAAGTAAGCTGCTTGCAGTCCGGTACTTGAAAAAGTAAGGTCAAACACAGCGCTTTTGAATTTCTTTCAAAGTACATTGGCCAGGCATTCAAAATGGCTCAAAACAGCCTGTCGCACTAAAACTTGTCGCACCAGTTATCAGCCCTCTCTGATCCTCTGCGTTATTTTAGCACAGTTATGAAAAAGGTCATTGTCGTACAGCACGCTAATTTTCGATGTTTGTATTTTTGCCACATTATTAATTTTTAAAAAAAAACTAGTTATATTTAACTGAGCTGGCACACATTGCATTCGCCAACACAACTAAGAAGGCATTGGCAGTTGAACATTTGCAGCCACATTATTCGCTCACTTCGAATCGCCACAATGTTTCTGTAATAAAGTAGAAGCTATTGGCATGGCTAGTTCTTCATTAATTCTAATTTGTAGCTACTTACTTAGCAGAAAAGAAGCTATTTTTGCCTCTGGTGATTACTTGTGATCAAAAATAACAAATATCAGCGTTCCGCACGGAACAATTCTTTGGTTTTAATACTTTCTGATACACGAGAGTGAGTCAACAAGTAACCCATTTTTTTTTCAGCCATGCCATGCATGATTCTACTCTGGGTATATTAATAATCCCTGCCACCACGTAGCGCAGGCAGCGCGTCGAGGTTTATCAGCGTGACGGGAACGGTGATCTCACCAGAACGCGGAGAAGATAGCCACCGCTTTGGAAGTGTATGCGAGAAGGGAGCGCTGTACGCTTATTCGTTTTCTGTTAAGCGAAGGTGGAAAACCAACTGATATTAATCAATGAATAATTAAACCGTCTGTGAACGCCCCTCTGTTACTTCATCAGTTTTACGAGCTGCGTTGCAAGCTTAAAAACCGAGTCTCCATGAGTGCAACTCATCTGTCATCACCATCATCATCATCAGCCCACGTAAGTCCCCTGCAGAGAAAAGGCCCCTCCAACTGGCCTTCAAGTAACCCTACTCTGCGTCCGTTGTAGGATTCTATCCGTGCATACTTCATAATGTCACCTTTGGCTCCCCATGATAGATTTACCTTTCCTTGTAATCCAGTCATCAGCCTCAGGGACGACCCATTATCTTCTCTCCGCATTGCACGCTCTGCCCAGATCCGCATTCTCTTGTTGATTTCAGATATACATACAAAAAATTGGTGTACCTCTACGCTTCCCGGTAATTCGGTTTTTGAGCGCAGCTGATGCGGTATTTGAACTATAGACGACCAGAGACGGAACACGCTGTACCGAACGGAGGCGGACATGGGTTTAAGCATCAGCAGCGCGCACAGTGATCTGCCGGAGCTGAGCTTGTAGCTGAGCCTCGGTCTTATGCTTGGGCTTATAGCTGAGGTCGGCGCCGAGGCGCGCCACTCTGAGCTCTAAGAGAGCTCAGCTTTAGAGCTTAGCTGAGCTCTAGAATTTGCGTTCGTTGCCTAACCTACTCCGTTCTCTTCCTGTCTCTTATCGCCAGCCGCATCATTTTCCTTCCCATAGCTCAATGCATGCCCTTATTTAATTTCAAGCCGCACTCAAAACACGCAATCATGTCTGTGGAATAGTGTAGCTTTGGTATATCAACCGTGGATGGAAGTGTGAATATGTGTGGTAATGCTAGTGTGCCTTTCTGGTGGGTCTTGTCTTCAGATATGCGTCCTGAATTGTGCGTACCAGGTCGTGCGTGAAGACCTTAACATTTCTCAACTTCTCTTTGTAAAAGAGAGAGGAATCCATCAGCGCCACTGATAACATTTTCTTGTCAAGTTTTTAGTTCGCTTAAGTCTCCTACTGCACAGCGAGTGGAGATGGTGACTGAGCGTACAAATGGCATCTTTCATAAGCACCTCAGCAGCATTGTGTGCGGCTTCGTAACGACCGCTCTGAAAAATGTAGGAATAAATCCGCGAGACCTATGGGTTCAGTATGCCATTTGGGTTGAGTAATGTTTTCAAAGCACGATACGGTAACACCACTCAATACGGTAGCTTATGTTCAGTATGAAGCTGTTTCTGGCGCTGAGTCGCTCGTATGAATCGCCTTAAAATTATGGAGCAGGCCGTCTTCGCGCTGCAGGCAGATGTGATTAAAGAAGCGCAATTGCCTACAGTCTTCACGTCTCAGATCTTACGACGCAGAAATTAACTTTTGGACGTACCTGAGTTCACTAGAGATTGCAAATCCTCTTGGTTGCAGTCATCCAGGAAGCAGATTCCAATCCGAAGGAGGGAAGTGGTATTGTCATATATTACTGCCCTGAAGTCGTGAATCTGAAGGAAAAAGATACGTCTTGAAAAGCAACAGCTATTTCCAGCTCCAAGCGGAACTATAACTAAAACAATATTCGACGGACAAGTTTACTCTGGCTGAGTGAGACTCTCAAGCGCTGCCGAAGCAGGAGCTGGCCGTAGTTAATCAGGGACACAAGTTACTACGTAAGCGTTTCGCGCGCAGTAGCAAGCTGTGACTGACCCCCCATCCTAATCATCGCACCGTTGCCTCTAATTGCAGGCTGACCATACGGGTTTCTGACAATCCTAAAGCGCTCTGCGCGCGAGTTGGTTTGTGAATCTTGACTCTTGTTATTTGAGAACAGCTTTTGCTGCCAGAGCGCTAGGCAACCTGAGGGATACAGCTTCTCAATTCCGAGACTTCCAGAAAAATAAAAAAAAATGACAACATTTATACTCATATCATGGTTCAAAAAGTAGAATACAACCGCGCGGGCAGCACCGCGTCAAATACTAGAAAACGCCACGAAAAGAATAACCCCCTTATACCGCACGAATGGGAACATGTACACATTTTTTAATTCGACCGCGTTAGGAGGTCCATGAAGGCAAAAACTCTCTGGCGTAGATGGCGGCGATGTGCGTTAGGCCTCCGCCTGGCAACTGCGGCCGGTGGCGAGAGGAAAGTTCCCCTTTCGATTTGCAATCGAGAGGCTGGACTAAAAATGGTGGGCAAAAATTGAAATGACGAAGAATGACTCAACAAAAATTAACAAAAGAAGCAATTACGAATAGAAATTAATTATGAATACATTAATAATTAGAATAGAACACAATGGAATAGAATCGCAATGCGAATAGAATGAGAATTCGAATAGTCTGGCGAGTGAAAGGAAAATCCTGTCGCATTTCCTCCGCATGGATCCAATTCATCGCCCCTAAATGTTTTTTTTTCGTGCATTTGGGATACGCATAAATTGATTACACCTTTTAATCCATTATGGCATTCGGTAACAATCGCACTCATTTTGCTGTGTACATTTGTCCCTTTGTTGGTGCATGCTTAATTCCATGTTAAGCCACCATTACAGATCTTGGGTATGCGCTATCAAGCGCATGGGCCGTCACTGTCAATAGCCTGTACTATAGTCCTGGATACAACTGAACAACGAAGCGGCAGGTGCCCATCAAATGAGGCCCTCCAGCCAATGTCGTCGACCTATTTTCATATGCCGCTGTTAATCCGAAGAAGCTTTGGTTATTTCCCATTCATCTGCCACCGCCGGCGATTCCAAGCTAGCAGATCCAAAGAGACAGGTGAATGGGAGAAGGTGGGGAATCGGTCAAGGGAAACAATCGGTTGACGTCATTGTCTGGAGGGGCTCCTGTGACGGTCATTTTCCGCTTGGTTCTTCAGCTGTATGTTCTTCGTCGTTTTCGACACGAACAGAGTGTGCTTCCTACCGAAGCTGTCAAGAACGTATTGCTGCGTCAGATTTGGCTAGAAGCGAGACCCGTCTTAAGTAAAAAAAAAAAGAAAAGTGGCACACGTGTCCGCTACTCGTTATAAAGAACTGAGCTGTTCCTGTGTGCCAGGTGTACAGGCTGTTGTACCTTTGTTTTCTGCTGATATACAATTGTCAACAACTATACATTAATTCACCAAAGCGCATCTCGCCTTGAGCATTTAAAAAGATCGCTGCGGTTCGCGTGCGCCAGCTTTCATCGGTGGCTTGCGTCGGTGTGCGAGCGCCATCACGCGCACACCACACGAACCGCATACACAAATGTCGCCGCGAACGCGACCTCCATGCTCTCCCCTCCAAGTAGCGCCGACGCCGCGCACAGCTGACCGCGCATCTCGCACTCCAATGTAGACACCGCAGTGCTTCTATTCTCCACGCGACACGTGAAGTGTGGTTACCCCCGTAGTAGCTTCCACAGTGCTTCGCTGTACAAGGATATGCTCTCCTAGCTTTGCCAGTGCTGTGGGACGGAACGAAGCGATGTAAAACGTGCGACTGCATCACAACGTTGGACTCTCCGGACGAACGCTACGCCAATCGAAGCTCTCATATAATTCAGGGATATATTGAGATTAATAGCAGAACAATGTGCAACTCAAGATCCAGGGAATACAAAATTATTAACGTATAAATCGCTAATCTGGCCGTTACTAGACTATGCTTATGCGGTCTGGAATCTCTACAAGCAATTATACATTAATCAAATCGAGGGAATCCAAAGCAAAGTAGTTCGTTCTGTATGCAGCAGGTAGGAGAAGGATTTTCGCCTGCCACAGAGCTTTGCTTTCTAATTTACAACATTTGCTGGCTCGTTGGTGCACTTCTATCTAATTCCTGCTAAGCCATCCACGATAAGTAAACATACCCGATCATCGCCCGTTGCTCTCCCGTACTAACCCTTTTAGATACATCTTTCCACGTGCAATCGAATGCTGGAATTCTTTATTCTTATCCATTTGTTTGCTCTCTCTCAACTTATTTTTCACCACTGTCGAACAATGTTAGCACGCTTTGCAATTTTAGTACACGGCTCATTTGGTTTCTCCTTGTGGGCATTCCTGTATACTTCGTTTTAAACCACAGCACTATTGTCGAAATTGATGCTACGGCAAATACTACGGCACCCCGGCAAATACTACACCCACTACGGCAAATAGCCCCAGAGGGCTCCAGTGTGCAGAAATAAACAAACTAGATGAGCAGTTTGCCGATGAACGAGCAAACACTCGTTCCAAAAACGTAACTTCCAAAAACGTAACTTGAAACATGGCTTAATCATATGGGCCATCCAAAATGAGGGAGTGTGATGCTTATACGAGGGTAATCCCAAAAGTAAGGTCTCCAAAGGGTTGCGGCCGCAAGGAAACTATTTGCGTGGCTGCTCGCTATGCTGCTGTGTTCATTGTTCCCCGGCTTCCAAACAAGCCATGACTCAGCGTGAAAGGGACTGTCAGTCTTGGCCCACAATCTCACTGGCGCACAAAATTGAAAACTCTTGTGCGCCAGTGAGATTGTGGGCTCTTCCAAGTCGCAAGTCATGTAACTTACACCTTCAGCATTCTGATGGTCCAGTTAAAGTTAAATTAAAACTAGGAGAGACATTTAGAATAGGGACCCCTATCCGTTACAGCGATAGCGGATCGCCAGTGTGCATTATCAGGACAATTACCCAAGGGGCATTATTGCGCCTGCGCACGGCGTTCCGCTCTTTCCCGATCCCCCTAATCGTTAGGGTCCGCCTAATTTAAAAATCCCTAATATTCTAACCTAGCGTCTTCTGCGCGCAAGTGACCACTGTAGTAATAACAGACAGCATTTCTGGCCAAGAAATTTATATTTGTCTAATTACAAGACGTTTACTCAGAATTATTGAGCAACCACACTGGCTTTTGAGGCTACTCGGCTTCCGAACAGTCGTTCATTCAATCACTTGAGTCGCTCACCGACAAATTCTCGATAGCATCAACAGAGAAACGCAATGACCTCAAAAATAATAAAAAAAGTTGTATGTGTCGCACTGCCTGCGTTTCGGATATTACCTTCCACCCCTTGCCCGCATGGAACACACCCACCTGGGTGCATTCTTGATGGTAAGAACGGGCCGGCCCGTGGACTCCAGAGGAAGGACCTAATAAGCTGATATTAAAGCCACTAACATGATAAATGGCGACACGCGAGCTTCTTTCGTGACACGCCTGCCGCGCCATGATTTCAAGTGCACCGCCAATAAATAAGAACTTTGCAACGCCGTTTCCGTGGCGCGCCCGGGTGACGCAGCTGTGATGTACCGCCCACAGTGGCAGGTCTGATAGCACTTCTTTCACCTCTTTGTCTGGCGGGCTCAGCTTAGCGCGTTGAAAAAATTACTGTACCCGTTAGTAGTTCTCAGCTCTTACTCTCTGTTGCCTATATGTATTGGGCTTAAAACAAAGAAAAAGCTTTTGGGAAACCAAGAAATCGATAGAACCATATAATCAGGAAACGTTTTGCGCGACTACGACACCCCCACCTGGTGCCCAGAAACTATTTCAACAATCGTGCAACAATCTTGGACGCTTGCAAAGTCCAGTTGTGCCCTAGGTGAAAACCTCACACTTTTATATAGATTCTATATCACACGGAACATCCAGCACGCGCTTGTTACCCTTACCTTCGGATGCAGGACGCCCGATATATATTCCATACTTTTCTCCCAGGCCGTGGCATTTTCGACAATGAACTCGAGGTTACAGTACTGGCCATGCGACAGCACTTCTCCCGAGCTGTCGCGCACCTCCGTCTCGAGGCACTCATCGAAGGCTCCCATGTCCACGCGGGATCCTTGGAGAATACCCGTCGGGTACTTCCCGGTCGCGTCGAACACTGTGAGCATGTGCAGCGAGAAAAAAAAAAACAACGGAGTAAAGGTTAAGGCAAGCAACATCACTCAGTTTTAGTCCAGTGTAACATTCCGACATAGCAGGAAGTCATGCAAGGAGAACTAAAACCATTCGTCCACCAAATAGTTTGTTGCACAGGTTGCAAATAAATTATAGCACTGTGTTTGATTAAACGGGCTTTTCCGCTCTGTGTAGAGGCTTGGCTACTCGATATTTCTACGGTCGGACCCATGCATGTGCTTGTTAAATTGATCAAAAGTGGAGTCCTGGGACATAAACGATCCTACACGCGCTTCAAAAATTGATTTTTTGCTTGCTACAGCTACACCTGGGCAACGAGGCGCGCTAATGTGGATGGTCCCGCACTAATCTTAATTATGCAGGAGCTGTCAAACACAACCAGCAGTTCATCAATGCAGCGGCGCTTTAGCTTCTTGTATCCATCAAAATACTGCCGCGAATCCACGAAGTCTCCAGCAGCTGTAGCCAGTGGGCGACCGCTGCGAGCACTTGCGTTGCGATTCCCTTTGTATTGGTACAGGTGATGGGCACGGACTGAACTGCATCTTTAAAAGCACGTACTCTGGGACATGTACGGCTCTTCGCACGGTGTGAGCGATGAAGATACTGACGTGACTGGCGCTGTGTTCACGCGCGCCGGTTTCTCTCTGCAACAAGTCCAAGAGAGCAACGACGGTGCACCAAACGCGGAGCGATATCAGCAGCAAGTGATAATGCGTTCGGTGCTGCCGTTTTGTGCTTAGCGGCTTTCACTTTCGGAAACGTTTCGATAACGGCGTGCCGCACATTCACCACGCTGATTACCTATTGAGAGAGCAAGCTGTCAGATACGCGCCGCCTGTACTTTCGCTCTGCTAGTTCAAGCGCAGCATCACCGGGATGCAAGCGTCCGTACTCCCCACGGCATGCAGTCTGTGTTTATTTATTTTTATTTATTTTATTTATTTACAACATACTGCAGGCCTACAGTAGGCCCAAGCAGGAGGGGCGAATACATAAAATATGCAAAAAAGAACAGGATTAGCAAAATTGAAAAATGTTAAATGCAAGTTGTAACACAAAATACAGCAATAAATACAAGGCTCAGATGCAAAATACAAAAAGTAAACGCAGAAATAAATGGATCTCAAATTAAATGCTATGAAGAAAACATAGAGTCAAAAGAATCAGCTCTGGTTAAGAGATCTGGCGGACACCTGTTCCACTCCTCAATGGTGCGTGGAAAAAATGAGTATTTAAAGGCGTTAATCCTAGCACTGTAAGGGGTTAATGATTGTGCATGATGATTTCGTGTTTGGCGCGTAGTGTTAGGTTTGAGGAAGGGGTCTGCATTCATAGACAGTTTATGGTTTTTTAGTAAGAAAAGTAGTTTCAGTCTTTGAATTTTCCGCCGCAGCTGTAATGTTTCAATACCGTGAGTTCGCATGAGGGTCGTTGGTGAGTCAGTTACACGATACTTTGAAAAAATAAAACGGACGGCTTTGCGTTGAATCATTTCAAGGGCCTCGATGTTACGTTTAGTGTAGGGATCCCAGACGGTGCACGCATATTCTAGTGATGGTCTTATTATCGAAAAGTAGGTTAATTTTTTAAGTTCAGGTGGGGCAAGTTTTAGTTTATGTCTAAGAAAGCAGAGTTTACGAAATGCTGAGGAGCATACGTTTGATACATGTTTATTCCAGCTAAGGTTTTTTGTTATTGTAACTCCTAGATACTTGTACTCGCTGTTGAAACTGAGTGTTCTGAGTGACGTGGGAGAAGGGCTCATTGCGGATACGCACAGGAGAGCCGCATTCTCTCTCCCTTCTCCGTTACCCCTCCACTTCCCTCGCGGCGCAGTTCGCTTGTCTACCTTCAGTTAGGCACTTCCTGCGCTTTTCCTTTCTTCGTACCGAATTACTATTACTATCACAAAGCTAGCTGTCCGCGGTCCGTGCCTCGCGCTTCGTGCTACGCTCCTCACCATCGCGTCCAGAAGGGCACATTCCGTCCTCGCCGGTTTCGACCGCACCTTACCAATCGTGCTTGCTGAATTTTTCAGCGTCGTCATGACGCACCTTGCCGTCGGCGTCACAACAGAGTACGTCACTCTCTAATCCAATCCAACTCAGTCAACATCATCATCAAACACTTGCATTCACGTGGTGTTCACTTCAGGAGTAAAACACAAGACTGAAATAAAGAAGCATCTTCATAACTCATGTCAGAAAGTAGAAAGTCGCCAATCAAAGGCGTAGGCGATTCAAACATTTTTGGTTCTCTTGCGGGTGCCTCGTTTCTATTCTGTTCAGAGCGGACGAAGTACTGCCCTCTTACTGACGCTGATCTCGCACGCTAACGGGCCTGATTTCGCCACAGTTCTGATTTCAACGGCAGGCTCTCAACGGCATTCACGTTCTGTTGCACTCGCTAGGGGGCCGGTGAAGCGGCTGCTTTCTCACTTCAGCCGTCTAATCGCCTACTTTGTGCACGCTACGCGCGTTCTAAAATTGCAACGTGGTTTTTTTTTTCTTAGTACGCACTCATGCAGGCGGGCATACCCGCACGGCGTCAACGTGTGAAACGTGATACCAGCGCATGTTTTAAGCGCAATTGAAAGGCAAATGTGCCTTGAGGTATGCTCAAAAAAGAAAATCTGTGAAGTACCCCGTACATATATCATTGCCTCTCGTTTGACTCATTATAGAGAAAAAAGTTTCAAGCGCGTACCGTCATGCGTGCAGAATGTGAGGCGCTGGCCCGCAAGGCCTGATTTTTGCGCCTCTCGTTTGAAGGCGCTTTCTTTACAGCGAGCTGCAGTGTACAGATGCGGCATGCAGCTAAACTGCTATAATAAGGGTATGCGCGCTTCTGCGAAAAAAACTTTTTCATCCAGCTGATCTATGTGTTCAACCAGGTGATGGGTGAATTCCTTGCCGACAGCTATAGGCAGCAGTTGGCAGGCTACGGATGGGCGTAATGTCATCTGATCCTTTTCCGATTACAAGTCGCAGGAAGCAATTCACGAACGCAAATCGTCTGCAATCATATTTACTGCGCTAAATACACCTTAATCGGCAGCGCAACGCGCCGCTTGATGAGCAATGCGCTTGCAATTTTTCACTCGGAGAGTTACAGCGCGTCTGCTGCTCCCATGCTTTTCAGGATCCCTCGAAGCGTACGTGTACACTTCAGGACAGCACACAATGCACCGAAGACCACCCGCTCGAGTCGTTCTCGCCCTTATTAATGTGCGTGAACGTGATCGGTAGTTTGTTCTGAAGTCTATGTTTGCCCTCGATAACTATATATACACGCAGTTTCCTTTCTCACTCATGGAGTCCGTCTACCGTGCGCGTGCATTTCAAGGAGACGCAGCTGCGCGCAACGCAGCGGAGAGCACCTCTTTCGATGGCTGTAAGGATATAGCGGTAGGGCTGAGACGGCCTGCACTTTACGGTTTTTTGCGCGTTTCTGCTCTTTGGAAGAGGCGCATCTGATTGGTCGGAAGCTGCATTGGAAAGTGCGTCATACAGCTTCCTTCGTTCCTCCATGGTGTCATAGAAATCAAGTAACTATGCCCATTTTTCGGAGCTGGTTTGAATGTGGAAGGGTTTCGGGACTTTCGTTTGAGATTCTCTCAGTAACCCAAGCAACTTTTCACGCAGAAGTACCGTCGGTAGTGTTCCCGGTGGATAATGGGCCTCTTCGGTTTACCAAGCTCGGACAGCCCGCTGGCTGCCAGAAAAATCGCTCCTCACAGAAAGGTGCATCATGGTCACATGGGTTGGCGGCCACCGCAAGCAGCCGGCCGGCTATCACGGCGGCAAGCCCGGCCGCGGAGAAGGCAGGTTCCCTCGGCTTATTCGCGTGCTCCACTTCCATACTATCTCTCCGCCGTCTGCTAGTTGCCTGAGCGCTGCCGCCATGAAATCGTCCTGGCGCGTATGGGTGCCCGCCGGCAGCCAGAAACTGTCAAGCCAGAGGAAAACGACCGCGTTCTGGACAGCCACCGGAAGTGCGCGGCGCTACCGAGGAAAACGAGCGCCTCGGTCCGCACTGTGGCAACCTGCGGGCAGCCGGCAGGCATCCAGAAGTGGATAATTGAAGAGCCCCATTGTGTCCGTCTTGCCCATTTGGATAGTTCCTTTTATTGCCCCTTAACCAAGTGTCGCCTTACTTGATTGGGTTTTTGGTAAGGTTTTCTTTTTAAGGCGAAAGCCTTTACTGTCTCACCGTTGTAAGCAGCAGTTGTCGACAGAAATGTCACGCTTCTCAGTTGGTCGAAACGGTCGTGACGTCACAGTGCGCCAACTTCAAACGGGCCCAATTGTACTTTGGCTAGTAACCATGCAACCAATTGAAGGGATCATACAGTGATGCTCCAAGAAAGTGGGACTGAGCTTAGTTAATTGCTTAATTACCCAATTAGCCTAATTAACTTTTCTAGTCAGGCCATATAAATAAATAAAAACGAGTAGGAAATTGGTCGAGCTCGGGATCGAACCCCGGTCTTCGGAGTGCGATACGAGATGCTATCCACTCCGCCATGCCAGCTCGACGGTTTGGAATGAACAAAGGTGCGTCTAGTGAATACGGTGTCTTCGCTCACTGCCATCCTCCTACCTTCCCTCCCGGCGAGGTTTAGGTGCCCACCGAGATATGAGCGACAGATAGATTTCCTTTCCACAAAAACCAATTTACCGATGAGCGAGGCGCAGAACCGAATGGGCGCTGGCGTTCTATGGACTCCCTGGCAGCGTTGCAAGACGCTGTCGCGTTCCACTCTTAGATGCGAAGCTTAACATCTTAACCACACATCAGTGACCGCACGTTAGGTCAAAAAGTGCACCCCCCCCCCCCCCCGAATTTTGACGGGTGTCCACCGAGATATGTGAGACAGTTACTGCGTAATTTCCTTTCCTCGAATACAATTTTCATTTTCTTCATTACGGTGCATCTTTGTCTTTCTGCTTTCACTCCCACTTCCTCCCTTCCTCTACGGTGCGGTTCAGGTGTCCACCGAGATGACAGAGAATTACTGCGCCATTTCCTTTCCTCAAAAAGCGTTGCGTTCAAACGGCAAGGCATCGCGCCGAACGGGTGGTGGCGTTCCGTGGCACCGCTACAACACGCTGTCGCGTTCCACTCCTAAAGGCGAAGCTTAAGCGCCATTAATTATCAGTTAATTAGTATTCAGGCACTAATCAGTAATTAACCATTAATTAGTGATTTGTCATCACTTAGTAATTAGTACTCAATTACATGTGACGCCACCAGTGCCACAGAAGCAGCCAAACTGGTGCGGAAAACGCTTTCGCTTCTACGCACTTTAGACAGTCAAAGTGCCCCTGAATTTTTTTTAAATGCACAAATGTGCCCTTCGGCTTAAGACAGTTATATATACATATGCAGACCTGTGTCGGTTATAAATGCCAATAAGGTCCGGTTTCGGGGCCCATGTGTCCAGGTTCTTGCATCTGGTGGTCTGCTAGAGTGGTAATCCTGGCTGCCGAGGCGCCTCTTGCGTGCCGCCCGAAGTACGGGGCAAGTCAAGTTTGTTTGGGGGTTGGTGAGGTTTCAACCAGCGAAGTAGATGAGCCCCGGCTTTTGAAAAGTCGTTATGAGTGGAATACGAGCTCAGTCAGCCTTGTTAGTTTAGTGTCAAGTGCCTGTTATCTCGGTGTGCACATGTTGCGTGGACAATTATTGGACTTTTGACAAAACGTTCAGTTCTCAGCATAATTTCTGGGCTCTCCACAGAGGCTGTATAGGCATGTCGTCTATTAATTACCACCGAGAAGCTGTGTTCTACGTCGTCCAGAGCTAAATCGCGTGATATTTCGAGGAAAACGAACCTGTACCTTTACTGTCACTTTAAACAAACATGAAAAAGAAGAATGACGACCTGTAGTTTTCTACCGTAATTCTCAGAACGAGGCACACTGCTTAAGAGGGGTGAAGCAGCCAGAACGACTGCGGCCTACCGTCGTGAAGCCCTGTGCGCGTACTTATAAATTCTAGAATAATAGAAACCGAAAACGGAAGACATACGAACCTTAACCTTTTGTGGTGTGCCGATTTTCATGGCACGTTGTTTATTTTTATTGCCAATAGGGAGTAATGGATATACGGGCGCATTTACAGAAAAGAAAGTCTGAAGCCTGAATTAACGCAGAAATACAAAGGAGCGGACGCTCTACGTAGCAGTTCCGATCCTTGACGTTGTAGTTAACCGTTATCTCGTCACTGTGAGTGAAACCTGGGGACATGAACTAGACTACCGGTGGGCAGTGGACAGAAGTCCGTTTACACGTACGCGCTGCGATATATTTTTTTTTAGCGGTGGTTTGAAGCACGAAAAATATAGGTTGAATCATAAACGCAAACCCGTTACAAGCCGTACAGTCAGAAAACGTCAGGGGAAACGCAAAAAGAGCGCAGAACAAGGAGTCTAAACGAACTTTTCTGTTCCACTGCGTCTGTGGAAGACGGATCGCTGTCACGAAAGTTAAACTATACGGCTCTGAACTCTGGTCACGCGCCTCACTATCCAGTCTAATTGCCCTCTCGTTGGTACGGTTGAACTTCGCGACTAAGCAACAGGCTCTCTATAAATATGCCCTCGAAAATGTTAAAGGCCGATACCTATTAGCCATTTCCTCTTTCTTGTTTTTTTTCGATTTTCGGAGAATTTTTGCACGCTAGCCGATGTACCGCGTACTGCAATTTCACCAGGCAACTGCCGCACGTTCCGGACATGGTACGCGACGGTAAAACGTCAAGCAAGCGTAACTGAAAAAAAAAAGCTGAAAGAAATAGGGAATGTAGCTTTGCTCAGGGTACCTCGATGGCCAGAGCCAAAAGCGGAGACGAACGGACATCAAGGCACCATAGCTCTTCTCCATGCGCAGCGTGATATGCCGAAAGTAAGCGACAGTTCCACGAAGGCGCAGGTGCTGCATGTTTAAGCATGGAAGACTCCTACACTCCGCTAGATTTTCCGTTCCTCAGCGAGGGAAACCTCACAGGTGCTTCTACAAATCGCTGTCATATGATTCATATACAATTTGTTTATGTAATTTAATCGTACGCTTACTATTCTTAGAGGCAATTTTAACACATTTTTGTGATTTTTAAGCGACTAAGTTTTGCCACTTTTCGACAACGGCACACCCACACTACAATTCGTCCTATTCAGGAATGAAAATATGATGCTACGCGCGTAACATTACCTTACCGAATTACCATATGGACATGTTTAATCAAAAACAAGGGTTTATTAAAAAAGTATATAGTGTTATCTTCAAGCACCGGTTGCTACTCATCATAATCTTATGAGCACTATACGAGTGACAACAGTTCTGCGAGGCGAAGTTTCACCGCGGCACATCGTAAACTGTTTCTGGGAAATTGCGCTCGAAGAGTGATAAAACGAGATGCCTTGTGCTTCGGGCAAATCATCTCCGGACGATGTAGTAATGGCAGAGTGGCAAGCCCGTTTAACATCGAATCAATTGAAAAGGAAGAGGGTGCAGTGGAATTGTCGCATGCAGCTGGCATGGCGCACGGCTTTCGTACGTCACGCTAGACGCCAGGAGCTATGGGGATGGTTCTAACGCACTGTGTTCTTCGTTCTTTGGTGCGCACGAAGAATACCCTGTGAATATACATATTTGCACTATCTGTACTTGAGTAGACATGTGTATACGCGTGTGCAGGCGTATACTCTGGGACTAGTTCACGCTGCCTTTTCTGCACATTGTCTCTACAAGTGGGTTCTGCTTCCCAAGGAGAAAAACGGGAAAAAGTTCGTGCTCACTCACGTCTCAGCACCCAGGGCTCCAAGTTCTTCACGGCGCGCACAGTTCGAAGGAGTGCTACACTGCACTCCGGACGAACGTCAGCCTCCAGCACCTTCCGTGTCAGTGAAGGGGGTGCTTTGGCGAATGCGCTGGCCACCAAATTTTTCAGCGTTGCCATGAAGTCGGTATCGTCTACGACTGCAGCTGGAGCTGTTGTTGACCGCACAGCCGCCGGGGCGTCAGCACTAATTTCGGCGCGCGACCATTGGATCACAAGCGAGAAAACGACGCAAATGGCCATGATCAGCATGGCAAATGGACGATCGGTTCTATCACTTTTCATCGTTGGCAGGGATAACCCTGAGCGCAAGTATGTGCGAGGAAAGACAGCAACACCGGCGCTTTTGTTCACTATGGGATGTGCGATTCCAAAGTCTCTGAAGAGTGGAGCCACGGTGAAAGCGTTGTCGTTTTGGAGCAGCGAAAAAAAAATTCCTACAAAACTGATCTCTTGTGCTGCTCAAACACTCTTGCGCTTGTCCTTTTTGCGAGAAAATGCATTCGACTGCAACCTCCTTGGCAGCAGAGTGAATCTTGAAAGCTAGAACAAAGCGCATGCAGATCCTAGGAACATCACACTTCGCAAACTTTGCGATCCCGTGTGACTATGAAGAAAAGGTTCGTTCAGTATTCAGCGAATGAGGCTCCTTTCAGGGCTCTGACGTACAAGTTACCCTCGGACGTCCCTCCCTATACACGAGAAGCTCGATGTACTCGTACGCTTGACGCAAGGGCTGTAATGTCCAATTTTGAAACACCTCGCGAAGTGTAAAATCCAGTCGGCCGGTTCTCCAACTATCTACGTGGCATAATTAAACTGAAGTAATGCGGTTATTCAGTACCAAGCAGCATTCAAAGCTATATGAGAGAAATTATGGCTAGTGATATTCTCGTTTTTCTTCAGTTCAGAATCTAAGTGATGGTGCGTACACAGCCATGTTTGAAATATGCCAACGTTATCTTGCCTGGGAAAACAGGAAGTGAGTTTAGGTGGTGCTGCCTCAGTGCCGTAAAGCAGGGTAGACTTCCTACGCTTTACTAGCCTCCTATTTTTTTCCCCTCGCCCCTGTCGCAATACTCAGTTGAGCGGCGACGTTTATGTTGAAACATTGTGCATGGAAGCACGTATTCCTGTGATCGTGCCACGGGGAGAAAGCGCCAGTGACGACTGTTACCCATGCAAATTACCTACGCCGCTGAAACGAAAGCTTCGAAGGTGCTTTTTACGCTTGAAGGGGGTGTCCTCGAGCGAAATAGAGGAAGAAGTAATCGGACAGATCGGGTATGGGCTCTAAGAATAACTCGTTTGTCACAATATCTCAGTGCATGGTGATAATCTTCAGTGTTCAAGTAAGCTGACCTCGATTAACATACTTCTTTCTTTCATAACTGTTACAGTCACGCAAAGTGCATTCAATAACGCCCTGCAATCTGCAAGAGTGATAACGAGACCGCTAAATGTCGAAGACTAAACTATTCGCTGAGTGATAGAGTTGAAAGCAGGTGAACGGAAGCTCTTAATGCTGCCTTTAAAGATGGGTTCCCACCAGCGGACCGGACCGTACATATGCGATCCGCGCGGACTGCCTACTGCGTGACGCAAACTTTATTTCTCTGAGTGACCGTGAGCGTCCTGCGCCGAGCAAGGTTGGGGACCAGTTCGCTCGTAGTCACTCAGAGAAGTGACGTTTGCGTCACGTGGTAGGCGGTCCGCGCGGATCTTGTGCTGTCTGGTCTCTCGTTGGGGTGGGGTCGTCTGAATCCGTCTTGATAAATGGCAACCAAATGGGCAACTTATGTCACTAAGCCAAGATAATACAATAAACATATCGAACAGGACAACACAGTCGTCTTCAGTTTCTCAGTGTTCCTCACTGCTATGGTTTAGCATTCAGGTGGTACAGTTAAAATGTGTAATAACGAAAATTGCACGATTCTATCACGTTTAACGCTAGTGATCATTAAATTAGGTTGTGCTGCGTAAATCACGAAACTGAACTCGATGTGTGAGCCATGTGCTCTGTGTGACGTTTATCTTGAGTAGTAAACTATCAGGTGGAGCACCAAACCACCTAACATCGCGAATATGCATGAAACGAAGCGTATGGCGCTCAGCACCCGCTGAGTTTCGCAATTTATTGAGCGTAGCGTAAACACTGGGTAAATGTTTATTTTTTTTACCGATGATCTGCTCTATTACTTCGTATTTTGCGCTGTTTTTTATCGCTATTTATGAAGAATCCATTGCTGATTCTACACCTATGAGGCCTAACAAAACTTGTATGTGTTCAGAGCGCACATTGATGCTTTGTTACTCGTTTCCGAACGAACTGCTAGTCTCGATCAGTACAACGCAATCTCTCATGTGTTTTCAAGTTAATACTAATGAGTTAGTATTGCCTTATTTCGTAAATAATGTTGCTGAAAGGCCTAGCTTTAATGTAAGACTGTGCAGACGACTGTCTTTACAGAGCGTCATGTAATGCGATGTTATGCAATGTTATACAATGTTTACAGAAAACCCAACGACTGTATCACCCCGCGTGGCGTTTGAGGGATGAAAGAGCACATAGGTCAGTCACGACTGTGGAATGCCATCTAAACAGGCTTGGGCACAATTTGGCAACCGCCCACGAAAGCGCCAAACATCTGCGCTCGGTAACGGAGTGATTTGGCTTCGGGGCCGAGATAAGGCGGCAGGCATAAGCGCGTTCATCGCCCTGCGGTTGTTTGACTAATACAAAACCAATCCTGCGTCTGCTGGCGTAGCTGCGAACTTGAGTAATGGTAGTTGCGTTTACGAAAAGTTCCGCTTGGCTGGACCCTATGTGAAGAGAACGCCTTTCTTGAGCAGTTCTGTTGGTGGGCGGGCTACGTACGTGGGAAGTTTTAAAAAAACGGCGAAAACGCCAACAATGGTAGGCAAAGGTCCAGGCAGCCGTCGCTGGCATCGAATAGTGACGTCCTTGACGGTGCTATTTTTTTTGTTTGTGTCCGGTCGTACTCCAGAGGCGTCGACCACAGATGGCCAAGAATGGTGAGCAGCCGGCAGCCGAAGTGACACTTTTCGAAGTTGAGTTGGGGCCCCGCTTGACGAAAAACCGCACCTTTTCAAAAAGGGCTCCCCTGGCGCTGCCATATTGTTCCCTGGACTGCAGTGGGCGCCTTGCGCTAGCACGGTGGAAGCGGCGGCGGAACCGGTTTCCAGCAGTCCAGAGAGGAGGCGTTTCGCTGCTTCCACCGCGCTAGCGCGAGGTGCCCACTGCAGTCCAGGGAACAATATGGCAGCGCCCAGAGAGCCCTTATTGGAAAGGTAACCAACTATCCGCAGACATGGCTTGCACCTCGGACTATGCACATTTTCATGACCTTTTGATCAGTTACTCTGCTTGTGACAGCCTTCTTTGGGTGTTTTTATTTTTAAATATTCTTTGTTATTTTCATTTTTTAGCCTCTGCAATGTATTTACTAGAACACAATCGGTTTTTATTTTTCCATGTACTCTTCTTTTCATAGAATGTCTTTACCTCACCTATGTAACTTTTGTTTTTTCGCTTAACCCATTCCTCCTTGCAAGGGTACTGCGCTTGAGGCTGCGATAAATAAAAACTAGGCAAAAAAAACGCAAAACCATCGAGGTACCAGGGACAAAGCGGCTTGCAGAAGCCCCGAAAGTATCAATCCTCAGCTCGAAAGTAACCGAAGCCTTACATTTGCCGAACTCATTGAGATTAAACAGATGGATACCATCAGGTGTAACGAATGCGGTCTTTTCGGGGTCCATGTCAGCCGCACCGATCTGGTGACACCCGAAGTGGAGATCGATGGATGAAAAATATTCGGCTCCGTAAACACGGCCAGCGCGCCGTCTGTGCGGGGTAAAGGATAGACCACTTTGTTGATCGGTTAAGTGCCGGTAGTTTATACAAAAGCACTGATTGTTTTTTTTTTAACAGCGATGCTGCTTAAGCCGGAGGTTCTTCCGTTAGTCGTGCGCACCGGCATGTTCGTCGCACGCAGCGGTGGCTATGTTCGCAGTAATGAGGTCACCCACGGACGCCTTACGCCCTCTGTCGGAGCGGACGACATCTCTTGTATTAGTTGTCGTCCACTCCGACAGGGGTGTTAGGCGCCGGTGGGCGGTACTGAAATAAACACTTGTACGTACTGATGACTGAATATTCGTGTTTTTTTTTGGAGGGGGGGGGGGCGTACTATAGACGACAACAGATAGAAATAAGTATAATCACGGTTAACTGAGTCGAACCAAACTCAAACAGCATCGCTGTGTCATCAGTCTTACACGAGAGAGTAATCTGCCCTACACTTTTTTTCTTTCTCTGACACTGCTGGTGACGCCTGACGACTCCAGGTGGGTTCAGTAATATCGTTGGTTAATGTATTGTCGGCGGCCTGTTGGATGACGATGATTGGTTATGACGAAAGGTGCAGACTTTTGGATAGCCATTGATCCGGCACTAAAGGCTCAGCAATGTCGAACCTATCGCTGGGCAAAAATGAATTTTTTTTCGAATACGAATTTTTAAGGTCAAGTAACGAATTACATATCGAAAATTGAAGCACAGATACATTTATACAGAATATCCTTTTATTCAGGTCAGTAAAAGTATGGCTTAGGTCAGCAAGATCACAGATTAAAGCATAGTGTTCTTCTCGAAAATGTCATAACTATCCTTTCATCACAGGAATGGGCCCTGAGGCTGTGAAGAAAAAAATATTTCAGGCTAGAGCATTATAAGTAGGTTCACAAAAAGATAGAAATCCTGAACTACTGTTAGAGGATAGGACAAAAATATATCATATGGGCTCAAGCAAAAAGCAAATGCTGCCACGCAAAAATAACTAAGTGCCTGAAGCACTGTACACGGAGCCTCCATATTGCTATTTCATTGTCGGTGAAGATCACCCAGCCTTCTCCGGAAGCCAGAGAATAAGTGCTTGGGAATTCGCTCCCGGGCACTCGGTTTATCTCAGAGATACGTGTGTTTTTATTATACTAAATATATAACAAATTATAAGAATAGAACGGCTCCCACCAAGACGCAAATTAAACGACGCTCTGGCTGCCACATCCCATTTCGTTCCTCTTTTGTTTGGCGCAGTTTTAGTTTTCACCAGGTTGATTGGGGAGACATGGGAGAGGCCTTTGCCCTGCAGTGGGCATAGTCAGGCTGATGATGATCATGATGATGATGATGATGACCATCGCGACTAAGTTACCATCAAACTCTTGAGTCGAAATTGCAGTTATATTTCAGACTGAGATATCAAATCGTATGCGAACGCTTTGAAAATAAGGCTCGACCCGTATTCAGATATTTCTACTTTTCGCATGCCATCCCTAATATCTACACAATGCTCGTGTGTGTGGATGTGCGCGCGCGTGCGTGTGCGTGCGCGAGTGCATGCGTGCGTGCGTGTGCGGTGCGTGTGTGTGTGGGCGGGGTTTGGTTTGGTTTATGAGGTTTAACGTCCCAAAGGTACTCACGCTATGAGGGACACGGCACTGAGGGAATCTGGAAATTTCGACCATCTGGGGTTCTCCAACGTGCACTGGCATCGCACCATACACGGGCCACTAGAATTGCGCCTTCATAGAAAGTCGACCGCCGTGGCCGGGATCGAACCCCCGTCTTTCTGGTCAACAACCGAATGCCGTAACCACTAAGACACCGTGGCGGCGTGTGTGCGTGTGTGTGTGCGCGTGTGCGCGATTGCCTGACCCAGAAAATAACTTTATTTGCCCTTAGGTGCGGTTTTTCTTTCAGGATAGCGTCCCACCCACATCTCTCTCAGCGCACTTCCCGCCGTTTCCTATCTTCCATGACCATGACATACATGCTTCTGTTGGTGATGGTGATAAAATTTTATAGTGCAAGGGCATGTAAGGCTATGTGGTGGATCAAGTTGGGACTTCAATTCGGTGACGCTAGATTAATAGGAGTAGTTGGAGAGTAGTTGGAAAACTGTACCTACCAGTGGTGCAGGTTACAGTTTCACTTCGTTCGATCAGCCGTTTACCACGCAAGCAATGACAAAGTTTTCAGGCAGTGCATTTATTTTCAATACAAACATCTGTCAAGCACAAGGTCGTCTTCTGACGTGTACGTCTCATGCATTAGTTTCTCAATAAAGAAAATGATAATATGCAACGGCAAAAAAAATACCTTTAATGGGAACTCACCTAGTCACAGACATTCTGTAGGTTGGGGCCGACTAAAGAGATTGAAGAATAATAATCCCTCGCCCGCACCACATACACATAACAGTTTCTGGTACCCCAGAGACACACTTTTCGATGACTTTGATAGGAGAGCTCGCCGGCACCACTAAGGGATAGCTGGCAATGAAGCAAATCAATTGGGAATGAATGAAACGGGTAGCGTGTGGAAAAATAAAATAAAAATTTGGTAAAAAAGATTAAGGGGATTAAAGTAGGAAAGAAAAGTAAGGTTAGGCTACCAACATAGCCCCCCAGCGAAGAATGAGGGGCGGTCTGTGTTACTGTACTGTATTACTGTACTGGTTGTTTTATAGAATCGGTCTGCGTTTAAGTCAATTTTATACTTGCACCCACTCCTATCTCTTCCAGATTGGACGGATTGCACGTACAAATAAAAAAAACTAAATAAACATATCTTTTTTTAATTCTTCCTTGGCCAACAGTCGACCACGAAAGGTTAATCCCGAGGACAATCCAGTCGAAAAATACAAGCCCTGTCCCAAAACACAAGAAATTATCTTGTCGTCCTCTCACTACCACAGATTTTACTGAAGTATTGATATGTTGTCTGTTGCCGGGACCGAACTGGACCTGTCGCTACGATAAAATACTACCGAAAAATCTGTTATCAGCGTAAAGTTTTCTGCAGTGTTTTTCGATACGGCAGGTTTTACAGTCACAGCGTCCTTTGTCTTTAATCAAGTGTGCACCTTCTCCCCGCATGCCACTCCATTCCGCGCTATCACCCAAAAAGAAGGAATAAAAAGAAGAGTAGCATGTTGTGATCACGTACACAAGTTATGTGAGCAAGAGCGATAGTATCGCACCCCATTTCATACTCAGGCGGTGTACCGCCTTCGTAATATTGCCAGACACACTTACTTATTTAGAGGACTTAGGTAACAAGTTTACTGTATCCAGAAACCTGGGCTCCAAAACTTGCTTGCATGTTAAATAACTACAGACAACGCCACATCATCCACATTTGTCAACGTAGGAACACTGTTGCCCATAGCTTACTGAGGGAATTCCACAAACATACATGCGCAAACAAACACGAGCCGCTAAATCTTGTGCTATGGCTGAGTCGGCAGTCTGTCGACCTGACAGCGCGAAATACAGCACTCTTTCTTCTTGCTCCTTACTGCAGAGTCCACTCTTCATAGTCTTTGCGCAGTCCACTGGCGAAAGCTTCTTGTAGCGTAGTGTTCACAAAACACAGAATGCAGGCGAAATGTTCAGACCCGTTTCGCTTAAAAGGACCATAAAAGGCAAGAAAGGACAGCCTTGATGACCACCACAATGAGGATGTTCTTAATATACTACACCATGTTCATAGTATTATTTACGCACAGGCGACTCAGCAGACTATGGCGAAATTCTGAAAGAGGCCCTGCAATGAAGGGCTGCGTCAGCTGAAGCAGTGTCACTGGCATTCGTCTGAATGGGAGTCGAGAACACTGTGAATACCAAGATTTCCTCTCTTTCTTTTGTTTTGCACTTCCAGTCGGACATGCGACTTTTGGTATCGGCAGCTGGATGTTTTGGTCGGCACTCCTCTGCGTTGTGCACCTAGGACAACGCGAGTAGCGTTACAACCTGTAGGCCATCCACTGAGAGTTCCACGAAAGCCCACGCACCGCACCATTCAACGGGTCAGGAAGCCCGTAGCCGCTAATCTTGCCGTTGGTAAGCGTTGAAACAACGCCACCGCCTTCTGCCCTCTTCTCCGGCACACCGTTCACACTATCTGGATGCGACTGTTGGCTGCGGGCATTCCCTCTCCCTGTGAGGCTCTGGAAGGCCAGCTTGTCCAGTGCAGCAGTGGGGGCTTCGCAGGCAAGGTACGCCATGTAAGCGAGAATGAAGCTCCAACAGAGCACACCGAAGAACATCGTAACCTGCGGATGAAGCAGAAAGACGCCGTTGCTGTGAGCGGATACACCATGGAAGACAGCATGCTAGCTGCTACAGCATCACCCCAGTGACACTTGTATGGCGAATATTACCAGCCGAATGAAAATGCTCCATGTAACTTGCTGCGACGTGAACCGAAGGCAGCCCCAACTCAAACGCACCCTGACCTTACTATCAGGTTACAGTGTCAGGGTACTAATGTAGAATAAAGTAGTAGTATATCGAAATAGCGGTGATTTGCATCTCCCTGTTGAGTGAAACGTTGCTTGACCTCATTCGCTTCATTCACCAGACAAGCTCCTAAAGTCTATAGCGATTCCGCTACTGCTAGCTGCGAAGAGGCGATAACGGTGAAACAGCAGACGGTTTCGTTTCTAGAACGTGTGACAGAAACAGCCTGAAGAAAATGTCTAGCCAGCCTAGAAGCAAGCGGAAATGGCCACGCAAGTGCAGAGAAAACGCCGCAGTAGGCGGCAATCAGGGCATCAGTTTCCAGCAGCCGAAAACCCATAGAAACAAGAAAGGCAACCTTCTTTTTCTGCTTTTTGTTAGGGGGGGGGGGGGGGGGGGGAGAATCAATAAAGGGACTTATTTAATCACCATTCTACAGTCATGTTTCAAAGCTCTAAATTACAAGACGACAGCTGTTTCCCATTCATGACCTTTTTTTAGGTTAAATAAAGAAGATTAAGATTCTCGCGACCCATAGTTGTCTAAAACGGTAGTTTCGTCTCTGCAACAAAGTGGCTGGTTTTTTTCATGAATAATGTGCTTCCAATACTAGCACCATACGGGAACAAAAAGCGTATCTTCGCGCCGAAATAAGCTACATGCGTCGTATTATCTGTCGCGTAGCTTCTTGGAATTGTTTCACAGCTCAAGAATACAGCTCTACGATTAGTTATACCGAAAGAACGGCCTCCACTCATTGAAAAAAAAAAAGAAAACAAAAACGCCTGTGCTTTAAGCCGGGCCCAGAACAACCTTCATTTCGCCCATGCACAGGTAAGCTGGTTCCGTTCATGAAAAGCCGAAGCTACTGACGCATTAAGAGCCTCACAAAGAGTACAAGTTCGGTCGTCTGCAGATTGCTAGTGTTCCTCTGGGCCCAGCCTACCCATATGTGCTTCCACATTCCCACTCTCACTGTTATCATTCTATACAGCGTAACTGCAATTACCTGATTAAAGTGTGACCAGAACAACCGCTCTCTGGCAGCATGCAACATAATCTCCATGAACGGGTAGTGGATGAGGTAGACGCCGAACGACAGCCTGCTGAGCGGCACGAATACCTTCAAGGACAGGAACCGTCCTAGAAATCCTGAAAAAAAAATCGCAACGACTTCGTCAGAGATAGCCAACACAAATATGGCAGGATAGGTATGATGGTGTTCTTGCAATAAGACAGAATCGTGCTATATCTGGCTCATGCTGACATCACGTCTGGTTGCAGAGGTCCGGGTACAACAAAAAGCCACGGCAGGAGGGACGTGCAAGGCTGGCCAAAAGTCACCAGGCCATAGGGTCTTCGTTTGAGCAAGTAGAATGCGTAACTTGTGGCAACTATGAAGCTAGAAAGCTTCATGCCTTGAAAGCTTCAAAGCTTGAACTATAAGGCTCAAATATCAGGCGTTCTGGCAGGGGAACTTTTCACGAACCCTTTACACCATTGAGACCAGCGCGTCCCTCCCTACCATTACGCGTTTCACATAATTCTACGCACAACACGGTCCTCGCTAGTGTGCGTTGCTGTATCACGAATAAAAATTCGTGGTACCGCTGTTCCCCGCAAAACATATATTTACTTAAATAAACCTTGCTAACGAAGTAACGACTATGCTTGAATTCAAAAGTAATATTAGAAGTGTTTTAGAGCGTGTGGTCTTATCAGCTCGTTCCTAAATTCCGCGCCGTCGTCGCGGTCGGCGGCGTCCGCAGCACCACCTGCCACTTTCCACCTGCTGTTTGCCATCTTCCGCCTGCTTCTGTTGGCGGGTAGCTCACCATTCCATCCTCCTTGTACGGCAACCCTCCTCCTTCACCTTCCAAGGTAAATACCCTCCGGGTGGTTGCCGTGCAAACCTGCAACCGGTTGCGCCTTACGATTCGCGCCATACCCTACTCCTTCCACGATACCCTCTTCTGGTTGGCGATTCCTCCACTTTCGCCACGCCCTCCTAATTCAACGGCAACCACCTTAGGACAGTTACTGTGGTAACTACTCTCCTCTTTCCACGGCAACTCTTCCCTGCCTTCCAGGCTAGCTACCCTCCAGGTGGTTGCCATTACCATTGCCAATCTCTATTTCCCCTCCCTCGAAATGTGGCCACACGGACCGACCACGATAAAGAGCCTGTGCAGCGTGCAGCAGCACGTCGTGATCACAATGCCAACTGTGTAGCATGCCAGAATTCATTAAGTACCTGAAGCCAAAAGAACCAAACACTCCGAACTAAAACGAGCCACGAAGGAAGCCGCGAAACCCTCTTTGCTGAAGACGCATATCCTTGTCCTCTGAGGCCACCATGTCTCGAATCATCGCTCCTGGAGGTATATACTCTCATTTCGAGCTCTGCCTTTTCGATCATGTGTTCGTCGCTTGCTACAAATGTCTATCCATTCATGAATGCGATGCGCAAACCTGAAGCGCTCTTGCAAACGAGACAGCCTCCTAGACTCGTCTGCTGACTGCAGATGCCCAAATAGGCTTTTTCGGAGGTTCAAACAGATAGCGTTCACGTCTAATATGAATGCAAGTTCTCTATATATCACCCCCTCAACCTGCAGTGCCGCATGTGTCAGCCACTGTCCCAGCTCTTCTATCCATATTCACGTCCACCCTTGAGACCTATACAAGAATCTCCCTAACGTCATCACCCTTGAGATCAGCCCCACCATACAATTTATATATAAACCTTACACTTCTTAATACTTAGAACTTATAACCTTTAAACTCTCCGGCACGAAGAACTACACTATCTCCCAAGGCGCATTACGTTGCATGCAGAGCCGCACCGTCAAAGCCGCTCTCCTCACGCTACCCTCTGCCTCTGTCGTTCTTAAGTGGATCCCTGGTCATGTAGGTATTTCCAGGAATGAGCTGGTTTATAAGCTTGCCCGTGAACTTTACAACCGGGTTCTGTTAATCCCCAGGGTCGGCCCACTGACGAGCGTTGAGGCATGGCTCTATGAATGAACCATCACTGAACACTACTCGCGGATCCGAAGCGACATGACTCAGTTATACCGCCAACAGCCACCAACTTACCGCCCACGGACACACGTACTCCAGACATTCCGAACCAACACTCTCTTTAACCCCCGCGAAGCTTCACTTCTACAGATTCTGCGCCATCCTCTGTACGTGAACCTGGACCTGCTCCTCTACGAGGTGCCATATCAGATCCCAACCTTCGGCCTGCATCCTGGCGTGCTTGGATGGCGTAGTCTCTAAGGGACAGGAGCGGCTATTGCATGTTGGTGCGGCAACCTATGGATGTTCGTGATGCTGAATAGGCGTCTAAAATGAAGTGGTTCCTTCTCCCAGTTTATTTCATGCTACATTTGCTACTTACGAAGATCGACGTTTCAGCGATGCTTTTGGCAGCTGATCCCCCATTCATGTATTTGCCCCTTCCTGACCCGCATAGGTAAGAAAAATTTCCAATGCTTTCCCACCCACAGCTCTTAGAAGCCCTTGTATCCTAACGAGGCTACCTTCTTCGTTGTCTACCAACTCTTCTATGTTCACCTGAATAACGTCAACAACCATAATCTTACTTTCGCAGCCATGCGTGCAGTGCAGGCATTTAAAGACGTGGGCAATGCGACCGCAGGTCATCTCGACCTCGAGTGTTATCCAGGTATGTTCTTCAGAGCGCATGCAGAAGTGTTGGGCGAAGTGTGAACGAATAAGTGCGAGTGAATAAGTGGGTGAAAATGCGTCCTGCGTCACCGCAGGTAGCCTATGCCCTCTTTCTGGCAGTGCCAATCTCGATGGTTGAGCACTCAGAATACGCTTAACATATGGTTTATGGTTTACGGGGGTTTAACGTCCCAAAGCGAGTCAGGCTATGAGGGGCGTCTTAGTGAAGGGCTCCGGAAATGTCGACCACATGTAGTTTTTTAACCTGCACTGACATATGGCGGTGCTGTGGCATGTCGCCAGCGAACTCAAGACAATATGTCATAAACTTAGCTCCATTCTGTATTCGCAACTTCAGACCTGTCAAAATGAGTCAGAACTGCTCGAAATGCCATCATACCCAGCAGTTCTGGACAAAAGCATTCTTAAACGGGAAAGAGTTGAATACAGTGTTTTCATATATTCTAAGGTTCAGATATAACAATCGAAATACCCGCAGATCTCCTGTAAGCCCGGTTGCATTTGTTTGCTGTCAATGTTTTTTGTTATCGTTGAAAACATTGACCATTCGTTTTTTATGGTAGTCTTAACTGCTAGATGCGAGCGATAAAAAGCTAAAAAGAAAGATTCTGCTGCGCATCGAAACAGTGGGCTATTAGCTTTAGTATTTACATAGATGTACCTTACAATATTCCAATATTCAAAATTTTTGAACAAGACTGGTGGACATGCCTAAATTTTTTTACAAATTTTGTTGGCCTCCAGTCATGTCGATTGATTTGAATAATTTTATCTTATACTTGGAGCAAAATAAATGGTAGTAGGATATGTATACAACAGGAAGCCCAGAAGCCGATTCTTTTGGACCAATTGTGCTGCTTCCAAATTTAATACTCCCAGCCTAGTCAACTGCTTTAGCTGAAATATGGACTCTTTTCTCTGTTTCTTTTTTCAGGCTAAAAAAAATGCGCTGTTTAGGCCAAAAATGCATTTCTCTGTTTAAAAAAAAAGGAACATTTGTTAGGGCAGCCTCACCGCCTCGGCAGGTGGAGCACGCCAGCGTGATCCACGTAAGGAACAGAGACCATAGAATCCGGTCGAAGAACGCCCCGAAAAGGTCCCCGGCTTGGGAGGTTGAAGTCGCAGTCGTGTACCAGGCGAGCTTCATGAAGACGCAGCTCAAGCAGCAGCCTATGGCCACGCACCACCCCACAAGCTGCTTGGCCTAAAGAAAGTCGGTAGGGTGACATGTGCAACACCAGTTATTTCCAATTTCAGAGCCTGCGCGCAGATTACGCTAGTCACGTACCCGGCATCGGTTTTCTTTCGCACGCTCGCGTCGCGTGTGTTGGCGCGTTCCAGCGCTAACCTGTCAGCCAACAGGCATTCCCGTGTTTTGCTCCCAGAGCGCTGCTGCCGATTAAAACTCACGTTCGAGATATCGCAGCTCTCGTATACGTGTTTGGGAAGCAAGACGAGAGAACAGCATCGCCATGGTGTCTCAAAAACAAGATGGGGAAATAAAACACAGCTGTTAATCACCAGCTGTTGCGAAACGGAAATGCCGATACGCACAATTTGTGAAGGCGATTTGTCGGCTGCAATGCACAAAGGGTGCAAATATTAAAGTGCCGCTGTATTTCTATGCCCTTCGTAGTTGAAAGTTGGTAAAATATATATATATATATATATATATATATATATATATATAAATGAATATAAGGCTCCTGACTACCAACATCAACCTTCTGCGGTGCGTCAAAGAGAGGCCGTCGCTTACCTTGTATTTCATTTTGTTTTTATTGTTTTCATGCCACACCACCATCTCACTTACGTCACTCTTTCATGACTGTTTCTTTTCATATACTTGACATTTTGCAGCTCTCGCGTGTTCCGCTTTATGTCACATCAACGAAACAGAAGCCATATAGAGCCTGCCGCGGTGGCTCTGGTTCTGGCGCTCGGCTGCCGACCCAAAAGACACGGGTTGGATTTCAGCCGCGGTGGTCGAATTTCGATGGAGGCGAAATTCTATAGGCCCTTGTACTGTGCGATGTGAGTGCACGTTAACGAACCCCAGGTGGTCGAAATTTCCGGAGCCCTTCACAACGGCGTCCCTTATAGCCCGAGTAGCTTTGGGAGGTTAAACCCCCATAAACCAGAAGGCATATAGCAGTGCCGTTGCCGAGTAGGACTTTTGTCGTGAAAGTGGCGGTGAGGCGAAGTTTTAAAATCCTTACCACACAGTGTGCCGGATGTCGCATATACGCGGGAAATGGAATGTATCATTTCTTTCCTCGTGAAAACTCTTATCCCCTTTTACAAGGGCAGCGTTAACAGCGGTTACGCGAAACCTTGGTTCTTCCTTGTTACACTGCGAGCGAAACCGTGGTTGCACCGCTAACCACGGTGATCGCGAACCAAGTTCCCCTGTAGAGAATATGTTGACTTGGGGCGGACAGCTTGCGCGAAGCGTGACAGTGGAGGCAGTGCTGCCACCGCACGGCGCCGTCGGATGGCACTCTAGGCTCTACCAACACTGCGTTATAAACATCTAAGGCATTCACAAATGCATCTTCGCTCTGCCGCTCATCGCGTCACATCGCTTCTTGCACCAAAGGATTGGTTTGGTTGGGTATATTGGGGTTTAACGTCCCAAAGCGACTCAGGCTATGAGGGACGCCGTAGTGAAGGGCTCTGGAAACTTCGACCTCCTGGGGTTCTTTAAAGTGCACTGACATCGCACAGGACACGGGCCTCTACAATTTCGCCTCCATCGAAATTCGACCGCCGCGGCCGGGATCGAACCCGTGTCTTTCGGGTCAGGAGCCGAGCGCCATAACCATTGAGCCACCGCGGCGGGTTTGTTGCACCAAAGGGGCCGCTCGCTGCTGTAACAGCGAAAGATGGCGAAGTTTCTAACAAGGGCGTATCGTGATTTGCGGTAACGTAACTAGGGCATTACAGGCGTCTGTGCTTACTCCGATAGGACTATGATTCGTACCACGTCTTCGGCGCGTGTAATGGCTTCTTGCGATGCCGCGCTTGCCGCGTATACCGACAAGCTCTGCTTCCGCCTGGCTTCCGGACTTCCGCCGATAGCTTTGGCTCCCTGCCCTGATGGGGTGAATCCGCCAGCAGACGCGACCGAACCCTTCGATCACTTGCTGAGTTTCTAGACAAGTGAGGACTCGTCTCGACCTGGACTCGCGATCTTGGATGCTGCTGCACACAGCCTTGATGTGTCGGCTTACATCCTCGTCTCATGAAATTGTGGCCCATCATGCTCTCAGGCACCTTGGTCACACGTGGGTGTTTGTCTCCCCTTTTCCCTAACGTCATTTCTAATTTTCTATTACGGTCAAACTTTCTTCATTCAACACATGACCGCACACGCAATGTTCGGGTGCAAGCCTCGCGCCATTTGTGCAGTTAGAGTGCAGTTACCACTTGGTGTTCTGTATTAATCCAATAACCATATGCATACACTGTTCACTGAAACACGCACGCTCTTTTGTTTAGTTCTTCAGTTCCACTATAAATGGTGCAACCCCAAATTTAACCCAAAAGATCAAATACAAATTCAAATTCCTTATTTTTTCTGAAATCAGCACAACAAAGATGGGTCCAACACTGTCTCAGACACTTTTTTAATAAAGCTGTTGCAGCTAAATTCGGACATGTCGCCCGAATAAAACTGCGCGCTCTTTATGGTAAATATCAAGTGAAAACAGGCGCATTTTTAGCATTGCAATTACAGTATTACTTAAACTTAATTCTGTAGCTTTTGCATGCTCTGGGAATCCCAAAAACTTTCAATTATAGAGTTTTAGAGGTCAAAGAAACAAAACGGGAGCTATTTTAGATGAGGTAGCGGCATTCAGAACGTGTTTACCATGCTCTGAACGAAGCGCACAACATGATGCACTGGAACAGTTTTGCCGCTGTTCACAGGCGCGGATAACGGCAGCCAGTTCGCGCCTTTGTGCTGCGGCAACAGCCCGTAATAGAACGCTAGCAGGCGGAAATTGTTCCGTGCATGCGCTGCTGCTGATTTCGTTCGCTTCGCTCAACGTCCTCAAACGCTCTGTCATTAAACCAACTGCAAGAAAATTCCGTCACTCTGCACAGTTTTCATTTGAACTTTTTGCGTACCTCCAATGGTTTCTGCTAAGGCGAACGCAAAATATACTGCCTCGATTTCACTGCCGTAACTTGCAGCAGATTCTTATCCTTTGCTGCAGGTTAGCTACGACACCTTGAATAAAAATGCTTCAATGCACACCTCATTGAACTTGCTTCTAGTGAGTGGCTTCAACCGTAGACTTCATCTACCGTGTTGTCCGAAAAAAATTTCCTGAAACTCATCCACCTTACTACTTGGAATATCCCTTTCGTTTATCGCTGTGCACAAGAAACCATATTGCAGGGCTTTCGATTGTAGCAGACGTTCGAAATAAATAAAGCATGATTAGATTTGTACCCAAAAAGGTAAAACAAACTATAGAAAGAATGTCGGTCTTTTTCGTGAGCCCTGCTAACTGTAAACCACAGTCTGGGGTATCGAACAAGGACAGATAGGTACAGTCGTGCACAAAAGTAGAGAGACCACGCGAATGACGGCGATTGCAATTTTTCTGTGTGCAATGGCTTGCCTGGCAGAAGTATGTGGCAAACGGTAACGTATATGGCCAGGCAACTTATGCATATCACGAAAACAGGCGCTCTTCCTTGAAAAAGTGCTGGCACGCAGTTCTGTAAGCTCGCGTTCTCTCCGCTTTTCCGCGGGGTTGTACGTCTTCGACATGAAGTGCATCATTCCAGGTTTTACTGCTGTTAGCTTTAGTCGATGTCAAAGTTAAGCGATTGCTGTAAACTTACTTTCGACAGTTTTCGTTCCCTGAAGTCTTCGATGACGAGGAACGCCATGCAGCCGCTGAAGTAACACACGGCGTGATAGAAGGGACGTATGTAGTATTGATTGGCGGTCTTCATTGTCATCCTAGAGGAAACGGGAGCGCCATACATTGATACAAATAATTTTTTTACATTGCAAACTCCGCTAGAGACACAATACACTACAGTATTCTGGAGCATTCATTTAACTAAATATCATTACCAGCGATTCGGGACAAGGACTTCTAGTCCCCTTGGCTACCACCGTATGGCGCATTCTGTAGCATTAAAACATCACGCGAAAACAAATATTGCGGCAGCAGCTGAGATTCGATCACTTGATCTTGCGGTTCGCAAGAAGAATATTTACACCACTCGGCCACAGGCCAATGGGCGCGCAAATGCGGACAGATTGGCTTTTAACTTACTGTCCGGGATTTTACCCCTGCGTTCTCAAAATGCCAGTTTTGGTTTCCGTTGCTCTGACAAACAAAGGGTTGAACAGTAGAAAGCTGAGTCTCTCCTCTATCTGTTTCCTGTGGCAAAAAGCGGTTGGATCAGTCCATTCTAGACTAATAAAGTTCTCGTGTTCCAAAACACCTTCAAATTTCGGCCATTTGCATTTGCCTCCATTGTTGAAATTAACAGTGAAGGGCATGGGGTAAAAATCTCGATCGGACAATGAGGCGTCGCTGCCTTGAGATGTTCTAGAAGAGCACCAAGAAATCTAAATCATCTCAGAAAATCCAGGCCGATTAATGTGCGATTATTTATTGGAAAATATCTGTCGCCTCCCACTGAAGCGCCATAGACCGATAGGCTCAGCGGCACTGCCGGGCGCTGTCCCGAATTACTGCTAATGATTTGTATCTGGCACGCGTGTACCTTTCTGTGTGTTCTATGAGCTCAAAGTGAAGAAAAATTGCGTTTTCCACTCCATGCTTTTGAGCATGCACTGAGAGAATCTGACATACACAGATCCGTGGTATCGCATAAAAGCTTGCGTTTTCTCGGAGGGCGAACTCTTGCGAAAGAGAGCGCATAAAAAGTAATGCCAGTTGGAACTACTTGCAAGTTTCTTTCCACAATTTCATTTTATCACTTAGTTACTAAACAAGAGGAAGTCAGAAGTTTCGGTATTGCTGCCTGTCTCGCAGTGAAAGTGTTGACAAGTAGCGAAAAAAAAAATAGCTTAGCAAATTAAATGCAACGCGTAGGAGCATGCTTAGAACCATGACTGTTCTCTTGATGTTTGTTTAAAAGTAGGCATTCTGCAAGAGGCTTGAACTCCGCACTTAAACAGATTATTCTCATAGAACAAAAATCTGTTCGTGTCTTGCAAACATCATTGCTTTATCGTCCACAACACTACCAAGAGCATCTAGAATGTTGCCTTTCAACAATACATTATATCAACTGGTCGTAATATCTGGCGCAGATTGAAAAACATAATTGCTTCATGGTCCACAACACTACAAAGATCATTTAGAACGTTGCCTCTCAACAATATGTAATATCAACCAGCCGTATTATCAGGACCAGATTAAAAACATTGGTGCGGCCCCTTCAGTCTCATTAGCATTCCTGCAACCTCATTTTTATTTCCAATTTCTTCCAATTTTTCTTGCTGCTCACAAGCGACAGCCGCATTAAATGCACGAAGTGTTTTGTTTCGTTTCCTTGCACTCTCCATGCGGCCAACTTAAGTTCCGCTGATTATAAGGAGAAAATTCTCGACTTCCTTTAAGTAGCAGGTTATTTGTGTGAGCGGCCAAGTAGAACCTTTCTAAAAGCTTTTGAGCTGAGCTATGCTTATTAACCTTCAATTACAATAATAATAATAATATAGATACCAAGACTCGCGCTGTTCGTTATAGGGCACCTAAGCCTGCCAGTTATTCTTCATTCACGCAAACATCGACTACTGCCCACGGGGCTGCAATTGCATTGAGCTCTGACTTCGTTACTCCGCAAAATGCTTCCAACAGGCCATACCACAAGCGTGAAGCGGCCAAAGTGCGGCATCCGAGATTCGCGCCCGACCACCCCGCGTACTCACTGCGGCGTCTTAGCGGGGAATACGACGAACGGTGTGATCTCCGGACTGGACGCAGTCCACGTTGCGATGGCGCAGCCCACCAGAGACAGTCCGGCGAAGGCTCCCAGCGCCAGCGTTTTCCGGCTGTGCAGAGTTCGTGGGCGCAGATATTAACGATTACAAAAATGTGAATAATTTTCCGTCAAGCAAAAAAGGTACAGAGCAAGCGCAAATGTAATTTTCTCCTCTAATATTAGAGTTTTTTTCTCCTGGATTTGCTTAAAAAACGTGGTTGAAAAGGTTCCTGAAATGAAGCAATCTTCCGTTAGAACACGTGACACAGCAAGCTGACTCGTTTTTCAAAACCATGTATTGCCACAGCCTGTGTGTAGTGGCTCTGAAAAATAAAAAACAGTTGCACGTTAGTCAAGTCTCTGTAGCAGTGAGCGCTATGGTAAAAAAAAAATTCAGGCTGACCATTGATAGCCTGATGGCTAGCAAACCACTGAATGGCTGTGCTGCACCTCATTCATACTTCCTGCTGACTCTGTAAAACGAATTTCAACACATCTACAATAGTGTGCAGTTTAATTTCGTTATTGGCGACAGAAACTCTCGAGGTTGCAGTCGGAAAATTTGTGATGTTTGGTTCTAAGAAACTGGTACATTTTTGGCCGGTTGCAGCATATTTATTAAGGCTGTGTAAGCTGAGATTCGAGTTTGAGTTATTTTATAGGCTCTATAACTTTTGCCTGAATCGCACGGACCGGCCAGGTCAGAAGTTAAAAACAAATTTGTTGAATGTCATGCTTTCGTTTTTTCCTATTTTCCTAAAGCGTTTTCGTTGTACTGAATTTGTTCTCCCAAAAATAGACTAGTAAAAATTCAAGGAGTTCTTATGCTTAGCTCAGTTTTTTTTTATTTATTTTTTTCAAACAGCGTGCCCTTCAGTTCACTGAAAGCAGTTTAGCTTATACACAGATCCGCTTTAACAGCAATCAGAATTGTTTACCTAACATCCAACTCAAGCACCATAACAAAATTCTCCCAACCAGGAGGCTCACATTTCAAATTCCAAGCGGAGAAGATGCTACATTTATAATTTGAAGTTTAGCCACACTGGTATCATTCGATGCATATCGGAAGCAGACCTGCTACGGTCGACGAGCTGCTGAGCTGGCCGAGAGGAAGACTCCGAATACAAGAACAAGCGCTGCTCCAAAAAGAAATATTCTTTTCCAGAATCATCATTGTTCGGAGTCCCAAAAGTTTGAAGAATATTTTATTTAGTTTAGTATAAACTTCCAGAAAGAGAAGTCAAGAAGCGCCATTTCAGCGCAGCTTGCTTGACAAAGAAATCAGCGCGTTTCGTTAGGCTCAGTACGACGTGCAAGCTTACTGCAGCGGCTACATTTCGACTCAAGGTTTCAAGCATTTTCATGCGGCGCTGCAAACACTACGAACTGCGCGGTAAACGCGTAAAATATCGTGTAATCCTGGTGTTTGTCTCACGACTGCACTAGAGGCTTCGCCGTACCTAGTACGTACACTGAGCTCTACTTAGGGCGCGTGTACTGCAGATCCTATCGAGTAAGCCGGTTATTTATGTATGCTCACCTTTTCAGTAGCAGCAGCACCACAAGTGAAACTACGAAAAGCTGGAAGTCTGCCGCCAGGTACCAGACGTGGCCCAACACAGTCTGCAATTACAACGGAAGCCACATGTTGTGCTTGCTGATAAACTGTAGTGCACACGAGAGCAACATCCCGCAAAATAAGGTTAACAACTAGGTACAAATATAGGGTTGGTTGCTTCAGCCGGAGCCCAAATCCCGAAACGTGCAATTTATTTATTTATTTATTTATTTATTTATTTATTTATTTATTTATTTATTTATTTATTTATTTATTTATTTATTTATTTATTTATTTATTTATTTATTTATTTATTTATTTATTTATTTATTTATTTATTTATTTATTTATTTATTTATTTATTTATTTATCACGTACTCCGGACCAAATACAGTCCAAGCAGGAGAGGCAGATACCGAAAATGTATACAGCGCATACTTGTGCGAAACAAAATGAGATGCAGTCACACATAAAAAATAAAAAGCCATAAAAGAAAGAAAGCAATACGCAGCGCCAACGAAATAGCGCATCATCGACAACACCAACTGTCGGTTCAAATCACTCGCCGGGGGCAAGCAAAAGAGAATCATGCGTAAATGCGTTCCGCTGTGAATTCGTATTAGGGCAAAATGAATAATTAGAGACATTCGTACGAGCAAAAATAGGTTCAATATAGGGTTCGTGCTTATCACGAGACATTTAGAGGAGTGTTTAATCATGTATTCTTGGGGATCTATGCCTATTTTCGAAAAATATAAAGGGGTGAAAAATTTGATTTCAGCAATTTTTTTTTCGTTTTTTCAAGCAGTCCTTCTGTGCATCAAGCAACATACCAGAGGGAGAATCCCGGCATTTGTAGTGGTAAATTGTAGATTTTAGCGTCACTTAGACGCTGTACCAATGGCACAAGCTGGGGCGATTAGCAAATGCTAGTTGGATGCTGAAATCTTTAACGCCGAAGAGAAATTTCGGTTATCCAATGGTATGTGCGCGCTCGCGCGCGCGCCTGTGTGTGCGTTCCTGCGAGCGTGTACGTGTGTACGTTTGTGTATGTGTGCGTGCGTGTGTGTGCGTGTGTGTGTGTGTGTACGTGTGAGTGTTGGTTTATTGGGGTTTAACGTCCCAAAGCGACTCAGGTTATGAGGGACTCCGTAGTGAAGGCCTCAGGAAAATTCGACCAACCTGGGGTTCTTTAACGTGCCCTGACATCGCACAGTACACGGGCCTCTAGAATTTCGCCTCCATCGAAATTCCACCGCCGCGGCCGGGATCGAACCCGCGTCTTATGGGTCAGCAGCCGAGTGCCATAACCACTAAGCCGCCCCGGCGGTGTGTGCGTCTGTGTATGTGTGCGCGTGTGTGTGCGTGCTCGTGTCTGCGCGCGTACGTGCTTGGATATGCGCAGGCTTCATGAAATTAAAAAATCGCATGCTTCTTAAATTAAAACGCCTCGCCCGACCATTCGACAAACTATCTTGTCAGCTAAACGGCTACAGCTAATGCACCAGTCTGGCGCTAGTCTCACAAATGCTTATTGCTGCTAATCTCAGATTACAAGCAAATTCAAAAAGAGGGGATTCTCCGGAACGGCTCTTATTCCACCATAACGTATTGTTAAGTCGAAAACATTTAGTTTTATTGCACACGCCTTCTGCGGAAAAACCATTTGGCTGTAATTTCACCACACCGTATGGCTAACTCAAAAACATTTGGTTTTATTGCACACGCCTGCTACGGTAAAAACCATTTCGCTTCCATTCCACCCTTGTCCCGCGGTAAAGCACACGTAAACGTTCGTGGAATTTTCAGGTTCACAAACTGAGGGTCGCATACACGAGTGTCGTGGACTTCCTTGTTTAAGCGAAAGGCATCCACACCAAACATATGAGGGAATTTCTTCATCTTGCCAATAAGTGGCGCCGAGCAACGTGCATGGGCAGCATAATAACCTGATGTTGTCACCATTTACCCGAAGGCCGTGCCGTCGTGATACGCTGGTCAAAAATACTAACAGGTTACAAGATCCGCATTTGCGCAGACGTGTTTGCCAGCCTACCATGGTTACCAAATCGTTTGCGCATTGCCACCGTCCTCTATGTCACCTGTTCTCCAAAAGTACTCGCTCTTCATTTCGTTACTCTTGATGCGTCATCCTTCTCTCTCAGACTTCTTCTTTTACGTCACTACGACACTCAAGCTGCAGGCACCGGGCCTCATTGGACAGTTTATACTGCAGAGTACAAGCGGGTAATGCCGGCTGCGTCATTGTAACTGTTAAGACAAAGTACCCGCTGCACTGGCGCTCTCTCCATGCTTTGCTTTTCTGTGTGTGCTTCTCAAAAACCGTGAAGACCGACTCTAAAATTTTCCTGTTAAAGCACGTTTTACATTCCCTTAGCGGAACTGTTTGCTTTTTTGCTTTTCGATTCGTTTGCGGCTTAAATCACTCCGAAATAAAGCCCCAGTAAAGTTTTTGTGTTGTGTTGGGTTTAATGGCGCATAAGCAGCAAAAGCTATCATGCGCCAAGCTGAGGGTAAAGCCCCAGTAAATTATCCGATTTTATGGTTCCCTGTTGCAGAATGGAAGCCATTGGAAAGCTATGACTGAAAACATAAAGGTCCAGTGTTGGTAACAGCAGTACAGGTGCTGGATTTCCTGCTCTCTTTTGGGGGTAGTGGTAACTAGTTATGTTTTTTTTTTCAAAGGTAAAAGAAGCTGCCACTGGCAAGGAAACAAAATAACTTTGCAAAGTCACGCCACTGATACAGTCAAATTAAAGACGGGTGACAGGGTGCTTACGTATTGGTTCAGCTCGAAGTAGTTTCTAATCTGAAGCACCAGTTGCCACCAGTGTTCTGCCACGTCCTTGTAAAGTTTCGTGTAGAAATCATCCATGTCGGGCCCGGTGACGAACAGTGGAAGCAGGTAGAGGCACATTATGATAAAGAATAGTGGAATGCAAGTCCTGTAACACAAGAACACAGACGAACAAGACATCTATAAATTACTTTGGTACATTCTGTGTCGCTTCACTACTGCCACCCACTGGCTTTTTCTCTTCATGCCGCTGCGAGTTCCCTTTTCTCCCACCAATCAAGACAATTCGTCATCCTCTTCAAGAGGAAAACTATTAGAACATCGTAGCTCAAAATTGTATTTTAATTTTCTGAACTTTTCGCGAGAGAAACGTGAGAAAACCAACGTGAAGAATGTCTGATTTTGCCTACGTCACATTTCGGCCCACCATACCGCTGTAAAGTGGGAAAACCCCCCAGTTACTTCTTCATTGTCGGCTTTGTAATATCGACCTTTCGCTGGCAGGGCTGTAATTTGGTTGAATCGCCTGAGAACGATTTAATTAAGCAATTATTGATGTCATATTCAACAAGCGTTTACTTTGCTGTGTTGTCACAATCGCTAAGGATTTCATGCATTTTCCATCCACAGGATATTGCAACAACAAGTCTCTGCAGACTGCCCTTCGTCGGCTCTATTTTGCGATATGACAATCCCTCTAACACGAGTAAGTTTCAGCTTTTAACTTCTATTCCAGAAAGGTGAAAGATTCTTACCTTACTAGCCTTCGAAGAAGAGCAATTACGAAAACCATAGGTCCATTCCTTTTCTGTCGCATAACAGTCGCGCAAAGAAAGAACCCACTGAAAAATGATTGCAGGGTTGTTATCATAGTTATTAGAAACAATCTGACTACTAGCAGTCAGTCCTTCAGTAGTCAAGTATAAAATGTTTCAACTACTGCGTAGGCATAAACATATCCATGAAGTCCTTCACAGTTTACAAGAAAACACACCGAGCAACAGCAAGCAATACACAAGTTTTCCGCAGACATATCGAACAGTCTTTTCCAAGGCAAATAAATTCCAACATGCACAGCATACGGTCTTGCACACAATTTCTTCCACGGCAGGTAGAAAGCAATCAGATAGTTGTACAGAAGTACACCGGAATAAAATTACTGCGTTTTGCAGTTTCCGGCAAAAAAAAACGGAAAGAAATTTAATCTCTGTTGTTGTAGAATTCATATAAGCATTCAAAACACTTTGTTCGCGTGTGTCACGAGCTAATAATTATGCAAAACTAATCATCGTTCATCCTAAAGCTCCTGCTTAAATGAAAGAGAATAAATTTCAAGCGCGAGAACTGAGCACGCCTAGAAAGTGATGGCAGGTTGGCTGTGTTGATCGGGTCCTAGAGGAAATCGAGCTGGCAATGGTTATTTATGAATAAGATGAATGATCTCTCACCCACACTGATTTCCTAACTGGGACAAGGCAGAACTAGAATTTCATAGCATATTCAAGGATTGGCGGAATTAGTCAAGCTTACTCTAGTAGCTTTGAGTCTGGTCGGGCGAGTCGAATGATACATTAAAACAAAGCTCAGCTTTCTTGACTAAAGAGTTGCATGCTGTAGTTTGATGGGCTTGCCTTTCGACGTCAGCGCAGAAATTAATAGCGACCAAGTTTTTGTCCATCAATTACTCTTAAAGCCTCTTTCTGATAAGATGATAAAACAATGTAAATGAGACTTCTTTTTTTGCAAACTGTCATACAGATGGTCTCATCTAAGTTAGCCGTCACTTTTCAAAGTCAAGGCAATTCTGGTGCGTACACATCTATATCATCAGCATTAACACAACTAGGGCCTTTCATAGAAGATGCAATCAAATTCGGAACTGAGCGCCGCAGCGTTTATGTCACTATCTCCTTCATTAAGAGCGAAAATACATTGTTTTGTATTATCATAAGCAATATTCTTCAATTTCTTACATGTGTTTGTCTGTTTAAAATCAGGCATTCAAGGTAGAACGATACCTGTCAAAATTTCATGACTAAACACCGGTTGTCTGACCAGCAAATTGTCTCTTAGACCCGCCCACTCAAAGCCTTTATATGGTGCTACATACGCGCATTCCTTCGCAAAGCATGAAATCTTTTGTATATAGACCGACGCAGGCGTTTGTCCGGCGCGCCCAGCGCGCATCTACCTCGTGATCAGGACTGGTCACTGTTTCCTAGCGTTTTGTTTCCTAGTGTTTTGTAGTCAGTCACTGTTTTCTAGCCTTGAGACCAGGACAGGGAGAAAACAAAATTGCCCTTCAGTTACAAATTATTTGTACACTTCTCGCCCTATAACTTCGGCGAAAATAACGCCAGGACTTCCGCGCCCGTCAGAATCTACAAGACTGGATGGCGGACGACAAGAATGAAACAGAATCCAAGGAGAACAATCACTATCTTGTACTTGCCCAAGGACTAAACAATGTAATGATTCAGTTTCTATTTTTCGTCTTTCGGCGTGTTACCCCTCCGCTTTGGGCCACTGGACGCGGCGAGAGAAAACTCTGGAGTAGATCGAAGGAAGACAATTACTGTACTGCACTAGTCCAGAAAGGCGACTGTCTATATGGCACCTAGGATCCTTGGTAGCCAATAGCGTGTCCTTAACTCGTCCGTGATAGTGCACTTGCAGCCAGTTTCTGAGAGAAAATTGTCGCCCCAGTATTACAGAAAAAAAAAATACTAGTGGACCAAGAAACTTCTCCGGCGACCGGATTCTCCGCGCCCCCGCACAGTGTCCTCTTGATTTCAATGGGAGTCAGATAAACCGTTTTCCACAGATCTAGCCCTTGCCACTTACCTATGTTTGTTCTGTTCGATTCGTTAGCCTTCGTACCTGTTCCGCATTGTATAACACACGAAATGCCACGAAAAAAAGGGTAAACATATTTTTGAATTTTTGTTTTCGTTTCCTTTTATATGCAGCGCTTTATAAAGCATCAATAGCTCGCCATGCCCGTGCCTTACGCTGCGATGTCACCGATGTCAGCCAAGACTCTCCATGAGCGGCACCATATTGCGATGGGTAAACGGGCAGTGGCGTCCAACGAGCCCCACAACAACAAGACCGATGCGACTGGCACTGAAGTAGAGTAGGCGTTGGCCCAGACGAAGCAGCCCCTTCGACTCACAATTGAACTAGCGCCCCAGTACTACACTGCTTGCGTTTCGTAGTGTTTTGCACGCGATGTAGATCTTGTGCGGAGCAGCCTCTCAAAAAACGCGTTTGCAAGCCAAATGCAAAACATGCATAGGCGCAATCGGCACTCCACAGAGACAGGACATCGAGAAAAGCTGCTTGAAACATAGGAAGTATAAGACGAAGAAAGATATTGAGCGACACCTGCTAATAAAAAGTGCCAAAGGAGGAGCAAATATGTTGATGTATTTCGAGCTGACTGAGACAAAAGCAGAAATATGTTTCGGATGAATTAAAATAAAACGAGGATATCATGCAGCACTGCCAAAATAGCCGGAGTTGATGGCAGACGAGCCGAACTGCGCCCTCAAAAACGTCTACAACGCCATCGTGACGCCTGCTTTCCAAAAGCCGCTAAAAAGAAGTTACAGGGAAGGCATCTATGGACAGCAACCAGCATATTGTGACGCAAAAGTCGTAATGGGAAAAGCAAAGGCGGAATCGAAAGAATTGTGTGCGAAGCAGGTGGAGTTGAGAAAGGCGTGTGCAGTGTGTCGAAAGCAGAAACTGCAGTCTCGGACCGCGAGATCCTTTCCTGTAATTTCCTAGAAAGCAAGCTTATACTTCGATGACTCCGAAAAAAAAAGAAGATCGTCTGCGGTATTACCTTCCGTTAGGGTGATAAGATTTTCCTTCATAAATGCGTTCATACATTGCGACGTGTGTGCATCCGCATTGTGAAGCTATAGCTGCCGAGTGCTGCAGGAACTAAGCGAGGTTCTCAAATGTAAGCAACAAAGATTACATTTTATGGAAAAAAACAAGCTTATGCACTGTCATTTGCTGACTTGCAATCGCGCGCGCGAGGCTGAAGGAAAAAATTTGGTTGTAGCACGGGTATATTCATATACCCGTGTTTTTAAGTACTGAACCATCTTAACCTGCGTTTAATTCCCCATTTGTATGCCTTCTCCATTGTTGCTCTAGCACGCGATTTTCCAAACACCACATGCGTTCACTTGCCTGAGGAAAAAGAATGTGTCCACGCTGCCGAATGCCGCCACTACCATCATGTTTGACCATTCGTCAACACTAACGAGCATGTTAAGAAGACGAGCTGAAAAAAAGAGTAAGAATTAGCACTACATCCACGATAAAAAAAAACAGCTCAATTAATGAAGGAAAGTGAATTTAACAGCACGCACTCCTCTCGCCTCAATTTAGGGACATGCCGCATTGTAAAATTACTAAGAGTGCTAATTCGTAGGCCACCTTATTGGACCCAAGCTTGCTTTTCAGCGCGCCACGTCCCGGAACAGCGAAGTTGCGCAATATTGCACGAAGTTCTATTTCTGTTTCCTGCACTTATAGCCTACGATTAGTTAAAGGTTTTCTTAAGCATGCACATTTGCATACAGAAACTTTAGTCTTATTCACCTGGTGCATGAGAATTAAGAGACAGAAAACTGTACCGGAGCTACGTTACGCAATAGTTGTCACTGCGTGCAAGAAGAACAACCAGTGTTACAGCGCTAAAAGCGTTTTGTTTTGAATAAACTATGACAAGAGAAAACGCTGACAAGAGAAAATTATATTTTTACCAGTCCTTTCTCCAAATAGACAAAAACAGAGCAATATGAAAAGGGTCTGAAAGGTTCGTACTTTCCTCTTCCTGAATACACTTAGGAGCGCATATGAGCTACACGCAACCCAAAACCATCTCCTTCAGTGAGAAGAAAATAATGCGCACTGTAATTCACGTGTATTATATTTCATGCTTTTAACAGGGCTAGTATTACTGCAGTGCATGGCTGTAGTTGAGCTAGCGTAGTAAAAAGGTTTCATTTCGATTCCGCTTTATTTTTTGCGCACTTTTTGTTTGTTTTTTCTAAATCCAAGCATTTCCGGGATCATGGCGTGATTTGTGCGTCTAGGAAGCAGCAAGAAAACAGCAAAGAGAATGGAATTGAAAGGGAATTCGTATATTACACAGGCGTAATTGTCTTCTATTCCACAACGCGGCATAATGCTACGAATCGTTCCTCTCAGGTGAGCCTTACGCTCATAAAGTTAGCGTTTACTTACTTTAAAAATCATGGAGCGGTAGGTGCCCCTGCGTTCATGACGTAATTAATTTATGCCATTACTTCTAAGCGCAGTTGTAGTGAGTGGCAACATGCGATATGCACACATATGTACAGGCATGAAAGCAGAACTGTGGGCATCCTTACACCACGTGTCCGACATGACTTGATAGCTGTGGCCGAGCACGATGTAAGCGAGGCTGAAGAATCGCAGGCCGTGTAAGAACTGCAGCGCAAAGAGGTCAGAGTCCTTTTCGGCAGCCTTGACCAGCGCCTGAGTGTTGGCCGCCGCCGAGAACGCCGTGACAAGCGGAGCCAGCGCACCTGTGATGGAAGTGCGCGCCTTTTTAACATGAAAACGGCCGGTAACAACAACCAACAAGCAAGAAATTCTGGTCACCAGGTTCCCAATACAGCTCACAATACAGAGATTCAATATAGACAAACCATTCGTTCCTAAGATAAATTCGTGAATGGAAGAAAGCTTTGCGCGTCGCCTAATAGGCCAGAGTGGCTAGAGAACAATCAGGCTAGAGCCAATTTCCAGAACTCTTGTGCTGAAATAAGATTGTAAATACTCATTTCTCTAACAGCCAAGAATGTAAAATGACAAGCAATAGAACCACTATGAACGAGAACGCTGAGTTCAGCATAGAGGGTGTTGTCACTTTTTTATGGAGTTATATTACGCCGTAGTGGTAATCATCGTAGGGAAGAAAACTATTTGGAAAAAACTAAACAATGTGCCTTTTTGCGCGTACGGCCTAATTATTGGTTCAATAGTGGTTTCGGTATACCTGAAACATGTTCAAACTTCGACTTATTGCCTCCCTATGTTGCGGAAAAACACCATTCGTTAATAAAATACTGTAAAACTTGACCAGTCTAACAGAATTCTATGTTACAATAAATAATATGATGCTTGAAGACCTTTCGATAACTGGTCTACCCTCCGAAAGGTAAAAAGCAGTAAAAAGTAAAGCAGGGTCAGGTTATGGCCCGTCGTGAAACATTGCATGCAGTTACGCGACCAGAAGAAGGCTATTACTGGTAGTATTGCAGTCAACCCCTCACCTCGGCAAACGTTATCTTTCATTTCAAAATCATCGTCCACTGTAACTGACCGTATATATGACAACGTCCTCAAAACACATTTTGATTGTTATCTTGTCAAATATCTTCCAGCAAGAACCACATATTGTCGATAAATGATTAGTGCTACTTGACCGTTGGACTTGAAAGGGCATGCCAGTCCTTAAGATGGGCGTCAATATCGTTCAAATAGTCTCAACATATCTTCCAATAGCACCTTCTCCTAGATCACTGAAAACATCCATTCAAACAGAGTGAACTCATTATAGGTTACTTCTCTCAGTAGTATCGGCATGGTGTCGTTCATGGTTGTTGCAGTGATACTCAACTCGACTTTTTCCTTCATGGTGTCCACTCGTCTCTCGACTGTAACTTTCCCAGTGTAGTCCTTTTTCTAAACTTTTCGCCCCGTAGGTCTTCCCACAGAATGTTCATTCCCGCTCGACCGGGAAATGTGCTTTTCCTCTCTGTCCGTCGCACCTCCAGTACCGGCCATGCAATTGCTGCGGAATTCGCACACGCCGATGTTGTAGCCCTCAAGCCGCCATTTTGAGTGCGTAAACTGTCGGCAAGAGTGGCCTTGCGACCATAATTCCACCGTCACCACCGAAAAGCCAACTTCGATACTGATGTCCATGATGCTTCTGCATGATTTGATGTTCAATAGAGTTTTCCCGTTGCCAGTTTTTTTTTACCACCTTTCATTCCTTTGACGAAATAACAAAGCCACCAGCGGTGAATAGTTTGCTTGCATTTCTGACTTCTGTTCTCAGATATTGAGTTTTTATCTCTGTTACTATCCTTCATGCACAGTCGCCTTTCTGAAACAGCATTCGCGGACCTTGAGCTCGCTGGAATGGCATTGCGTTCTATAACGCACCTGCGACTGTTTCTTTATATAAATTTTGCCTAAAGCCGGCACACTATGTGCACGTGGCCTTCACGAGTTCAGCTTTAAAGTGACGCTCCGTAATCGACACGCGCTTGTTAAGCTGTCTTCAGTGCACTGCACGCGAGAGAAAAAGTTCAAGCAAAACCTTATTCACTTACTGCGTTTTCCGCCAAGTTTTCGCTTGGACTGCATGAAGAGGTCGACACATGTGCAGCCAGTGACGGTGGCGACTAGGACACCTAAAAATATCCTGCAAGCCAAAGCACCTCTAAGGTTATTGCATGTGAGCAATCGCATATGAGCAATTTGTCAACTTGTAAGTGGGCACGTGTATCCATAAAAGATGTTAACGTGAAAGGCACAATCAAAAGGGCTCACCTTCAAAAACCCCTAATCTCGCCCTAAGTATTAAATGACGTATCTCCTGCATGATTCCGAAATTCCGCTAAAAAAACGCTCTTTTTTACGAGAAAGTGCGGCATGGAAAAATTGCTACGCCAGTTCTTTTGTTTCCTATCGAAGCCAATGCACCCATCGTCGATTGCAGAGTGGGACGTAGAACAAAACACTCCTCTACCTGTCAGATCCAATAGTACAGATTCTAGTGAGTGCGGCGTCAGCACGCACCTGGTTGTTGACCGCCGCACGAGTACCGCCTGTTCCCTCTTTACCAGCAGCATTATAGTTATTTCGGCGCCGATGGTGCGTTCTGCGAATAGTTAAGTTGCGCCTTTTAACTAGCAGGGTTGCATGCGCAGCCTTTTCTGGTTAATTGGGTATTCGATACGGAAAAAAATCTAAGCCAAACATTAAAAAGGAAGCCCAAACTTCATCGCATCAAAATGCGGCAAGGTAGCCAAATCTACTGCGAGCGCTAGCAAGTCAGGTATCAAATTTTCAGAGCTGTTCGCATATTATAACTTCGACTAATTATACAGTGCCTTGCTATCTCACGCAGGGGGTTATAATTGTGAAGGCTTTTGCGTACTAGACAATCACCAACTCTTCCTGCGCGGACTGCATTGAGAATTTGGGCCCTGAGTTTCTCACAAACACCGTGGCCTGTGGCATGCTGTATAATTTTAGCGAGGGTAACCACATAGGTAGCGACACAACTGTACGTGGACAGTTCACTCTACTGCTCTCATAACGGCTTAAAACGTGCTTTTGGGGCGTTCAAGAAACTGCGAATATGAAGATGAAGGAACTGCGCCTCTGCCGGTTGTGAGCTTTCATTATTTCGGTGTCCGTATTTGTCTCTGCTAATTTCATGAGTGAAGATTTAAATTTGGCTGTCCATGAACCTAGGAAAAAGTGGAGAGGTTGAGGGGCGTGTGACAATTAACAGGGGGAAAAAACTATTCTTCTTCCTAATACTTATTGATCATTGCTTTTCACAAGATTTCGGTAGCTTCCGTGCACATCTATTCAACAGTGGCAGTACCCTCATAATATTACAATTTCATTTCAGTTCTGTTCCTTCATGCTCTACGCCACAAACAGACGAGCCACCACACCCTCGTCATCACCAAAAGCAGCCAACTGGCGTGGCTGATAAAAATGAAAGAGAATCGAATCAAGATATTGGCGCCAAGGTTCCTTGCGTGATGAAGAATGCGACGAACAACGTGAAAATGCAATATTTTAAATCGAGTTTCAACAGCTGGTGGGAACGTCAGGCATCTTTAAAAGAGAAATCGCTTTGGATGTGAACGAGCTTTTGAGTATAACATCAAAATAAGGCCGCCATACAAAAAAAACGTTTAAAAAGTACAAAAACACTCTTATTTCCTTAGTATCAAAAAAGGGTTACCAGAGCCAATAAATACACAGGAACTTGCCTTTTTTTCTTATAGTTACGCGCTCAAGTGCATGCCACTACAGTGCTCAGCGAAGCACTCATTTTCAAGGCAGCATAGAAATGTGAAACTTACACAATTGATTTCTGGGCTGTACTCCATGGTTCACGTTCCGCGGTGAGGCAGTTCGAAACTTCAATGTCAAGTATTGAAGGCTTTACTGAAGAAAAGAACACAGGATGAAAGTGTTACGACAATGTCAGAAACTCGAATGTAATCGCCGCCAATAGACGCAATCCGACTATTTTTTTAAAGCCTGCTCTTTACTTTAGCCTTCTTACGTTGAAGAAATGATCGTGTCAAGCACTCCGGAACAGCACTGCATAGATTTCTTTTAGTACTACCGATCGAAGCCAGCGAGCATAAGTGCCATAAAACCTCCCGCTGCCCATGCGGAGTTTTAATATAGTGAGAAACTCCAGCTTCGGATAGTCTCGGAGAGCCTCGTAACCTTCGTCCCAATTTCCCTAGTGCATGCATTCTGTAAGCATATTGCAGGATGCTATTAATGAGCTACCGTGAAAAGTTGTGCACACGCAGTAAACAGCAGCACAGGAAGAAGGAAAGAAAACCACTCAGTTAAGGTTGGTCTTTCACTGACAGGGTCGCCTTGCCTTCTAACCTGCACTTCAGAAAACTGCGCTGACATAGATGGTATGAGCGCAGCTCTTACTTGAGCCCCATACAGCACTGAAAGCAATTCTATCATACGCCGCAAACCGATCAATTCCATCTGTGCCGACCACTGTGAGGCTTAAACCTTCGACAGTGTATTCGACCCTATTTTGGTTTCTCTCTTTTATCTCAGAAAGACAACATCCGCATTTCGTCGCAACAGCCTTTTCTATTCGCAACGTGAGTACGTATGCCACTGCAATGACAAAATATTCCAGATCTCACCTGCTATGATATTACTGACTCAAATGTAAAAGCCTTAGCTGCCTATGTGCCATTAAACTCAACGCAAATATAAACTCAAATGTAAAAGAAAGAAATGGACTTTCAGTTTTTAATATCAGAAAAGAAGTGTCATAATTTAAAGCAACCAGTGTTTGTTTGCACGGAACAATACAGGACTGCATGGAAAAGCCATGCATACGTGCTATGTATTTCTAGGTGGTCTATTCAAGTTCTTGGAAGGCAAGACGTATGTATACCCTTCCTTTTGAGATTACCTTTGCGCAAGGGACGTAGCCACGTTTTTAGTTTCAGAAGAAGCCCAAAGAAATTCTTGTATTGGCGTGAGGAAGGTCCGGGACCCTTCCTTGCTTGCCCTTGGTTACATGCCTGCCTGCCTTGATCCCCAAGAACTTTCAGTAACTTATCTAGTGAAGCAGCGCAACGGCACAAGGCCAAGGGAAGAAGAGGACAAACACATCGCTGTGTTTGTCCTCTTCTTCCCTTGGCCTTGTGCCGTTGCGCTGCTTCACTAGATATGTCAGACCAACTCGCCCACCAGTTCACGTTGCAGTAACACATGCCGTGATATTTTCTTTGATCCTGAACAGCAGGAAATATGTAAAGGTTTAAATACGACTTTGATATCTGATGAACGTCAGCGGTCGGCTTCACACATCAGGATCTGGCAAGTAATTACACGTTGGTAGATGAGGAAGGAAAGAACATGAAGTTATGTGGATGTTAGCATAATGATGTAGCATGGCGAAGCTGATAACGGCGAGGAACACTCCTCATAAGGCTGTTGAATGCAGCGCATAAATATGCGGAAAATCAAAAGCCGCCCTCATCGCCTCAGAAGCATATTGTGGGAGGCCATGGCGTAAGGAATGACAGGTTGTCATAGAGAGCCAGTGACATCACCAAGAACTGTCGTTCTTCTGAGTGTTGCGGGCGTACACAGTGCATATGCTTTTCTGTCTCAATGAGGTGCACACGCCGCATTCAAGAAATTCTACACGGCCAATAATGGGAACATGAATCTAAGTGCGGCCGCACGTTGCTGCAGGCCGTGAAGCGCGCTTCCGTAGCTTTTCCGTGACGCAGCAATCCTGCCCCCTCTTCACTGAGACGCACATACGCCTCTTCTCAACGCGCTGCACCCGATGAGATCCGCACCACTAACGCCTCCCTTGTGGCACCTTTGGGCAGCTATTAAGCTCATACTGCTATTTGTGGCGGTGGTTCAGATGAGTTCAGTGATTGGCGCTAGTCACGTGTTTACAAGCAGTGACTTCTAACTTATACCAGTGCAATTTTTTACTGCCAGTATAAGGATAAAGCCCATAGAACCTGCAAGAACTGCTTTTTTGCTATTCTGTTAAGTGTAGCAGCAGCCTTCAGGTAACTGAAAGGTATGAAGTTGATGTGGCATGGACGTCTGTGGCGCGTAGCAACATATTCAGTGTGATGATTGATAACGTCCCATCTCTGAGATTCGTGAAAAGTCCGACCTGTTTAGTGTTTTTCTAACTCTAGTGTCCCAGATGTGGTCTTTACAGATCCTTGCACCGTCGGCCATTGACACTTGAACAAAAAAATTACTAGCCCATTTACTACGTTTAACTGGACATTGAACTAGAAAAATGACTTGACGTACTTCTTCTGCGCAGAAGTAACTATTAAATGGACAGCCTTAGGCCTTATGGATTCTCTCAAGAAGGTATCCTGAGATGCGTTTCACATCCTAAGAGTTTGTCAATTTTGACCCCTTATTTCTCTGAATACTCAGTCTATTGCTTACATCAGCATGTTTACTTTTGTGGTAATGTGCAAGACCGTTTTTCGCTGCATGATAATTTGTCTAGACAAGATTCGGGCCGCAAGTCGTGCTTAAGCACCCCTACAAGCCTCAATCCGCATGTCGGTGTTGGAAAAAAACTAAGTTCTTGAAGTTTAGAAATAATTTATCCATTCAGGTTGTGTGTATCAATGGTCCTCTCTTCTAATGGTTTTCACTCCCCGGCCATCTGCTCCCAAGTTTGTTCTATACGCTGCTATGATTTAAAGTGGCAGTAGTATTGAACAGCTTAATCTTACTTGCACAAAAGGAAAGAGGGAGAAAATATGTGGCCAGCCGTGTATTTCCTCTCCTTTCTGTATAAGTATATTGGTGCATACCTCGACATAAGCATGAAATTGGTAACGGAGGAAAGCAGAAGTGTACGGCTCATAAAACATTGCGTCCATGGCTGACTCTCATTTCAGTTTATTATTGTCCCAGAAGACACGTGACTAATACCCCTGTCACACGGCCCATCGAGCAGAGGGCCTTCGAGATTTTCGATCGCCATCGAACTCGAGAGAATTGTGGTGCTGCTACACGGCATATCTCAAAGGCCATTGAAATGGCTTTCGCGTCTTACGCCAAGCTCGTGTGGCGCCACAATCGCTACGTTCGGTTTCGCGCAAATAACAAAAATATTTTTATAAAACCAAACTAAATGTTGAAATACATTGTTTTTGCAGTCATAAGGCGCGTTCACACTTGTCCAAAAATACGGCGCCCGAAGCGAATTCGCTCGCCGCAAAAATTAGGACCTGTTCTCATCTGTTGACGCCCGGGCGATGTGGAACTGCCGCGCCGCTGCTGTTTCTCGCTTTTGCACAACACGTCGCCGCTCGCGGAGTACACAGATACAGTGAGAAAAGAGCATAAATTTCTGCTGTCTACGCACCACAAGCGCATGCATGATTACGTACGCTAAACGCAGGCGCATTCCCACAGCGTATGCTAGCACAGGCGCAAAAATAAACTCAGCCTCTAGTGGCGCCGGCTGATTGTCAGGACGGGAACAATTACTGTCAACAAACCGTCAACAAATCCTTTTGCAACTTTTCTTCTCTCAAGCCTAGCAGCGGCAAAATCGTCAAAATAAAGCAAATTTATGACTTATACGTTTTCTTATAGGCAAGGTGAGACGAAGCGAAAGACCGGTGCCCCATTTATGACTATGAACGGTCTGAAGAAGGCAGCAACAACGAGAATTCAGTCCGAAGCGAGGGGCCCGGCTTTGAAGGGCGCCGCCATGTTTGTCGCCGAGAGCGAAAATCTTTCTGCGCCGATCGGCTTCTGCGATGAAGAGCATAAAAATAATGCGCTTTAAACCACACCGATACATTTTTTAAATTAATGTGCAGACTAATAGTTAACTGCTTGCATTAAAGTTTGAGAGAATAATGTTTGTTCAAGCTTACGTATCGTGCACGAAAGTGCGCATTGGTGCCGTTCGAAGGAATGCTAGCAACCTTGGGCAACACTCGTAGGCCCTCGAAATCTCGATAGAGTTCCGGGCTGCTCCGTTGACTCGGTAGACTAGACTCGATGGCCATTCAAACTGGCCGATCGCCTTTGAGTCGATAGACTATCGGTTCGAGGGCCTTCGAAATGCCCGTGTTATAGGGGTATAACATAACCAAAAATTGTTTAGCTTTAGTGAAACAGAAAGAAAACACGATGGAATGGTACTTTTGCAAGTTAATGGTAATGCTAGTCGCGGTGCAATATGCAAGAGGCAATGTATTAAGACAGCAACGTATAAGCGAAGCCACTAAACTTTGCAAAGTAGCAGTGGCAGTCTCTTCTACTTCTGCAAACTAGACGATACTAAGGAGCATTGGGCTTTTCTTTCTTTATGTTCTCCATACATCACCACAGCTAATGATTAATTCCGGAAATGGGACCGCATGTTTGAGCATTCGCTTAGTATGCAAGAGATGCGGGACTCGATGCGCAATGCCGCTGGGTAGCTACTGTTTTTGCAGGGAGTAGTTCCGGCCTGGTGTTCAGGTTCTCTATAGGGAAATATTTGGGACATGGGTAAGTGATCCTACCTGACGCAAACAAAACACGTTAGCAATGATGTTCTTTAGCTAAGTTTCTATTGCACTGTTAAAATCAAAACATTCATTTCGGAAATTAACCGGTGGGCAGTAAGAATGATACAACATTAGCGTCATTGAATTACACAAGTGTGTTCGTCTCGGACATTTATGGAGCCACAATATGTGGTCACCACGCAATAACACGTCAAGTACTTTATTTCAACCAACAACTGCTACTTTTGAGTTATTTAAATCAAGTGAGCCATTTTAAGCAAGATCAAGGATAGCGAATTTAGAACAGAGGGTGAGCACAAATTCAAAGAACTAATAGATGGACATGAACATACTAAAGCATAGACACTAAAGGCGACATTGCAGATTATATCTAACAAGTGCCGCATACGTGCTTCCCGGTTTTCTCTTAGCCGAAATGCCTTAGTGGAACCGGCGACTTATTTCGCTACTTTCAAGTTACAAATGTCAAATGCATAGAAACCGCAGTAGCATGCACTGCATAATCAACGCACCTGAGTTGACTAATTCTTGTAAATCCCGTTGAGTACAGTCATCTATAAAGCAGATTCCCAGACGAATCGTATGGGTTTCCTCCAAAAAGAAGTAATCTTTGAAGTACTGCATCTATAAAAAAAGCAAATGGAGAAATAAATACTCAAGCGACTCCACACAAACACAACGGAAAGCAAAATATATTCAGTTCCCGGATGTTGGCTCTCGGTCTCAGCGTGACGTCAACACACTGCCGACAACGGGAGCTAAAAGCATTTCATGCTTTAAAAAAATAGAGCATTTTATGTCCCGCACAAATACGAGCGCTTATAGCATAAGGTCTTCTGCTGCAAAATATGATCCATTAAAACCCTAACCGGGGAACCTTTTGCTGAATACCCCAATATGTACCCGAATTTCAGCTCACAAAATATTGTCAGATCTTCACCCTCCAAATTCCGGAAAAAATAAAACCCGAAAATGAAGGGCCCCACGCATCCGCAGCATGGTCGTGAAGCGTGCTTCGGACCGCGGCGGACTTACAGTGGGATGCAGGACGCTCAAAAAGGGCTCCATCTTCCTCTGCCAGGCAGTAGCATTCTTAATGTAAAAGCGTACGTTGCAGTATTGGCCCCGGGAGGTGATGTGGCCAGATGCGCCAACCACGTTTGTCTCGAGGCACTCGTCAAAGGCGCCTAGATCCACACGTGTCCCGTGGAACAGGCCCGTCGGGTACTTGCCGGACGCATCGAACACTGCACACACAAAAAGATAGTGTGACGTGAAAATGGTGCACTGAGCCATAATTCTGATTGGAAAGAACGTTATGCAAACGTTAAAGCATATAAAGTTGGCGCCCAAACAGAAAACTCGGCGCCTCTGTGTGGACGCATTGTGCCGCTTCCCAACCGAACAAGGTCCACGCCCTACGTGATGGACTAATTTCCTAACACTTCCAGCTCATACATCACAAGCACAGGCTAGTAGGCAGTACGAAGAACATTGGGTTAGGAAACTTGCACGCACGTTGCTTTCCATCAACACCATTGTTATCCGAGACAGAAACGAGCAGCCAACGTTAAGCACCCGTATAATCACTATGAAAAAAATGCCGCCAATCATGCGAAATAATGAGAAATTAAAACGTAATTAGAACACAAAAATGAAGACCGCAAAAACCTACTGACACGCACAAAGTGGCCCTCACCGCATTTCAGCTCGCAGAATTTAGCAGCAGTACCTGCGAGTGAGTGTTTGCTGTTGCTGACGTCACGCATGGCAATTAAAAACGGTTAATCAGGAAAATTGTCTCTACAGAATAGGTCCCAGGAGTAAAATCCGCAAATAAGTTCGTACACCTTGTAGCACAAGAAGTATTTGTGATCATCCAGCGTATGAGTACGAGCCAAACGGGGTAGCCAGCGAGACTATATGAAAAACGTTGGCAGTGATGTTGGATCCTGCCCAGGTCAGTCACAACATCCAGACTGCGGTGTTAGCAGTGGTGGCACGGCTGTGGCTGACGTACGAACAGCTTCATTCATTCCCCAATGTCATGCACCTTCTTGTAAATCCCGATAGTTTCCCTTAGTATAGACAATTTTTTTCCGGCTGTAGGTATGGACCAGCTATTGCTCTTTCTGAACTCCCCCCCCCCCTCTCTGTACTTTTTTTTTTGTTGCTGGTTGAAGACATGATCATGGTGGCGGTGGACGGAGTGTCTTATCACAAAGGGTTCGAAAGCAAAGCTGTTTACCAGTGGTCTAAAAATGAAAAAATCAGCGACGGGTGAAATCGAGAAACTGTGAGTGATTGCGGTTACCGAGTGAATTCGGCTCAGAGTCGGACCTTTCTGTGAATAGTCACCATTCAGGCATGGACACGCTAATCTGAAATTACGAAGCGACGACCAAGACCTACATATACCGGCAGCTCCGTGCAACCAGGAGGACACGAACCAACAACGACCGGCAGGAAAGGAGACATGGAAACAGTGCAACCGACTCACAGTAGAGTGTCAAACTATGGCTAGGAAAAACTCCACAACTCCCAACTGGCAAGACAACTCGTGGAAATTGTAAATTCTGTTTACCGTGCCGAAAGCGACACTTGGGCTAGAGAGACGTCGTAGTGGTGGGCTGCATAAATTTTAGATCACGTGGTGTCCTTTAACGCACGCTGACAGCACACAGCACACAGGAGTTTAGTATTTCGCCTCCATCTAAATACGGCTCCCCAGCAAGAAAACTCGTAGACACCAATCGCATACAATTCGCAGCTTCATGCGCCAGGCCTCTTCAGGTTTGCGATCCCCAAAGAAGCAAATTCTTTATCCGGAAAAGTCTGCATCCTTCACTCACCGGAAACATGTGACCTGGAAAATTTTTACGTGCATTTTGAACTCCGCTTTTATCATTTCAACTCTTATTGAAATTTCTCCATGCGTCCTTTCCTCTCTGCTCTAGCCATTTTTTCTGTCTTTTTTTGCTGTGTGAGAGCTATGCATTTAAATGACGAAGTCCAGGAATAAACTGCGAGTTGCTAACGCTGTGATCACCCGTACATTCTTATTCCTTGGTGGCGCGTTGCGTTGTACTTCAGCCATTACCGCTTCATCTACAAAAATCCTGAAGTTCTTATTAAGTTTGTCTAAATTGTACACTTAACTCCAACATTAGTGTCATTTGTCAAATTCGCCGGCGAGGTCGTAACGAAATATTGAACCGAATTTCTCCTTCCATGACGCACAAAATCGCGACATTGACTAGGTGTGCATTGAAAGTAAATAATAAACACATATTCCACCACTACCGAGGTCTATTGAGCAAATAGTGAGGAGGAATAAAGAATAAGGTTTATGGTTCATTGGGGCTTAACATCCCGAAGCGACTCGGGCTATGAGGGTCGCTCTAGCGAAGGGTTCCTTTTTATTGCACCTCTCAAAAATCTTTAAAAAAACACCAGAAAAGAAAGGGGGAGGGAGCCCGGACCAGCAACGCTTTGCCAGGCTTAACGCCAATCCAAGATAAACAAAAAAACTACAGAGAATGTTTACTAGATTCGAATAGGAGCGAAAGCACGATTTGTGGTACGTAGAAAGACGACGGTGAGCAGGCAGTGCCGCGGGACGCAGGAGGTGGAAGTTGATGAAGACGACGCTCTACAATGCACAGCGCGAGTGTGGCGCAGTTTAACACGAGGCGCCTCGTGTTGGCTGCGGCGATAGCCCAGTTGTCTCGCTGAGTGGCCCTTAAAGGAGATCTTTTCGCGCAACCTCGAGTTCGACTTCCTAGTCATGGATATCGATTCAATTTCTTTTTCATGGTTTGACCTCCAACTCGGCTGAAAGTCGCAGGTAGAGAGACAAAGCACAGCGTGCGGTCCACGATGAAAATCAGGGAAGTAAAAACATAATTAAAACAAAACCAAAGTCACAACACGGACAAGGTCACATTCGCACAGGCAAATCACAGTGAAGGGCTCCGGAAATTTCGACCCCCTGGGGCTCTTTAACGTGCAGTGACATCGTGCAGTACAGCAGTAAATTTCGTCTCCACCTAAATTCGACCGCCGCGGCCGGGATCGAACCAGCGGCTTTCGGGTCAGCAGCCGCGCACCATAACTACTGAGCCACCGCGGCGTCGTGGGCTAAATTATCACTGAGGAAGATAATTCTGTAGCCGATGTCCTAAAATGGTAAAAGATGTCTTTCTTCAGTGTTAGTGGCGGCACTCCGCAGTGTTTTTTGTCTACAAGACCCCACCGCATTAAAAACAAAACGCTTTTGACCCGTTCCCAGCTGCCATTTCCTATTGGATTAAATGGCCAGAAGATGCTGTAGAGTGCACGTCCGTAGGGTCATTTGTTAACTGCATTCAGAACAATGACATAGGTATTGAATAGCCTTCCTTTTTTGTGTGTGTTTTAGATGGCAGAGCATCTATTTATTAATGTGTGCGCGTGTGCGCGCGTCCGTGTGCGCGCGTGCGTGCGCGCACACGTGTGCCCGTACGTGCCCGTGTACGATGTTTTGTAAACACTCCTGCATGGGCCCGAAAAGAGTCTGCAGCAGTTTAAATAAATAAATAAACAACAAAACTTTCTTACCATCTGTTATTGCACACTAATAGCTTTGTGTTCACGAAGCGCACACCTGACAATAAACATGCACTTCGAGTGCTCATCTAGCAATGTTAATCACATTCTGAAATCCTGAGAGCTGCCAGGTCTCCGACGAAATAGTACCTGTTAAACCGTATTCATGTACAAAGCTTTTTTGACGTATAAACTCATGTATTCAAGTTAAGTTTTGCCCCATAGGCATGTGGTGCCAAACTACATTCTCTCATACCTTCAAAACTATACTGCTCGCTTTATTCTCTCAAGTTTCTCCCGCGACGCTAATGCTATATATGTAAAACTAATTATTGGTTCATCATCATCACCACCTTTATTCTCATCCTAACATTCAAAATTTACAAAACCTTTAGGACCAATAGCCAAAGGCTAGTGGCAAGTCCGACACAAAAGTAGAATACAGGTAACGAATAGAAAGGGCGAAAGACATGACAATAAGCAAAATTCAAAGAACATTTGGTGCGTGGTACATCGTGGGTACTTGCTCTCATTTCTGCTTTTAAAGATGCCCAGCTTCAATAGGACTCCCAGAGACTTGGTACTTTTCCCGCAATCAAACATACACATCATGCCACATCAGCATTTACTTTGAATAATTTATTCCATGCACAAATGCTGACTATAAAAACCTCCCAGCCCCAAAGCTGCCACTCGCGAGCCCGTTCCATTCAAAGGAGTTCAAAAAACTTTGTTTACCTGAGACACGCCTATTTATAATCATCTCAGCCCTTGAAAACATGAAGATAAATTATTTCTTAATCAACACATAAATAAAGTGCGCACGTTTAGGGAGCATTAAGCAAATAAAAGAAACTCTAGATGCTTGCAACTTTCAAAAGTGTCGTGAGTGTTCGACGAGCGCGGAGAAGAACGACCCTCCAGACGGGTGGCTGAGAACAGAAAAGCCTTTATTTTAGAAAGGGGCGGGCGAGCAGGGGCTCGCCCTCCGACGGGCGCCGGGAGAGGAGGGCGCGTCCGCTCTTTCACATTACTTGGCGCTCGGCTGTTACACTAGCCGGCGGCACACCACAAGAAGCATCTTTTTTATTTGCACACAGTCGCGTTTTTATACACACTGCGGCAAGCCAAACGTCACAAAGTGAACGATGGCTGTGATATAATCCTGCGCCAGCGTTCTATCCTGTTCCAGTGTCCGCCTCAGTGTCCTCTTCTGGAAATATTGTAATAAATCGCCTGCTTAATACAGATGGAGCTCACCTCCAAAGTATTTCGCTAATTGCCGTTTTCAAGTAGCCTGTTTTTGTTTCGTACGTCTGTCAGGTTCGAAGTTCAAAGTCATTTATAATTTTCGCTAGAATCAATGAAGATAAGAGCAATCAATGAAAGCGCTCCTAAAGCTTTACCTGCATCGACGGGCCAGCTTTCAAAAAATGGAAAGGGCTGATTCGGCTTGTGCCGACTCCGTGTGTACGCAGATAGAGATGTAGTGCTTCGATAAGTGCCTGAGCCGTCGTTACTAATCCAGACTTACGACAGGGTGTGGGATCTGCTTCTAACCTAGAAAGTAGAGTAATGCAAACAGAACAGCCGCACAAACAAGCGCTTTACTTTACTGACGGTACTACCTCACTAGACCCATGCGGATAGAGTGCGATGAAATCGAAAAAGGCTTGATACATCAGCAACGCGTCGAAGCTACGCTAACTGCTCTCAACGTGAGTTGGCGGCGTGCCAAGGCCTCCTTTCAAACGCGGCTTTCTGATCGGAACAGTAAAAATCTCCGCTAGGTGATCACATGAGGGTGTAATACTTAAGTGGCCTTCATCGCCGTGTTACTTGGTTTTGACATCCGCAGCGTAAGTGCCTTCAGTTGCGTCATCAGGAGAGGCAACAGTGTGACACGGTCACAATAAAGAAACTTACAACGTTTACGCATGTTACGTAAATCGCGAAATTCAGTGATAGCGCTTGGTTCGTTGTGTGAGCATCGCCACATCTTGCCCGCACATGCCGTTACCGGGCATTCTCTGCGGCACGCTCATCAGGGTTCGCATTCGATAACTGTTTCCACTTCCAGTTTCCAGTTTCCAGCGTCCAGTTCTCCCGTTTCGAAATGGAGAATGACGCGAGCTTTACGTCGTCCATCTATAATAGCCAACTGTCCCGTGGTTCGGTGACACGACCGCACGTCCAGTCCCCGCACAAAGCTACGCAAATTTTTATTCCTCCCTACGTCACGGCAGTACAGTACGCCCGCGGTGGCACTGAGCAAAGCTCCGTGCATCTGTGTCGACGGTCGCTAGCGCGCGCAGAGCGTCGATCACCGCTTGAGTTGGGATGATGTCATGAAGTTCACGCCGTGCCACGACAAAGTTTCGAGGGTAATACAAACAGCTTCTACATATGGATATACCCCAAAGCATTATGTATGTCCTTCCCTAACACACTACTCTACAACGGAAGGAACGCCAGTTAAAACTTGTTAGCCACAAAATTGGGCCGCCCATTTACTCAAAGATACCGAGTATTGCTTTGTCTAATCACGTGGTCGATGGACGACACGCCCGGTATTAAGTATAACGGCGTATCAAAGCAAACACAAGGTGATGATTTTTAAATACCGCAAAATCGGCAGCACTGAGTTGGAAAACAAACTTTGCTTGCCTGACGCCACCGGTACAACCATATCTACCCGACTTAACGCACGCCTCCTTGCACTCCATATAATAATTACACAGCACAACAAGAAAGCAATGATGAAATTAACAGTGTAGAACACAAAGGAGGACAAGAGGCGAAGACGCGACGAGCGCTGGATGGAAGATCAACAAGCCCAAGCTGCTGCTCTGGCAAGAAAGCAATGACTGCAAAACTATAGACAACCATCAGCATGAGATGAAGGCGCTTGTATATTTCCAGAGGACGTATTGAAAAGGTGCTGAAAGAAATGCGCATTTAGGAGAATACATTTTTCGGGCAAAGTTTCTTTTGTGCGTTTCAAATGGCATTAACGCTGTCGTGATAAGGTTCTCCGTTGAGCGGAAAACCCGGCGTCGCCCCGGCGGCGTTGTGTTGTAAAGCGCACGTCACGCTTGACGTCACGCATGTATGCCTAAATTAATCAGAAACAGGACTTGCAACGTGAATTAAAGGTCGGCGCATGTCTCGAGCGGCTTCACTTTTCAAGGAGTTGATTTTAGGGAAAGAACGATTTGCATAAATTTTAGTCGGGATCCGAACAAACGACCGTTTGGTTACCAGCCAGGCACACTACTGATTAGGCCACGTAGGCACGTTGACTCGGCTGAGGAACAAGGGGGGCGGGGGAGGGGGTGATGTGATTGTAGTGTTCGCTTAATTTCAAGCTTATTAATGTGATAATTAGTGGAGTGAAGTAGAAACGTGCTCATTAGTGCGATAAAAATACAAATTATAGCAACATTACGCGCGTAAACTGCAGTGTGGAAGAGTTGAAAGGGAAGAATATGGAAGCTGTAGTACGGCAATTATGATAAATGTGGTAATGTAACCAAAGACCAATGACTGTCTGTGAATACAAACCGCTGAATGGGGGTATTAACGCTGTCGCGTCATACACTTAAAGGCGGAGCTTAAGTGTCCTCCTAGTTTGTTGATAAGATGCATTTCCACGACACTTATCCGATGACGGCAATCGACGCGTTGTAGCTGGTGAGAATGTATTTTAGAAAAGAATGAAAAAATTTATGGCACGGCCGAGACCTACTAGAGTCAGGGGCACATCTGATCTGTGCAGTGAAAGATAAAGAGTGAAGAAAAAATTATGAAATGACGTGGAGGAAATAAATTGTTCACAGTGAAAGGAACAAGCTGCGAATGCGTCCTGAAATCCAGATTGCTCAAAAAAATTAATGTTACTCCCAAAAAGGGTCGGGCAATCCGAAGTCTCACTACGTCGCAAACAATTCTTTCCGGCGCTCCTTCAGCGCGGAAAAACTGACACGACCTGCCCCCACGAGCGACTAGGTACGAAAAACACACGACTATATTAATGTTAATGTTGCTCGGCACATCCCCACGTTTTGCACAAGTCGTCGTTCTCCAGGCCGACCCTTCAGAGTAGCATGTTCATAATCGCTCTACAAAAGCCTAGGTTCCATGTGCGCCTACGTTTTGAAATACATCGACAGTTCAAGCAAAGGATGCTGCAGCGTTTTGTAACTCCTTTGTGGCTGTAGTTTTGAGGATATATGTATTGTGTCGCATGAATGGAGTACACAGCAATTATGATTTCGAGACGTCATATTGCTCTGAAGATGCAGTGAGGGAGCCGCCATCTTCATTCACTCGCGTCCTCCACGCGAGAGAATGCATGCGATGTTTCACATCGGCCCTAGCTTCCCACGTGGTGACCGATATTGGCTATGGTTCTTGTAAATACGTGAATATGAGTCCATACAATAAAAGGGTTCTGGCGCCAAGACGGACAGCACACAAGAAAAGAAGACGGAAGACAGCACAGCGCGAGAAGCCTTCTATTCTGTCTGAGGAAGCTAGCCCCGCAGCTCTTTTAAAATATATGAGGCCATTTTTGAGTTTAGTGGTGCTTGAAAACCGCGAAAGTGATTCGCGGCGACAAGGGTTATAGGCCAAACCAAACATACCGTATTTTTTATTTATTATTCAGACAGCGCACCTTCTGGCATAAAGTATAATTTTACAAATAAATGTGCATGCCAGATTCCCGAATGAAGCCCTGCAAGGTCCGGTGGTGCGACCGCAAGATCCACTCTTCTACATTCGGCGGTAGACGTGGGGTCGGTCCGCCTCCGAGCAGGTGTTTCTTCTGGATGGCATGCAAAGAGGGGCAGGTCCAGACCAGGTGTCTATTTTCCGCCTCTCAGACAGGAGCGGAACAAAAGGGCACAGATGCTTTCTGGACGAATTTTAGAGCGCAGCTCTTTGGCGTCCGTTCCTGGGTTTCGCGTCGTCGTCGGCGTTGTCGTCGGCCTCGTAACCAGCTCCGCCCCCCTTTCATCCCCCCAGCGCTAGCAGCGACCGACTGATACCGCTGGATGCCGCTGACGCCGCTAGAGAGTCAAGATAACGTGACTGCATAGAACACCGTCGCCGCCATGCAGAAAGAGGAGGAAAGGGTCCCCCCCCCCCCTGTTCTTGTGTGGCGGATAGGGTGCTCTTCAGTTGCCGACGCGCCGGTTATTTCACGTAGGCCCCGGCACGTCGACGAATACGTGACCACCTTCCCATGGCTAGACCTGGTTCTTAGCGCTGCGGAAGCGAGGGTATCATATTGTTTGTGTCGGCATCGGCGGCGTTGTCCCTGAAACCAACTCCGCAGCTGGGGTTGACTCACTATCGAAAAGGTGAAACAGCTTATTTGCTGCGCTCAAATTTCGCATTAGGAAGTAACGTAATCGTCGGTAATTTTTTTTGACATCTGAACGGCAAGTTGGTCGAATGTTTATGGGTGTCCCCTAAGGCGAAATTGATTTGTAATAAGTGAGTAACCACTGATTGGCATCCATCCAAGCGCAGCCATACGGCTACATACGGATGTCGGGATGTTGTACAGAGAATACATTACGAAAAAACTACCTTGAGCTGCGGCCTCCCATTAGTGCCCGCGATGAAGTCGCAACGAGGCTTTCCACGAGAACGCTCTGTGATCACGTTCTTGCGTGTCGCCCTTTTGGAAAAGGCCCGCCGCTAACGGCGCGACTCAGTCAATGTCATTTGCGTAGTTCGACCAAATAAGCGACCTCCATAATTTAGAAACAAGCCATAGCTTTATGCCTCTTATTGAAATGCGTCACAAATTTAGATCTGCGGCCTAATATTCTCCTTTTCCTCTTTTCTGTCTTGTGCAGAGTCCAGTCTCTGATTAAACTAATTATCGGATTAAAAGATATCGTACTTTGGCATTAGTACCCGCGATGAAGTCGCAACGAGGCTTTCCACGAGAACGCTCTGTGATCACGTTCTTGCGGTTCATGCCGAAATAAATGCAAGACGTTGAGTTAGGTTTGGTTTGGTTTATGGGGTTTAACGTCCCAAAGCGACTAAGGCTATGAGAGACGCCGTAGTGGAGGGCTCCGGAAATTTCGACCACCTGGGGTTCTTTAACGGGCACTGACATCGCACAGTACACGGGCCTGTAGAATTTCTCCTCCAAAGAAATTTAACCGCCGCAGCCGGGATCGAACCCACCGCGTCTTTCGGGTCAGCAGCCGAGCACCATAACCACTGAGCCACCGCGACGGCTGCGTTCAGTTAGGTAGCTGTCAGTGCCTCTCTCCATGCACACACACTGATGCGTGTGCTTTTTTAGAGGCTCGTTCGGAAGCAGCAATGCAAAAAAATGCTGTGCGTTTTATCTATTCCTGTACACTGAGACCCTTAAGCTATGAGATGATGCCGGAAAATCAAGCAATGGCAGTGATCATAGAGATGTAGTGAACTTGGCGTTGGTATGTTTCGTCGACCACAACTGTATAGACCTTTTCACATTTGCCTTCTTGAGTGCAGCCTTATTTCCGCTGGGCTGTGCCAGCAACGTTCTGGTTGGCGAATTTCATGCAGACATGTACAGCGCATACGTTTGAATTTGCATCTTTAAATTGTTTTGTTAAAAACCGCGGTTGTTTGATATGTGTGCTGCAATACGCATGCTCGCCATTCCCTTTATATATGCTATGTATCAAAACTTGAGTGTACATTTGGGAGTAGCGCTGGTGAATGTTTTCTGTGTCTTTCCTGCTGATTTTAGTCTAGTTTTCGAGCTGACTTCTTCACATCATGCCGCAAAAACTAGGCCGGCAGCATGCTCTCCTGAACTGCACCATGCTCACAGGGTGAGGACAGTTTGCTGCACTACAATCGGTGCCTTTTATTTGCTCGTACTTTAAACACGTTCATGGTGATGTAAAATACGTCCTTCTAAAACGCAACACGAAGCACCATCTGCCTTTCAACGCGCACGTATACTAAACAGTCGGACCTAACCTCAGTTTAATATTTGACATGGAACTATCAGATTTGCGCGTTTGCTTACTGCGGCAACAGACCGGTTGACACCACAGTGATCACCTATGGCGCTTTCATGTTTGCATATGAGTTGCAAGCGGAGTAAGCGGGTGAAGCAGTATGATCTTTTGTTTACTTTCATGTGCCGACGCGACTCATGCTCATGGGCTATGAAGGACGCCTTAGTGGAGGCCTCCGGATTAATTTAGACAACGTGGTGTTCTTTGACGTGCGCTGACAATGCATAGCATACGGGAGTTTTTGTATTTTGCCTCCATTTAAATGCGGCAGCCACGACCAGGATCAAGCCCGCGACCAGGATCGAGCCCGCGACCATGATGCCACTGACCATGATGCCAGTCGAACGCCGATGCCACTGAGTCACCACGGCGGGTACAGTAATGGTATGGTATGGTATGGTATGGTATGATATGGTATGGCATCGTATGGTATGGTATGGTATGGTATGGTATGGTATGGTATGGTATGGTATGGTATGGTATGGTATGGTATGGTATGGTATGGTATGGTGTGGTTTGGTGTGGTGTGGTGTGATGTGGTGTGGTGTGGTGTGGTGTGGTGTGGTGTGGTGTGGTGCGGTGCGGTGCGGTGTTGTGTGGTGTTGTGTGGTGTTGTGTGGTGTTGTGTGGTGTGGTGTGGTGTGGTGTGGTGTGGTGTAGTGTGGTGCGGTGTTCTGTGGTGTGGTGTGGTGTGGTATGGTGTGGTTTATTACTTTTTACCGCCCCAAAGCGACTCAGGCTATGAGGGACGCCGTAGTGAAGGACTCCGGAAATTTCGACCACCTGGTGTGGTATGCTATGGCTACAGTAGGATAAAAGTAAAAAAAAACATCAGTTAGAGGCACTAATGGCCCACAGCACGCTGCATTACACTGCCAACCAACCACAGGTAGCAGTAAGCGGCGCCAACATGGCAATGTTGCACTCTACTAAAGAAGTCAGAGACATCAAAATTATTGCGCTTTTAGTTTTGTCTTGTTATTAGCTTTTTGTTCAGGTAACGAGAAGTGCTTAAGAAACGACGGTCTTTTTTTTTGTCACGAAGGAAGAGTGGGAGGCGCTCATGAACGGAGCTTCCCTGCAGAACTGAATTCTATCCAGCCACGGTTGGATTTTCATTAGGAAACAGCTGTACTGTTGCGTTAAATGAAAGGACTGAGACAAACTAGCAAAGAAGGTCCGCTTTATAAAAGCTAGGCGAAAAAAAAAACATATTACTACTTGGTTCTAGTAAAATAAGATGCTTACTCAATGTTTACCCATGCCACACTTCATTCTGTTTTACTCCTTGGTTCTCTAATGAGCATGAGATGCGAATTGTGCACTTATGCTTTTTTATAGTAAGTGACGGTTTCGTGCCAGAGCCGGCCTTGTGTCTCTCAATCTTGTCGTTCATCGTTATAGCTCTATGCAGCCTGTTAATATGTTCCTCCATGACACAGCCGGCTTCCTTAACCTGTCTTTCGGCTTGGCTTTATGGGGCTTAACACCCCAGAGCAACTCAGGCTATAAGGAACGCCATAGTGAAGGACTCCGGATAATTTCAATCCACTGGGGTACTTGCACGAGCAAGTAGACGGGCCTCTAGTGTTTCGCGCCCATTGAAATGCAACCGCCGCGGCCGCTGTCGAATCCACGTCATTAGGGTCAGCAATCTGACTGCCACAACCACTGAGGCACCGCGATGGCTCAGGCTGACTTGAGTTCATGCTGTTTAATCACAGACGGAAGACTTCCATCGGAACTCTGATCAATAATTGCCACCTGTGCCGGTGGCCGACGCTGTGCCGCCTCTCACGAAATGGGCAACGTTCGGGATATTATCCAAGTTTCGTACATTTCGAGTTGGGAGAGCAAGAACATGTTCGCCATTATATGTGAGTGGATCCAAAGGGATATCTCAGCCGACATCAGCGGACAACAAATGCAAATAAATTCATTTTTGATGACGATAATGTTATTTTTTTCGCCTCACAACGTGACAGGCAGCTGTTTCAAGCACCTCAGGCTATTTCTTTTCAGGAAAAAAAATCCCACTAAATACTTAATGGACGCCTCAAGAAAGCTAAATAGCCAGTTTCGGAATGCAAAACATCACTGGTTATTCATAACGGCCTTTACAAAATTTAGCACAAAATGCCACACTGTTTGGAAACATGCATTGGAGCTCTAGGCTTTGTCACATAGTGAGCTTCCAAGGATTATATATTTTTGTTAGATGACGCACATGATGCTAGAAATGGAGAAAAAAACGACGTTATTACGGATCACAAAATCCGTCTGCACAATAATGTCGAAGGGCGTGTTGCTAAGCTTACTTTTTTGAGGAACATTATGTACTGCGTTCTCTAGCAAACATGAAAATGCACCCCAGTAGTGGCACGGTGAGTACTAAATTCAACTAATTGTGTATTTAGTGCCTGAAAAGGTCGATCTCCGCACACAGTTAACGTCGTGCAGAAATGGGTGCTGTTTATATTCTCTGCAGTATAAAAGTAGCGCCGTTACGAATGGGAACACAGTATTCGCATCCAAGTAATGGTGACTTCATAAGCATGAGCGAAAAGTACTTTTGCGTTTGGTGTAAATAAGAGTTCTTAGTTTTCTGTGATCAGATAATGCAATTGAGAAATTTACACCTTCAGTGCAAAAATCACAAAAAAAATTCGTTCCTCTCTACTAATTAATGGAGATTACCTTTCATAATAGAGCTATTTGTACACTTTGTTCTCATTCAGAACAAAAAAAAAAGATGTCGTCGCTAAGACCATAGCATCATTTATGTGTAAGCAAAGAGAACTATGTTCATTCGGCGGCGGGACTAGCATTAGTTCAATAGCAAATGTCGCGCAATGCAGAGAAAAATGTGAGCCGCGCCGTGACGTCAGCCTCGTCCTTGTCCTTGCGTCGAAATCTTCTGAGCGATGGCCGCTGCCGGTGTGCAGCTTTCCCTCACTCTGATAACTCTCGCTTTCCTCCCAAGGTCCATCGAGTACGGAGCACCGGCAAAAGTCAAGGACCTCCGCTGGCGATAGCACCCCAGAGCGGGGTTTCCCCTGCCAACTAATATGAGAGAACCGTCAGCCGCGAACGCACCTTGACTGTCACCCACGTCGTCTCAATCAGCTGTTCTTCCTTCCTTCCAGCCAGCAAACACGTTCACGGCTACGGCTACGGAAAGGCTAACGATCCGATAAACTCCTCTCGCAAATAGTTTCGCCAAAATCGCGGAAAATGTCAAAGCAGCGTCAGGTGTGCCACCGTAAGAGTCTCGGAAGCGCACATTAGCATGCATATTTGCAGCACACTGCTTCAGTTTATGAATCATATTCTTTTTCTGCACGCCGGTTTTACCCTGTATGTTTCCTGCGGGCTGAGCTGTTCATAAAATGACTACAAATGTGATGGGGCTCTAAACGTTGCTGGCGGTGACAAAATAGTACCTTACAAATTACTTCGCAGCGGGACAGACAGAAAAAAAAATGCGCTATATTAAATTTTATCTGCATTTCATTTCTGCTTTAGCCTTAAGTTTCTCTTTTCAAGCGGTTTTTCGTGCCAAAGAATTGCTTTAGCAGTTCACCAATGTAAAAAAAAACTCTTTTTAAGAAATCTCACAAAAACGACATCTGCGTTTCATCGAAAACGCTGTTCTCAATGTATGCAACGGTAGTTGAGCCAGAAGTATCAGGAACACAAAGGCCTTACCTTTAATCAGGTGACAACATGAATACCAGTACAAGGACATCGTTGCGTTTCGTGCACTTTCTTGAGTGAGTGTGCAAAGAGCAGGAAATTCATGGTCCACAATTTCTTGAGAGGATGATTTGGATTTCTGCACTAAACTGTAGTAATATCACCGTAGTTCTCGGTGTTTCGTGTGGTACAAGCCAGCAGGGATCTACTCAAGGCCCTTTAAGTTCATTAATGGGTATTTCTTGGTTTTCAAAATTTCAAACATTATGGGTGTCAGTGGGAAGGGCTTTTGTTACAGGACAACTGTAGCAAAAAACAGAATTTCATGATTTGGAGGCGCATATTACGCTTTTTCTTTTCCGGCTGTTTATTTTTCTTGCAAAGGTAAAATCAGCATCAAATGCACCAAATTATCTAAACAACAGGTGCAAAACATAGCCGCAAGTGCAAAACGTGGCCACAAGTAAACAATGAAGCATTCAGACTCTTACATGGGATAATGAGTCACGAAGGGAAAGCTGGCAATAAATATCTGAATTACTAAATTTTTGAAGCAAATTTGCTTAGTTTCTCGTGAAATTTCTGAGGCTGCCTACGCCAGAGGATAAAAAAGGATTTTTTTGCGATCCTACATGGAGAGTTGCGTGATGGTTTCAAACAGAAAAATTTGTTATCTAAAAACCGAACTGAACGCCGCTGCACTCACTGCTATTGTACCGTTATCTTTATCTGACAGCTTGCGTGGGCATCACCAAGAAGAAAATAAACAAAGCCGAGAAAGAACCCTGGAATGTCTATTAATGGGCAAGTTTCTAGGCAACGTTTTCCACAGTAAGGTCGCCTGTATTGCGCAAATGTTTTAAAAATAAAGACAGGAAAAATAAATCCCCTTCATCATGTCATCTGGCTCTTTTATTTGGTTGGTTCTCGGCAAATAGTGGAGCATGATGGTGGAGCCTTCGATTTCCACTGACGAGAAATTTTCGGAAGCAAGCCTCTGTTATCCAAAACAAAAATCCACGTGGGTGCAAGAGCCATACTTTGTTTTATTTCGCTCAGAAGGGTATTATCTGCTATCCTCGGCAGCTCACCGCGCCTATAACAGCTCGTATTAACACGAACAGCGATTTTTTAAAAAAAAACTGTGGACAAAACAGCTCCGGAAGTACTTGTACTATTTAGGATAGTTGACAAGACCACAGGTGCATAGCAAAGCGTTTAGCTCTGTCTTATCGAAGTTTTCATTTGAAAATTCAAGACGACACATCCGCGAGAATGCGGATTAAAGAAAAAAGTCAGACTAATTGGTACCTTTGATTAACTGGCTGCGACATGGTAACTAGCGTGTTGTGTTTTTAGCACTAGTTACTATGTCGAAGCCAGTTGATCCGCAGTAAATCTCGAATATTTCCCCATCTGGCCGCCGAACAACTGCTGAAGCTGGGGTAGCCCGGGTAGGTGAGATCATTCTTCCTTTTGACTGGTTCACTATGTAATCATGCAGTCGAAGTTGTAAAACATGGCTCGGGAAATTCCGACGAGAGGTTTCTCTCTCTAACGCACAAGACACTCATGAACATTAAAACGAACATTGGAACGTATTCCAAATTTGTCGACTAGCTGTTTTCCAATATCCCATTTAAGCCAAGCGCCGCGAGGAGAGCAAGAGATTCTCTGTAGCTGAAGCTTTTGCTCATTGCGCAGAATGGTGTTTTTTGGAACAGCGCCCTACTCACATTTGATAGCCCACGGTTCGAGGTTCCGGGCGCCGCTGAGCAACTTGAGCAATCCCAGCGAGCATTGGATGGACACGTTGGCGCTCTGCAGCTTGCGCATGAGGGAGGGCGGGGTCCTGGCGATGGCTTCGCCGATCTTCTTCCGCATGTCACGGGCGTACTCGTCGAACACGTCCTTTGGCGGAGCACCACTGGACGACGAACCCTCTTGGCCACCGTCGCTCTCTACACAGCGGCACAGCTGCGGCGCGAACGCGAGAAACAAGAGCGCCAAGGAAGAGACCAGCATTTTTCGGCGGTAAAAAACGTCCCTCACCATTATGTGCCTGTTTCGTTTTTTTACGCCAAGCAACAACAGCACGCCGTTCACACGCTTTAGAAGACGATAGACCTGTCAAAAGAGCGAGCGCAGCTGTTCGCCAATCGCTTTTTAAACGGTCCTCCGACCGAAACTCGCGTGAATGAGGAGAAGAGGTGATGCGGAGAGGGAGGGGGAAAAAACGTAAGGGCATCGTTCCGCCGCTGCCCTTGGTTTAGACTCTCGAGCGGAACAAAACAGCATTCGTCGATTAACCAAGCCCCGGGCGCCGATGCCAATCGACCGTTCATCTCGGAGGGGGCATGCCGGTTGTGTTTATCTGCGATGCTCATTAATTTGTGGCCACTCTCTCCCCGCCTGCCCCACCACACACGGCGGCGCACTTCCTTCTCTCGCTAGTGAGGCTGGAGTGAAGGGCGCGTCGCTGTTCATTTTCTCTCTCTCTCCTCCCATCGTCCGCTGACGCGGCTTGAGTTGTCTCCGTTGCCTGCGCTAACGGCACGCTCTCCGCGTCGTGATGCGGCTGGCAGCCGCCGGCCGGCTTCGGAAGCCGAAGGCAGCCGGTCGTGCGCCCCCGGTTCGACGCGAACGAAACGCTCGAGAATTAATGGAACGGCCGCGAATTCACACACGTATCGGTTTCAAAACTGAAGTCGAGCGGGGCTTGCGCAAATACCAGCTTGCCGCCGTCACCCTAAGTGGCTTGTCGACCGAGTGAGTCCTTTCCCGGAGTGTGCTGCAGGGAGCGCGCGGGGCTGTTAACAGCGAGGGACGAACATAAAGCCTCCGTCCGTCCTCACATAGTAGGCTACAAACAAGTCCGTTGGCCGCCGCCCGTGCTCTCGCTCTTTCTTGCTGCGTCCGCTGCCTTCGAGTACTCGTAAGGTGCCCTTTTACTCACGTACTTCCAAGAAGTAGGTCTGTTTACGGCGTTAAAAATGTGCTGCATCTGACGCAAATAAAAATGAAACCTTAGCTCAACCGAAAAGACGACCAAAGTTTCTTGGAGGCAAGGCTGAGTGCAGCACTTTCATGTGCGCCCTTGAAAATATGGGTAATGGCGGCCCCATGGACTAATTTGGATATAGAAATTGATACGTCGTTGTCTGTTCGGGAAACGGCTGTCCTGTGGACTGAATGTGCTTATGAGCCGGTGGATTCAGAGAATAAAAAAAAGGAGCGAGGTCAGTGCAAACACCCAAATGTCTGAATATGAAAAAAAAAATTAATCACAAAACGGCTGCGCAGGTTAATGGAAAAAAAAATACAAGGGACGATCAGACATCTGATACGCCAATTCTGGGAAAGCGGTTCGATTTACACTCGATTATTACTTCGATGTTTTTACTCTGAGCCAAGGCTTCACACACGCGACGAAATTTTTCTGGGGGGTGAAGGTGGGCGGAGGTCGCTTCTGAAGCGTGAAGGCGGGGTGGGTTAGGGTGGCAGTGGATGGGCGGACAGCCCCTCAACTAGGTGGATGGGGTGGGGTGGTGGCTGGTCGGATGTTCTTCCGGATGGCAGCTGGCTTTCCCACTGCGGCTTTGAATTTGATTTCGCCATCGCTTTCTCGTTCCGCTTTGTGTGGGATTCTACTGCTTAGATAGGCCTTGTGCGCTTAAAGCACACACATTGTTTAAAAGATTGGAAAGTTAGGCAAGTCAGTTTAAACGCGTAGCTGAAAAAAAAGTTTGAGAACTCATGTAAGCATTTTACATGCGTTTGAATAGTGTTAATTGTATCAGTCTAACTTCCATGGGATTGACTGATACGGAATTCTAATTTTTAGCCCTTGAGTACTTTTTCTTTATACGCGTGGTGTTTTATGTGATGATTGCTGCCTTTGTGTTTTTTTAAGGTTTGGGTTCACATTTATACGTGCTCCGACCTCGAATAAACTTCATTTGCGAGTTAGCGCCTGTCGTCGTAATTCTTTTACTTCGGCCTTGTGTTCCCTCTTACGCATTTTTCAGCTATGCATACACATTAATAGCATATATACCCGCAGACGAGGCCATCTGCTTCAACTCAATTACGCGAGAAAACGTTGAATCCATTAGAATCTGAACGCTGATATCTGCTGTAGTACTGTAGTTTCTTCACATTCGGGTTTCTTCGGGTAGTTTCTTTACATCAGCAAACAACGTTAGGACCTATTTAAAAAAAAACATCAGTGAGTTCAGATTTGAATGACACTTCTGATAGAACCAACACATGAAGAAAGAACGGAGAAGGGGTATGGCTCCATTTATTGCAAATCGTTCCCAGAAAGACATACAAATATGTTTAGTCTGGAAAAACGCGGCGGCATATTAAAGCGCCCAGTGCGAGAGAGCAACAGCGACAACTGTGAGAAAATTATTGTGCTGTAACGTTGCGCAAAGAAGCAAGAATTCCCGGAAAAGGCACAGGCGTTAATATTTTCTTCATGTAGGAAGGTAAATTGGAAACTTAATTTCATTTTCGAAGCATCGCTCGTGTGTAGATAACTTAATAATATAATCAGCAAGCGAAATGATACGGAATAGATTCAGTAGATGTAGTCGAGGTTAGTTGTGCAGAATATGAAATTGCAGATGCCTACTCGAGGTTAAAGTGGATAAGCGTTTCAAAGAGCAGGAGTTCAAGAGATCACGGCGGGTAAGAAAAGCTGAAACGAGAATATATTATTAATTGGCACCTGCCACATCTTGATAGTGCTTGTTTCATTTCTTTTCCAAGTTTCGCGCCTCAAAATATTATCTTCAGACTGTGTTTATTCATGTACACCAACTGACCCTACGCAAAGTTTAAATCACAAGTCGCAAGAGAAATATCTAAGAAACGATTTCAACATAACTAGCAACGCCAGTGTCAGTGGGAAGGTGAGGTAGACCCACAAAATCTTTCTGCCAAAATTTCTGGACGCTAAAGCTCTTTAAAAGCAGGAAAAAAACTGAATTCTGAAATCACGGCTGACGCCACCCAGCCGAGCTCTTTCATTTCCAACGATATGCACTACGCCATCAATAGTTAAAGAATTTTGAACGTTTACAGTACCTGCCTCGGGCTGTGCAAGAGAGCCAAGTTCAGCACACACTAAGACTCCCACGCTCAAGGCTGTCTGCATTTTTGCATTTGAAGATCAGGACAAGATTGATTGTTACCTTAACCTTTTTATTTTTACATCTGGAGAAACGTGGCCAGAGCTTGGGTGGTTGGTGCTAACCAAATACGTTCGATATTTGGCCATCACGAGCGTGTGTGCAGGCACAGAAGGCCTCAAGGCTGCAGCCACACGAAAATCATGCCACTTACGTCGCCGTGTTTTAGGATTACATTATACGCCAGAATAAGTGAGCCTGATGTCTACGCGTCGTGCAGCGACGAAGTTACCGTGATGAAACTTACTACCACGCGGCCCTGCAGTTGACGTTATTCAAAGGTTTCTCTGCCTGCTCTTTACCAACACCCTGTTTGCAGCGTACCCTATAATTACATTGCTGATGCGCAAATGCTTAATACTACACTCATTAAATGTCGCATAATTGCATTTAAATCATCAAGCGCAATCTTAGTTGCAGTGTCACTTTCCTTACCTTCGATCAAGGACACGTTCCATCATCCACGTGCAGCAGGATACGTTGCTGGGCAAGTGTGTTCATGAAGATAGAAAGATTGGTTGCGCATAACAAGATGTTCATGACTCCTCCCTTCTGAATCTCCTATTTTTGCGCAACCTATTTTTTCCGTCATCCACGTGCAGTTTACCGCCGGCGGTATATCTCATGTTTCACAGTCATGCCCATCGAGTCACTCGAACTGTCACAGAGATAAGTGCAGTGTTCACTGCACCTTTGTATAGATGCGTAAGCGCGCACGCAGAACTTTATGTACGTACAGTATACGTGCATTTGATGCGTCCTAGCTTTAGTTCTGCTGATAACCAGGCGACTAGATTTTTACAGTGTTTTTTAAAACAAAACAGCGTAACTTCCTGTTATCCCTGCAGTCCTCAGTTCAGAAGTAACAAGCTCGTCGATGTTCCGGTAATTTCACTTGTCTTACAGTCAGCGTCAACGGGCTCGTTTCCCCCAGCACTCTTCTACTGGGCCTTGCGCCTAGTTTACTCCGCATTTAAACACCGCAAATGTTTCTTATTGCGCAAGCACTTCCCATAATTGCTTGAAATATCTCCCTCCACCGACTAGTTTTGAAGTTTCTCACAGCTCACCATGCTATTTTAGTGCGAAAGTATTGCTAATCTCAGTACGAGAAAAGCCGACGACTTGTGTTGGTGTATTTTCGTTTGTACTCTCAGATGGCACAGACAATCCCGGCGATGGCGAAAATAAAGAGGACGAAGTCTACAAGCGGCTGTAGGACGCACATAGCAAGCCGAGAGCCGCCATTCCAGAGAATCATGTACGTGTCGTTCGTCTATATATACTTCCCACTGGTCGACCACAGTGTGGCGCCAGTTTTCCCAACAATCATCGTGCCAAAACTGTTACGCAACCGTTTGTCGTGCAGCGCCCCGGGCGGTGTCATACGATTTCTCGTCGCATATAGCTTACATGTGCTAGTCAACTTGGAGCCTAGCTTCTTACAGAGATTCGAACCGAGGACATATGCACCGCCAATTGTATGTCTTGCCAGAATCTTTACCTCTTCCCCTAAGGCACGGTTCAGTTGTCCACCGAGATGTGAGACAGTTACTGCGCCAGTTCTTTTCCTCCAAAACCAATTTTCGAATCAAAATGTTATGCAACCATTCGTCGCACAGCAATGTCGGTCGTGTCATACGCGGGTGTGTGGGTGGGTGTCAATGCACCCAGACGGTAATGTTTTCACATTCCCTCTTGCGAATTTTATTTTCACACTCAACTACCCCCCCTCCCCTAACTTTTTTTTTTATTTGGAGCATTAGCTCAGCTGCAAACATTGTCAACTCCTTTTCCTCAAGGAAAGCGCAGAGATGGCTGTTTAGCCTGCACAGCCATCACCGTCAACTGAAATTTCCTCATCACGCCTGCCCAGAACTTGTTTTACGGCTGCAGCCTCTCTATGCCAGCTTTCCTACAAGAGGCATCCGCCGGCGTTCTTAAGATGCTTCAAAGAAGCCTGAACATGTACTGGCTGTCAGCGCTATAGGCACGAGAAAAGCTACGGGTGGCAGGTGCAGAGGCCCCATTTTATTAAATTCTGATGCCCCAAGTGACATGTTTAGTTTCACACAACTCACGCTTTGCAAATTTTCGAGAGATAAGCTTACTGTGTTTTTGCACAAAAAAAAAGGTAGGAAATAGTCTTGGCATATTTTCGCACAGCTACAATGCTCACAATGTTTGCACCAGCTCCTGCTTCCAAAGTACGAATTGTTCCTGGGCCACTTTGGCGATCAGATATGCCCACGATTATGCAGTCGCTCATTTAACACCAAAGTATTGAGCCCAGAAAGAATAATAGCCTTCCATGTCGCACAACGCTAATAATGTGAACGTGGCATGCCAGCAACATGAAAAGAAAGCTTCCTGAAAATCTCACTTGGCTTGGTTCTGCGAGCGGCATAGAGCCTCTAACATTTTAATGGAAACAATGAGATCTTGTGCACTTTCAATGTAGAAGACGCCCGCCTTGGGCTCAAAAATATCTGGCACTCGCTGCGGCTATAAAAAATCATGACAGTATTCTTGGGAGTCGCTTGAACTATGTAGTGGCAGTTTTTAGTTGGCAGTAACCTAAATCTATAATAAGTTTAAATTAATTCTATATTTTCTGCATGCACACCACAAAAAACTGTCTTTGCAGCATTGTAAATATTCATGCGCAAGAATAAATAAAGTAGATTCAGCTCTGCATCAAAGGAAAAGCAAGCACTTCCAGACTTTCCGTCTTTCTAACGGCCAAGAAGGGGCACTACTAGCTGTGCAGCACCTCGCACCATGAGTTGCACCAACTCCCATGCCACCGCTGCTCGACCAACACTGCGTTTACGGCTCAGACTGACCTGGACTATCTTCATTCAGGACACAAGCAAATGCAAGTCTTTGGTTTTGTCACAGGAAAATCAACGGAAACAGCGTTATTAACCATGAAGGAAATTATGTTAGAGTCATTTGAAGAAAAAGAACTAACTCTCGGTATTTTCGTGGATTTTTCCAAAGCATTCGACTCCATAAATCACCAAATATTATTTCATAAACTTGAGCACTATGGATTTCGCGGCACATTCCTTCAGCTTTTAATGACATATTTAGAGCACCGCCAGCAACGGGTTGTAATTAACAATTCTTCATAGCACTTTAGATCCATTCATTCTGGCGTGCCGCAAGGACCTACACCTAGGTCCTTGGTCCTAGGTCCGTCTTGGACCTACACTGTTTAACATCTATATTAACGACATTGTGAACGTTGACAACAGCGCTAAATATATAATGTATCCAGATGACGTCAACATATTTTTTAGGGCTAAAACACTTAGTGACTTGACATTAAACCCTAATGAAACTCTGCGCAAACTGGTCGAATGGAGTACTGAATATTTGTTGAAAATTAACGCTACCAAAACTAAAGCTGTACTGTTTAGACCTAAGAACAAACAACTAGAACATTTGCCTACACTAACGCTTGGTTCTCAAAGCATTGAAATAGCGCCGTCAGTAAAGTGTTTTGGTGTGACACTGCAGTGCAATCTTTCATGGGACATACACATCGACAATCTGGTTAAGAAACTTGCAAACTGCCAGGCATGTTATACAAACTCCGCTCTTTACTACCTCTGAGTGTCAGACGTTTAGTTTATAATGCACTATTTCTATCTAACCTTTCATTTTGTCATCTGGTGTGGGGTACAACAACATGGTCAAATACATATAGGTTACAGAAAATACAGAAAAAGGTCATTCGTATCATTGCAAATGCCCCGTTTACTGCTCACACTCAACCTCTTTTCGCATCATTAAAAGTAACTCCTATTAATGACTATATAATTTATTGCTAAGGAAACGATATGAAAGAAAACGGAAAAATCATGACGCATTCTTTGATATCACAGCTAACTTACGGCCCAAAGCTAATTACTACCCAACGCGTAACAATGACGTCTGGTATGTGCCATCCTTCCGTACTAATTATGGTCGTCAAATGCTGCTACATATAATTCCAATTCTTCTTAATCGGCGCAATGAGCCCTGAGGACCTAACGGTACGGTTTTTTTCTTACTGCAAGTTTTTTCCTCCTTTATCCCGTTTTCTTTTGTGATTGTTACCCTTAGTTTTCCATTTTTCAGTGTCTTTGAGCGTTGCGTGTTAATCTTGCCGACTTCAACTATCTATTATTGCAAGAGGATGTTCACTAATCTTTATTGCATATGATATTTACCCATGCACTGTAGTCTTTTTTATTGTTCTGTCCGTGTTCTGTTGCTGCCGGTTTTTATGTACGGGGGTGCGCCCCTCTGTCAAGCCAGTCATAGGCTTTTTGGGTGTACCCCCTAACATCCCTGATGTTGAAATAAAGGTATTTGTATTTGTATTTGTATTTGTATTTATATGTTACGGCACACACTGTCGCTGTTTTTCTTAGAGACAGTTCATCAAGCAATTGTTGCCGTCGAATTCATCAGTAAGAGAAAAAAATACGAACACGTCTAAAAGCACCGCAAAGTAACCGGGCGGCCGCGGTTGCGAAGAAAGGGGCTGGTGGCGGAGCGGCGACGCTGCGGTCGCCAGCCATCGACGGGCGGGAGGGTAACATGCGTGATGTGAACCTGTGCCGTTGCTGCGGTCCTCTGAATGACAGTAAGTCTCCTGACAGCATCAGAAGCGGTAAGGCCAGCTTGGTTACTTGGTTACGGTTAAAGACAGCAAGTGGTTGTAGGAAACCAAGAAATGAAAAATTCCGATGAATAATAAAGAAAAAAGCGAGCCCGGAACATAGGCAAATGAACAGAAAGATTACAGAATGCGCGTACAAGTGGTTGAAGTTTTTACGGTTGGGTTCAGTTGGATGCGCTAAGGTATCTTTTATGGCTTACCATGGCGCAACGGCTGGAGGTCAAGCCGGGAAGAGAAGTGTGGCCCGCGATGTGTTCCTTTCTTTAGAAGGAACTTCGTCGAAAGATGACATCGGTGCTTGGAATTCAAAAAAAAGGTCACGAAGCAATGCGAAGTGGTGAATAAGTCTTTAAAAGGGGCTAGTTGGTCGAACGTCTTAGCAGAGAGGTGCGGAAACTATACTAAAGAAAGGAAATACAGAAGGGAAAGTAAACCAAAAAGAAACATAAAGGGAAGGTTTCGTTTGGTTTATGGAGGTTTAACGTCCCAAAGCGGCCCTGGCTATGAAGGACGCCATAGTGAAGGGCTCCAGAAATTTCGAACAATTGGGGTTCTTTACCGTACACTGACCTCGCACAGTACACAGGCCTCTAGAAGTTCGCCTTCATTGAAATTCGTTCGCCGCGGCTGGGATCGAACCCGTGTCATTCGGGTCAGCAGCCGAGCGCCATAACTGCTGAGCCACCGGGGTGGCTGCAGGTAGAGGTTATAATAATTTGTTTGCATATTACAATTTTAAATCATGTCGCGGAAGGCTATACACGGTGCTGGAACAGTTTAGACCTAACAAAACATTTATCTTCGTGAAATACGTTACATCTCTCGCTTGTACAGCTTCAGGGCGTGTCAAATCTCGCTTTCTGTGAATTTTCACAGCAGCGGGTTGTTGTTACCCGCACAATCACTGTAGATTAAAAACATTTTGACGACAGCGTTTAGGACGCAGGTACAACCAGCGTGCCAGCGCAGCTTTGGCGGACACCCCGGACTGCTCCACTTGTGGCATTGCCTTTACTGTGGGGCATGCGCTAGTGATTTCTCCGGTATATGCGCGCCAAAGGTTAACGTTTGCTGCTTCCTTGAAGCGTTTGGACAACAGGCCACTCTCGGAGGGCGGACTGCTATGTGCTTGACAGCAGGGTTGGCAAGCAGCCCAGGCAATGGGGACGTTTTCACGTTTTTTTTTTAGTGACACAGGCTTCGACTCGCAGTTGTGATGCCATCAAGTGCGCGTGCACATACACTAATCTCTCTTCTCACCCCAACGTTACCCATCGCGACCCTCTTTCATCTACTCCTCCCCTTCCCCAATGCAGACTAGCAGACCAGATATCAATCTTTCTGGCCGACCTCTTTGCCTTCGTTGCATTAAATTTATCTATCTATCTACTGGGGGGATAGCAGCCAGTTGCAACTGCTCTTGGACGCACCACATCGCATATGTAACAGTATAGCAGGAACTACGCGCCAAACAAGACATTCCAGCGCCAATAGCTAGCTTAAGAGCAAGTAAGAAATTTTGGTGTGGCTAAAAACCTGATGCCCGCTGTTTACTGCCGTTTCCTGGTGCTTAGTGCGTAGTCGAACTAGCCCCGCTGACAGCGTGAGATACGAGAGCAGGGATGAGATGGCTCTTGGCGAACGATAGCCGGCCGAAAGGCCCATCAGTCGATGTGACGTTAGTTTCGGGTTCAGATTAGCTACGATGGCGCATAAAAGGTTTTCGTTGCACTCCCGGGGCATTTGAGCTTTAAATAAGTCGTTGTTTACGAGCCAAGCTTATCTGATGCTTGTCGTAATCTCATAGAACTGTCACTAAAGACGGCACATCAGATCACATGATTGTGCGAGCGCTGGGACAAAGAACGCAAGGGAAGCACACGCAAGACACACCTGGTACTGCTGGTGCCGTGTTCGGCGCTTTTTGTGTATTTTCGATGTTGTCTCGCGTCTTTGCTGCGCTGTTACGGCCTTGTAAAACCGATGAACCAACTTTCCAAGATCGCGTTACTGTCCGCGTTGTGCAGCCCAGTGATGTGTACAGTTCGTAATCAAAAGACGACGGACCAGAGAAAGAACACTGGACAAGCGCTTACATTACGGAATCGTAACTACAAGTGTCATCTGGTGAAGCATTGTCTAGGATGTCAAGTAATGAAAAAGAAAAAGTGCAATACATTGTTTCATGACACATGTTTATTATACACCCACAAAGATTAGACAACCCGCGAAGCGGTAGAGGCGTATTATATCGCAAAAGACCAGCATAACTGTATAAGCAGACGAACTCTTTTTCTGTGTGACCCGCCGCGGTGGCTCAGTGGTTAGGGCGCTCGGCTGCTGACCCGAAAGACGCGGGTTCGATCCCGGCCGCGGCGGCTGAATTTCTTGAAGGCGAAATTCTAGAGGCCCGTGTGCTGTGCGATGTCAGTGCACGTTAAAGAACCCCAGGTGGTCGAAATTTCCGGAGCCCTTCACTACGGCGTCTCTCATAGCCTCAGTCGCTTTGGGACGTTATGCCCCACTAAACCAATCTTTTTCTGTGTGATAAAGAGGTTGCATTTCTCGATAGTCCTTGAGAGAGGGGGTGTGTGCTGTTGCACGTGCCGTTTTCCTGCTGCGTTTTTAGATTTTTTGGTTTCATAACTGTGTGTTCCTTAGTTGCCTTTAGTTGCGAGTCAGGGCTAGTCCTGTGTTCTCCTCTTCTCCTTTATTTGGTCCGTCCTCTTTTGCGCTGTTTTATTATGAATCCATACCAACTAGCCCAACTCAAAGTTTTGCTGATGTTTACGGTTGTAGGTTTTTGTAGGTTGGCGCTAGCTCCCCAACGACAAAAGTATAACAACGCTTATTTTAAAAGCAAAATCACCTGTCGTTGATGATTTCTTTTCGGTGCTTCCATCTGAGAATCGCCTCTTGCGCCATGACGCTTCAAGGGTGTTAGAAGCAAACAAGCACGCCAGCTGTGATACGAGTGATGTTCAAGGCGTTTAAGGCAATCAATCATTCGGCAGCCTTCCACGCCGCGATTGTCTTCTCCGTTGAGGCCGTGCAAAATTATCTGCCTCCTGCTCTTGTGCAAAAAAGCGGATGAATCGAGGTGTTTCATACTTATAATACTGCAAGGAGCCCACTCATGGTACGGGTAGCTGCGTATGCTGAATTCGACACGATAAGAATTGGCAGAAGTTTATTGGGTGCCTTCAGTCTTCTCTTCCAGGCAACGGTATTTCTTGATATCGCCGTATTCATGGTACGTTGCGAAAATGACGCATACAACTTATTCACGGACGCGTTTCTGCATAAACAAACGTAAAAAATTAAGACAACATTCATTTGGGTGTTCTCACGAATTTTCGTTGTCACCGAAAAACGCCTCGGCAGTGTTGCTTCTCAGCTTATACAATAAACTAAGGAGTCCGAAGCTCGGACTTGTAGTAAGACGATGAGTGACCATGGGCCCAGGAAGCAGAATCGGGGGGGCACAAGCCTGATGGTTTTTAAGATCGGCTTCCATGCGGCAGGGGGATTCATTCTCGACTCCGTTGTTGGCTTGAATGGCGAGTTCACGGGCATCCGCGAATTCTTAACCAATTTATCTAAGGATGGCTTAAAGAATTCGGCCCCCTAAGATTCGTAAATGGAGATAGAAGGCTGAGGAAGGTGAAGGAGATTCGTCATGCATATTTAAGCTCGACTACCGGGACAAAGGACCCAAAAATGAGATGTGGAGAGAGCAGGGAGAGGCACAGATAACAAGCATGGAATTTGTAGGTTTATGTAGACCTTCTCTGAGTCCTGTGCGCTGCAGGTATTTCAGCAGCAGTTGAAGAGCTTTATGCGTCATGGAACAGTCGGGCCTCGGTACAAGCTTCTTGACCTTTAAGACGGATCAATTATTTGGGTGATTTAAAGACGTTCGCAAGCCAGAGGATGCCCTGGATGGTTTCTTCTCACCTGGACCTGTTGCACACGGGATGGCTGACATCCCAAACATATACGAATAGGCATTTCTAAGCCTTTCCCTCAGCCCACAGGCGTAACAACGCTTCGTCGGATCACGGGAGGCTGGGCAGCAAGTGAAATTTCGATAAAGGATCGAGAGTGCGGATGCGATAAGGTGATATACGCTTACAAGGCCACTCAGCTGAAGAGATACGTCGTGCAAGAATAAGTCTTCTGGCAGCATTTCTTCTCGATAATGGTGTCTCGACAGCCTGCACTGCGGCATGGCTCACGACAGGGGGACTTTGTCGGCGAGGTCGTTACCAACGATACCGGGGTGGAGCAGGAGCCACGGGAAAACAATGTCACGTACAGTTTTGAGAGCGTATTGCTACACGTTTCTTATTTTAATGACCAGCTGTTCGTGAGTACTGTGAGGTAAGATTGACATGAGACTCTGAACGACTGCCTGAGAGTCACAAACCAAAGCTCATCTGCAAGGTGCTCTCTGGCTGATACAACTAAAATCTGCATTTGGAGTGGTCACCGTACATGTCTATGCTGGCATAAGTTTAATTTGATCGCGGCTTGTCTCGCTGATGTGAGGAGGACTCCTGCAAAACTGGTCGGACGTACAAAGCCAGCTGACAACAAATGCACGCATTCTACGTATAGGTGTAAAGTAAGAACGGCAGGGTGGTCTGCTTTGAAACTAGTCGCGACAGGATGTTCTTCTCAATTGTCTACCTCATAGTGGCACACATAACGCAGCCTAAGACATCAGAAAAAAGGCAATAGCATCGCTGAAGGCGCATGTTTTTATCCGGAATGCATAATTCGACAAGCCAGAGGCACTGAGCTGGGAAACCAGGGCGCATTGTCTCCTTACCAGCAAGGAACCCATCTTTTGGCATCTGGGGGATAGGCCGAATACGAACTCTCTGTGACTCGAAGGCTATGTATACCCCAAAAAATTTGGTACTTGTGATAGCAATGAAAGGAGGTCTTGAGACTCCGTAGTCGTGCAGGGTTAATCAAAAGCTCCCAGGCCATAAGGTTTGCTTTTCAGCAACGTAGTCGGGCATAGAGCGCCCTCGAAGGTAAAAAAATCTCTGTAGAGGGTAAGGGAAGCGTCGTTCTGACCTCTGAGAAACTTGACAGCTTTATTGGCATGTTCAGTATCCGCATATACCACTGAAAAGCAAACCCTGTGGCCTGCCATCTTCTGGTCATACCTGTGACTGGCACGTACCAAGAGCTTGTCCTTGCACACATGGCAGTGCGCGAAGGCTGGTTAGGCACGTTCTTCCTAATTTAAATACCGTTAAGACCCGAGCGAGTATTACACATAAAGTGGAAGGCGACAGGGGAGCTGTGCAACAACGAAAAAACAACGCATACGCAACAGAAGAGAGAAAAATCGTTTTCAAAAAAGCTTTCGTTCGGTTTTATGGGTTTAACGTCCCGAAGCGACTCAGGCTATCAGAGACTCCGTAGTGGAGGGCTTCGGATATTTTGGACCACCTGGGTTCATTAACCTGCGCTGAAATCGCACAGTACTCGGGACTCTAGCATTTCGCCTCCATCAAAATGCAACCGCCATGGCTAGGACCGAACCCGCGTCTTTCGGTTCACCAGTCGAGCACCATAACAGCTGAGGCTATGTATACCTCACGGCAGTGCTTTTAAAAAGGGAGGAAGGCACCACAATAAAGGCAATATACTCGTGGTTTAGGAAGACATCACATGCAATCGACAGAGGCGATAAAGCGATGAAAGGGAGCAAAATAACATTACAAAGGTGTTCCAATATGCTTCAGTTCAACGTTACAGCCTTATGTAAAGTAGTAAATAAAAATAAGGAGAAAATACAAACCATAAAAAACTGTAAGACATTGAAGTTTTGACTTAAAGAGCAGAACACGATAGCGTTATCGGGTCCCGTTTGCATCGCTTATTCAATTACCTAATTCCCAATCAGCATAGTCATAATTACACATTTACGCATCAGAGCATGTCTGTGAGTAACTCATGCACTAGGCCCACATTTACTCGGCTTAAACCAATGAGATTTGCGCCTATGGGTAGCGTGCCCGTCTCGAAATCTGAACGCCATTGATTCGGTTCTCACCCGAACAAAACTTAACCCTGCTTTCTTTTCAGCTCAATTCTATTCATTCTTTGGTTCCATCGGCATTTTCCGCTCATGGCCAACTACGCCGACGACGGTACCGACTTTTCTGCGACACTGCAAACTTAACGCTGCCGCGTTAAGAAGCAGTGAGTATTAGTCTGAATGGATGATTCAGCCGCGAAAAGAAGCGATGGACTGGTGTGATATGCCATGCAAGAATAATATGCGACATTTATCACAGGAAGAGAGCTCGGTGCAACTGAAGCATTGAGTTCACAGATATACTTCATCTTGACACGTGCTGACGCGTGTTATGGAACCACGTGTCATAACGTTTGGTCATAACATTGGTTCTTGATTGGCCAGAGTTGTAGCTACCTCACCGCTACCTGACAAGACTGGTCAGAACTTTATCAGGGCCATTCACTGTTTTGTTTGTTAGAACAGGCGAGATCAGATGTGCCAAAACGATTTACATACGATAGAAGAGAAAGCTTCAAAAAGCCTTCTTCAAATACATGAGCCGTTAACTTCACACCAAGTGAATTTCAGGATTTCAAGCATATCAGATATTGTCTGCCTGGGGACCGCAAAGAAAAACTATCTCTTGCGTAAGTGCACTGCTTGATTAGCCAGCTAACGAGCGCTCGTCTTAGGTACACCGCAGCCCAACCGGTGTGGCCGCCGACAAACGCGTAGGCGAATCACTATGAAGGTCATTGCGTCCCTGTCGGACGACCAAGGCCTATAGATTCTGGGGAAGATCGCTTACTTTCCGAAAAAAGTGGAGATGAAGGATAGCAGAACGAAAGGATAGCTATGCTGACGTGTTTAGTTCGGCCTTATTGTAAACATGGGCGGCGGTACAGTACTTCATACGAATAGGTTAAGCCGCGGATGACCTCCTTGGAATTGATTCTGAATGCGTAAGAGAAATTTCACGATGCTATCTTCAGAAGCAACCGTTGCTCTTCTGAATATAAACTGCGACGTCGATGAGGCAGATGCGAATCATGAAAAGCTCGTAATAAGCATGGTCTAAGTTGCGCGCACTCCGCGCGTGTTGTGACTCATTAAGCCACGTGTCCTACTTTTTTGTGCCTTAATAGCGAAGCCCAGCGTTTCCAAAACACTTTCTTCTGAGCTATGTGCAGCCTTTCCCTGGCGTTATCGGACAAAGAGCTGGAGTTCTTGGCAAGATGCAGAAAAAGATACGTAGCTTTGGTTTTCAACTTGCGCATCCCACCTGGTTCCATCTGCCATGCATCAAGCCATGTATAAATTCATGTCCATTTCTGCAAATAAATCAATTGTCACTCAGCGCCGAGTCTGTCTTCTTTCTACGTCCTCGTCCCGTCCTTTGCACTACCACTTTCTTCAGAGGGTGTGGCCAATATTTTTACTGATGTCGTTGCTGCAAGCCTCCTGATGGGCACTGCGCTCCAAGTCAAGCCAAATCAGGACCCAGCGAGCCTGCTCGGAAAGCTTGCTAATTTCTTCGACCTTAAACACCTACTCCTCTTGTGTTCTAACAGCAGTCTCAAAACAGGGTGTTGATGTGCTGAAACCTGAAGATTGCCAGGTACTTGAACTTCAACATATAACTGGTACAATTTCAATTACGCTTCTTGGAGATGGGATACCTTTCAAATATGAGTACAGCCGCACTTAATTTAGCTTGTAACATGCAAGATGTGGCCAGCGTCTCTACACTAATCAGTGGGAGCCTCATTGGGGATGAGAAGCTTTGCATCTATTTCCCAGATAAATGGTGGGATTTTCTTCATTGTTATTTAAGGAGCGGCGCACATGAAAAACGAAAGGACAGAAAGAAAGAGAGGAGCGCTCAATTTACAACTAAATTTTATTCAGGAGTGTACCAGGATAAATATGATACAACCAAACAAAAAGTACAAGACGGATAAGATACGGACCCTCTGGCAACTATAATGACAGTTCACTTTCGCATATCCAAAAATGCTATCTTTTTATTTTTTGAAAGAAGAATAGGCAGAGTGCTGACTCATGAAGACCCTGCATGAGCTATTGCCATCGCTTCCATAATCTTCCTTGCTGCTTTGCAACGGATTTTGTATAGGATTTTGCACCTGGGATAGTCGAGTTGGCAGGCAGGTGTATGTTCACAACGGTGGCAATGCTTTATGGAAAACCCTGATGTAGTGAACTTTTCATCATAGGCATGCTTGCATAACCTTTCGTTAAAACACCGACCGGTCTGGCTGATGTACATGTTTTCAGAAAACTTTATTTCAAGCACAAGACCTTGACCACATAAAACAAATGGTTGCTTATTCTCTATTGTGCATCCGGCTCTAGGCTTTTTTTTAGTTTCACTGGGACTGAAAAATCTACCTTTACGTTGGCCTTCTGGGCAATCTTCTTGAGGTTGTGTGATATGTTATGAATATTAGGTATGTGTACAACATTTTGTTTTTCAGCTTCTTTTTTTTTCGTTTAGAACGCTTTCCGCGATGGACACAAAAATTTCACTAAGGGAGCCGGCGGCGCTTAGGCGGTCTGACTGTTTCAATTAGGCTTTCTTCAACTGTGTGGGAGCAGGACTTGTTTAGGGCATTGCAAAAATTTAACCCAGTGAATTGTTGATGTTGGTCGTGGAAAGCGTTCTAAAAGAAAAAAAGGCGGAGGGTTAGGTCATGGGCATCAATGAGAGAACGAGAGAAAAAGAACTTGAAAAGCAAGAAGTTATGGTCGTACATTATATTCATAAGGCACCACACAACCTCAACAGGATCGCCCAGAAGGCGAACGTAAAGGTTGGTTTATCAGCCCCAGTGAAACTTATGAATCTGTATAAGGTGACGAACCCCGAGAAAGAAAAAGCTGAGAACCGGATGGAAAATAAAGCTTAAGCAGCCATTTGTCGCATGTGAGCTGGCTGCTGTGTATGATATAAAGTTATCTCATGGACACCAGCACATCGACCAGACCAATTATGTCTTAACGAAAAATTATACGAGCATGACTACAAAGTAAGTTTCACTACGTGAGGGTTTCTAACAAATCATTGCCACCATTACGAAGACAAACCTGCCGGCCAACTCGAATTCGCGGCTGCAAAATCCTATTTAAAAACCAGTACAAAATTACGGAGAAGGTTATGGAAGGGAAGACAATCGCTCAAGCAGGGGCTTCGTGCCTCAGCACTCGTTTTATTCTTGTTTCAAAAAAAAAAGAGATGGCATTCCTAGATGTGCGAAGGTGAACTTCGATTAAAGATGCTGGAAGGTACGTATCTTATCCGTCTTGCATTGTTTGTGAGGTTGAGCCATATTTAGTTCCACATGCTCCTGAATAAAATTTATCTATAAGTTCAGTGCTTGCCCCTTTCTTTCTGTCCCTGTCTCTTTCGCACTGCTCCTTCATTATGGCGAACCAACTAGCCAAGTCTTCCGCATCACTTTCCTCCAGTGTGTACCACGACGCAGTCAGTTGACATCGAAGGCAAAGTGTACTGCAGGCACTGCCAGAGCGTTCCATGTGATGCTGACAAAGACGCTACATTCACGCCGACAATTAAGCACTGCTGAAAACTTCACTTCGCGCGAGTTTACTAAGGTCGCAGTGCACCATTTACTGCACTGAACAAAACTACGGCAGGTGCGCCTTAAACGAAATGTATTGAGAAACCGGTATGTCTTCCATGTTTTATACGGCGATACGTAGCCTCAATGTAACCGAGTATGTGCCCAAAAACAGTTTTATTGGTGGTGTCCGAAATTTATCCACAAAGTGAGAATGTACATAAAGGCTCCATTTATTCATCTTAGGAACCCAGATCGATTTCATGCGCATTATATCACTTTGTGCCGCAACCATCTTTTACTTGCTCTGCGCCAGGGCGACTGAAAGTTACCGAAGTTCATAAGCGTAATTAACATTTATACCGACCTCGCTCACAGGGGAGTCAGGGCCGTATTTACTCGAATCGAGGCTGACCCCGATTCTAAGCCTACACGTTGAAGTTGAAGGCGAAATAAAAAAAAAACTTTCCTCTAATGTAACTTGCAAGGGTGGAAGAGCGGGCTAGTTGGTAGTTCATCTTGAGGATGTAAACTAATGTAAACTTGAGATGTAAACTAATGTAAACCAGCCGAAAAATAATTGAAAACGACAGCAGGGACAGCACACAAACGGCTTTTATTTCCATTAACCTGCTCCCGGTCACTCACCGTCGTCATCACTGTCCTCCTTATTACTGTCCTCTTCGTACAGTGCACAACCTTCCGCGCCATCAAGTGTAATGGAAATGCTACACTTTCGGACCGAGCGTGCAACCAAGCTTACTGGGATGTCACCTTCACCCGGCCCCCACCACCTGCTCACCTGCCCTCGACCATCAAATCATCCCACCCGACATCCAGGGCCGAATGAGCATCAAACCTCTATCCAGAAATATGAATCCTGAGCTACACAGTGGCAGACGCCAGGCTCAAGCTTAATGTTACAATAAACACTACACAAGTGGACCTGACATCCTCTACGTGGACGCGGCTCAACATACATTGCCAGGCTATTATACCGGTGTAGCCGCCTACGAGAATGGCCCCATCAAGGCCGCAGCCGCCCTCCACGCCAAAAACCCTACGGAGGCTGAGGGTGCGGCCATCGCCTTGGCACTCATACACGCTACACAAGATTCCAACATCACGTAAATCTGCACCGACTCCCAAGACTCGTACCGTCACTCTCAGCAGTGCATTATCACACCAACCGCCCGACGCATTCTCGCATCAGGACACACGATTACGCAAGAGATAAACCTTACCTTAGTTCCTGGGCATTCCTAGATCCCCGGTAATCAGCGCGTTCATGCGCTGGCTCGAGAACTATACCTCCGGGCCCGGGGCAGGAAACCTCGCGGGCTTTATCCACATGCCATCAAATCTTCATCTTTACAAAAACAGCCGCTTTACCCTCTCACCACCTCACCATACACTAGATTCCAAATGCAGTGTGGTCAGGCGGCAACTGCAGAAAAACTGCTACATTTATCCTTACCTACTTCATCGCTACCACCTTATCTTGACTCTCCCACCCTGCTCAATATCTGGGGCGGCCAAGGCCACGCTCATGCACCACCTGTGGGAATGCCCCAAACCCATGGCAGTTCCCCTATACCCAACCCATCCCCCTTCTCATGGGAGCTGCTCGACCAGCTGGCCAAACATGGCTAGCGGACAGAGCTCCCCGTGAGGCCCAGGCCTATGGACTCTTGAACAAGTAGAAGCCCACCCTTGAGGGACTTCTGTTCTTTTTTTTTTTTTAATAAAGTTGTTTCTCTTCCTCCTGCTCTTAGCGACGAGCGCTTGAAACTTAGCTCCACTCCATTGGTTCCGTGGAATGCCGCGCTCTCTAGCCAGCTCTCTCGATTTGTCATTTTGGACTTCTGTGGCCACTGGAAGTGCCACTGACCTCCGCGATTTCACGAACTCTGCCACTGCTTTTTCCACTTTAGAATGATGGCCTTTCTTCTGGCCCGTGAATGCCCTCCTCGTTGCGGCGCACGCAATAAGTTCATCACGCTGTCCCCTCCAACGGAGAACATTCTTTTAGTCCAGTGCAATGTCCCGACCAGCTTGCAGGTTTGAAGACTGATCTGCAGCGAGCATAACGTTTCGCTTGAAGGCGACACTATACAGACACCGTCTGATTGATGCCATGATGTCGGGGAAAAACCACGTGTGAAAAAGTGGCAGGGTTTTAACGCATTTATACCGAGTAGACCCGTGAAAGCATGTGTTTAGCCTGGTTGGCTCATAGTTTTTCTTTGCTGGGTCGTCAGAATATCTGGCGACGATATTAGTTTGATAGTAGTATTATACCCCTGTCACACGGGAGTTTCGAAGGCCCTCGTACCGATAGTCTAGCGACTCAAAGGCGATCGAGCGCTGCTACACGGGTAGTTTAAATGGTCATCAAGTCAATATAGTCTATCGAGTCAACGGAGAAACGCGGAACTCTATCGAGATTTCGAGGGCCTTCGAAACGTTGCCCAATGTTGCTTGCATTGCTACGAACGGGCCAACGCGCACTTTCGTGCACGATACATAAGCATGAACAAACATTATTCTCTCAAACTTTAATGCAAGCAGTAAACTGCGCAATAAATTAAAAATTGTATCGGCATGGTTTAAAGCGCATCAATTTTTAGCTCTCCACCGCAGAATCCGAAAACGTCAACGCTGTCAGTGTTGCCAGAGCCATATAAAATTGCGACAGCTGGTCGTACAAAATGCAGAGCCTTTCACGACAACGCAACTGGCCTTTAATAATAACTAAAAACGTGCTATGACTGCAAAAGAGGTTTTTTTTAACAAAATGCCGTTCCGGAGGTAGAAGGCAGGCATGTTTCGAGGAAACTGTCGAAGTACGCCAGCAGCTGGGCTCTCCAGATAATCAGTGACAGGTCGCAGGTCTGCGTCAGCTCGCTATTCAGGCACTAAGTTTACGTCGGTAACAAGTCCAAGAAAACCACCCTCGTTCACCGTGCTCTCATCGGCTAATACGGCGGGTTCGCGCGGGAGTACGCTAGCGTCTTCGTGCATCTGGCCAGATTTTACACAATGGGGCAGTCGAATTCTTAGAGGTGGAGGCTCCATCGGGGCTAGGCACCCCGATGGGTCGCGAAGATTGGCCAGTCAGCACAAAGAATGCTGGTCGGTAACCACTTTGAACGGGCGGCCGAAGAGGTAAGGCCGAAATTTCATGGTTGCCCACACAACCGCGAGGCATTCCTTTTCTGAAGTAGAACAGTTTGTTTCAGTGCGAGAGAGCGTGCGGATTGCATACGCGTTGACACTTTCCACGCCACCTTGTATTGGACAAATATAGTGCCGAGGCCGATGTTACTGGCGTCGGTGTGGACTTCGGTGACAGCCACTTCATCAAAGTGCGCAAGAACAGGGGCTGTTTGCAGCCATCTGCGCAGCTCTGCAAAAGCCTCCTTTGCTGGGCGGCCCACATTAACTGTGTATCGTCGCGCGTGATGTGAGGCGGTACAGGGGTGCGGCAATCTTCGAAAAGTCTGCCATGAAGCGGCGGCAGTATGCGCACAGACTCGGGAAGCGTTGCGCACTTTTCTTGGTTGTAGGAACGGGAAAATCGTCGACAGCAGGATTTTCCTCGGGGTCGGACCTAACGCCATTGTCACTCACAAGATGACCTAGAAACTTCAACTCTTTGTACCCAAAGTGGCGCTTCTCGGGCTAAGTCGGCCAACCGCAGGGCACCTAATACTGCGCGCAGGCGTTAAAGGTGTTCGGCAAATGTTTCGGAAAACACGACGACGTCATCGAGGTAAACCAAACAAGTTTGCCATTTGAGTCCAGCGAGAACTGTATCCATCATACGCTGTAAAATTGCCTATGCTGAACATAGCCCAAAAGGCAGCACTTTATAGAGGGAGAGATAAAGAGGAGGGGGGAAGGCAAGGATGTTAACCAAAAGGGTATTCGGGTTGGCTGCCCTGCACTAGGGAAGTGGGATGAGTGAATTGAAAAGAAAAAGAGATAGGGGGCGATGGGTACAGCCACAACTGGTCCCTCAAGCCGATCGCCTTCAGGAAGTAAAAAAGGCCTTGTAGGCCTTCAGGGCAGTCAATTGCTGTGACCATGGCCCCAGGACCGTATCCTCAGTTAAAGGACGAGGATCGAGGCGGTCCAGGGCACAACGCAGCGTACGCCTTTCGATCGCCAAAGCAGGGCACTCCCGCATGAGATGTGCAATTGTCTTTCGCAGCCACATCTTTCACAAGAAATTCTGTCGACTATCCCAATCCGCAACGTGTAATCCTTTGCAAAATCCAACGCCCAGCCACAGACGGCAAAGCAATGTTGCTTCACTTTAAATTCATACAGTCCGTGGGGGTAACGAAAGCAGTTTTTTCGTGGTCACGCTCGTCGACCTCGATCTGCCAGCACCCGCTCTTCAAGTCAATTGGGGAGAATTTCTGGGCGCCACGAAGTCTGTCGAGCGAGTCGTCGATACAGGGCAGCAGGTAGACTTATTTTTTAGTTATGTTGTTCAATTTCCTATGATCTAAGGAGGAGTGGAGGGTCTTTTTTTATTTTCTTCACCAGCACGACATGTGATGACTACGGGCTGCTGCTGGAAGGTTAAATGGTTCCATCATGAAGCATCTCCTTCACCTGCGTTTAGATGGCCTCAAGTTCCGTCGGTGACATACGGTACGGCAGCAGGCGAATACTGCGGGAATCGTCGGGTGTAATGATGCGGTGCTTCAGAAGAGCCGTTTGCCGTACTTTAGACGAAGACCTGATACAGTTAGGTTGTGTATTCGAGTAGGAGGGCACGTAGTTCTCACTGTTTAGTCGCCGAGAGGTCCGGACTAATAACAAGACCGCCAAGAGACGGGCGCACAAGTCCAACAGCTTCGGGCGCGAAACGTTCACATATCTTCGCTAAGTGGTCGGCGTATGCGATGCCAGTAGCGCGAAAAAAATGTCGTGGTTCGTTAGCGAAGTTAGGCACCAGGAGCTCAGACCAGCCGTTGCGCAGCAGATGCCGTGGGTGAGCAAAAGGGACAGATTGCCTTCTGCCATCGCTGTCCCGTCACATAGTCCGTCGCAGTGAACACTCTGTAGTGCGCCAGCCATGGCGCCAGCCCTCGCCGGCACAACTTACGCGTGCTTCTTCCCTATGCCTCCGGCAACGTGAGGTGAACCCCGTTGCGGTCGAAGTCTGCGGCGTCCCTTCAAAGGAACCCGACCGCACCCCGCGCGCCCCCACATCTGGCGCGCTCTTTCCTTCTCCCTTTTCCCTCTTGCAGCGGCGGGGCGCGACTCCCGCGCTCCCCGCCGCAGCTCCGTTACTCAGAGAATAAACGGTTGAACAGCACAGACGTCTTGTCTTCTCTGAGGATCTCCGAGCAGCTTACGCCCTACAATTGGTGACCCGGTTTTCGACGAACCTAAGTAACGTAGAGCCAAGCTTTTCCCCACGCTGAAGAAGACAGGACGTCCACTCAAGCAGCTGAAATGGAACAAAATCAACCACTTACGCCCAACCTCAACCAGACAACGCCTGATGTGCCCGGCGAAGCCGTCTCTGCAGTCACAGTGCGTCTCCCACCGTACTGGGAACGCAACCCAGCCGTGTGGTTCCTGCAAGTGGAATCTCAATTCCAGCTTTCGAGAATTTCATCACAGAAGCAGAAATTTCACCACGTGGTCGGCGCACTGCCATCAACAGCTGCAGAAGAGGTGTCCGACATACTCACCTCTTTCAGCACCAATCCTCCGACACATCCATATGATGACCTCAAGGCAGCCCTACTGCAACGAACGGCCGCGTCCGAAAGGACGAAAATACCACAACTTCAAAGACTCAGCGACACAAGAACCGGACGAGCACTTCTGACTAGGTTGGGTCGGGAGACGGAGAACCATCACAACAACAGGGCAAACATACCAGACGCACTAAGAAGAAACATAAGCGTACAACCCATCCCCCGCAACATGGACCCAAACCTCCATGCCAGCAGGAGGAGAGCCAGAGCAGAATACTATGAAAAAACAATAGGGCACAGGGACAGCACGGTATACACCGACGCTTCCCCGTACTATGGTGAACGAGGACATAAAATGGTGGCGGTAGTCGTCAACCACCAGGGAGAACACATAACGAGCCTCACGGCCAGGGCATCAAATGTAGCAGAGGCGGAGGAGATAGCGATAGCCCTAGCAATGAGGGAGGGGGATAGAAAGGGGAGACCCTTGAATATTTTAACAGACTCACAAGAAGCGTGTCGAAACTACACAAAAGGAAGGGTAGGCAAAACGACACTCAGGATCCTCAGCGAGGGGACACCCTCGGGGAGGAGAGAGAAACATAACATAATTTGGATACCAGGCCACGCGGGGGTCTGGGGCAACGAAAGGGCGGACGAACTAGCTCGAGGGCTTACTATCCGAGCTGGGGGGTCACAAGCCCCGGAGGAGCTCTGGACTAGCCTAGGGGCTGGGTACTCTGAAACACTAAGTTTATACAGGGGGCTAAGATACAAATACCCCCCACCACACAAAGAGCTAAGCAAGGAAGAAGCCGCAAAATGGCGGAAGCTACAGACAGGCTCCTTCCCCAACTTATATATACTAAGCAAGATGTTCCCGACAGAATACCGCGCCACATGCCCTTGGTGCGAAGCGAGGCCAACACTATACCACATAACATGGGAATGCGACAGAAACATATCGTTCCACAAACACGACACACCAAGTGCGGAGCAATGGGAGAGCCGGCTCACCAGATGCGAGCTAGAGGCCCAAAGGGCACTCATAGCACACGCAAGCGAGGTGGCCAGACTCAGTGGAGCCCTGGACTAGGGGACCACCCAAGGCTAAGGAGGCAACCTCAAGACTTGAAGAGAAGACTTGAAGAAGACCTCCACCGCAGTCTAAATCTTATAAATCAATAAAGTTTCTACTCACTCACTCACTCTCCTCCGAGGAGCTCGGTGACCGGCGACCAAGTCAGCTCTTGCGGCGGATGACGCAGCTTCTCGGTAGCAGTGCGCAGACCAAGGACAATGCTGTGCTGCGTGAACGTTTTCTACAGCGCCTGCCGTCCAACGTCCAAATGGTGCTTGCCACAGCCACAACCACGGACTTAACATCACTCGCCGCGCTAGCCGACAAGGTGATGGAAGTGGCCACACCACACTTGACCGTCGCTGCCGTCAGCACGCCCACACAGTCGTCGCCGTTGGCTGTCCCCGTCACCACTCCTCAGCCGTCGCATATTGCATCCACCACCGCTACGCCTTCCGAAGTTGACCGCCTTTGTCAGCAGCTCGAAAAACTGATTGCGGCAACCAGACACTCAGAGCCGCCTCTACGCCGTGGACGCCAACGTCACCGCTCCTCAACGCCTCGACAGCGCGGACAGAGTGAGCGAAGTCCATCCACAGGCCCACGCATCTGCTATTACCATCGTCGCTTCGGCGCCAACGCCCGCCACTGCCTCCTGCCTTGCAGCTGGACGGAAAACCGGCCGGCCGACCACTAGCGGCGACGAGCGGCCTGTGCCGAGAAGAGTGTCGCCTTTTCCACGTCTACAACAGAACCACCGGACAGAAATTCCTTATTGACACCGAGGCCCAGGTGAGCGTTCTCCCAGCCACAAAAGCAGAGCGTGCTTCCGCCGCAATTTCGTACCTGCAAGCAGTGAACGGAACGCGCATACCTGTTTACAAGCAGCGCTCTGTGACGCTCAACCTCGGGCTTCGAAGGGTCTTCCGGTGAGTATTTCTAGTCGCCGACGTTGGTTCTGCGATAATTGGTGCCGACTTTCTAACGAAGCACGAGCTCCTCATCGACGTCAAGCGGAAGCGCCTCATTGACTCCGCAACGAAACTCTTTATTCAGGGCATAGCAGCGCGCGCAACTACCGATGTAGCACCCTCATGCGCTACAGTTGCCCAAGAGCCGTTTGCAGCCCTGATTAATGAATTTCCCAAGCTAACGTCACCCCCGGATTGGACTCAACCCGTCTGCCACGACGTTCAGCACCACATCATAACATCGGGACCACCTGTTTTCTCTCGCCCACGACGCCTGGCTCCGGACAAACTCAAGGTGGTCCGTGCAGAATTCGAGCATATGCTGGAACTTGGCATTATTAGGCCTTCATCCAGCAGCTGGGCATCTCCACTCCATCTTGTCCCGAAGAAGTCAGGAGATTGGAGACCATGCGGAGACTATCGTTTTCTGAACACCAAGACCGTCCCGGACCGATACCCATTGCCCAACATACAAGATTTCACGTCTTCTCTGCACGGCGCAACCATCTTTTCAAAAATCGATCTTGTTCGGGCATATCATCAAATCCCTGTAACAGAAGAAGATATCCCCAAAACTGCGATCACGACACCATTCGGACTGTTTGAATTCTTGAGAATGCCATTCGGACTTCGCAACGCTGCGCAGACCTCCCAGTTTTTCATCGACTCCGTCGTACGTGGCCTTCCCTTCGTGTTCGCCTACGTGGATGATATTCTCGTGGCAAGTTCATGTATTGAAGAACACGTGCACCACCTCCGTCAACTTTTCGAGCGTCTTTCGACTAACGACATTGTTGTCAACACCGAAAAGAGTGAGTTTGGGCAACCAGCTCTCGTATTCCTCGGCCATACAACAACGGCATCCGCCCGCTTCCCGAAAAAGTGAAAGCAATCACCGAGTTTCCCAAGCCCACTTCAAGCACGAAGCTCCGCCAGTTTCTTGGCCTCGTAAATTTTTACCGCCGATTTATCAGAAACTGCGCCACCCTGCTTGAACCACTTGACCGCATGCTGTGCGGCAAGCACTCGGCGAAAACACTACACTGGGACACCACCGCGGACGATGCCTTCAATGCCATCAAGCGCGCTCTGGCCGACGCCACTCTACTCGCCCACCCAAACCTCGATTATCCGCTGGCACTCATGACAGACGCTTCCAAGCCGTGTAGTGCGCCAGCCATGGCGCCAGCCCTCGCCGGCACAACTTACGCGTGCTTCTTCCCTATGCCTCCGGCAACGTGAGGTGAACGCCGTTGCGGTCGAAGTCTGCGGCGTCCCTTCAAAGGAACCCGACCGCACCCCGCGCGCCCCCGCATCTGGCGCGCTCTTTCCTTCTCCTCCCTTTTCCCTCTTGCAGCGGCGGGGCGCGACTCCCGCGCTCCCCGCCGCAGCTCCGTTGCTCAGAGAATAAACGGTTGAACAGCACAGACGTCTTGTCTTCTCTGAGGATCTCCGAGCAGCTTACGCCCTACAACTCAAAAAAGCACTGGCGCGTGGCGGAATCCATCACATTCGGCGGAAATGCGAACGGAGGCGCGGCGCTACCGGTCCCCGGTGTGAACATCAGCTTTCTCGATCGATAATGTGACTGTGCGCTTTCGGAGGTGGATAATAGCTCCATACTCCCGGAGAAAATCAACACCAAGGGTACAGTCATGGGAGCAGTCAGGTAGAACTAGGCCGCTGACAACAAATGTGGAGCTGCGAATTTGGACTCTTGCCGTGCACCGGCCAAACAGAGATATGACATGTCCGCCAGCCGTGCGAATCTGAGTGGCAGACTACGGCGTCATTGCCTTTTTAAGAAGTGCCGCGAGCTTTCCGCTTAAAATCGAGAAATCAGAGCCAGTGTCCGCCAATGCACCAACCTTATAGCCGTCGAGAAGCATTGGTACATCCAGCGAGAATCGACCTCCGAGTCCAGAAACTGTCGTGACTGCCATTAAGTCACGGTCGGTAGCTGTTCGCGTCGTTGTCTGGGGGTCCTGATCGCGTCGAATGCCAGCGGCCTCGCCCCCGGAGGTCGCTGTCTTTAGTTTTTCTTACAGGGGCTTGGCGACCGCCGCTGCGGCATCCAGGGGGAGCTTCGGGCCTGTGGCGAAGGTCGGCGTGGAGACGGAGATCGTGACTGCCGCTGTGAAACTGTCGCCATGCGCTGCTTGGCCACGTAGTCCTCAATCTCACGGGGTCATTGGCCTAATAGAGGGCAGGGCATATCTACAGGAGACCCCTGCAGTCCCGGGGGTCAATAGGGTACTGATGATGCAGATGACCGGGTTCCCCGCAGTGAAAGCACAGTAGCCACCGATATGGAGCCCGCCACAGGTCCGTCTTCCGCTGGGGTGGTCGTCGATTGTTGACGCTACGGGTCGGCGTTGGCGGAAAACAGTGAGCTTTGATTAGACCGATGGAACGGCGCCGAAGCGGGCGCAGGGCATCGCAAGGCTTCAGCGTACGTTCGCCGACGGTACTCTGTGGGAAAAGGCGGACGGTAGCGAAGGTCTAGTTGCTTGAACCTCTTCGCAGTCGAGGCCAGCGAGAGAGCCGGCCGTCGGCTGGGAAGCCCCGAAAAATGTATGGATTTCATCGCGCACAACGGAACGGATCAGGACGCGGAGAAAATCAGAGGTAGCCCCGAAGGCAGGAAGCGGCTCTGTACCAAAGCGGCGAGTACCGGCCTGTCGTAGGTGGTAGACCACCGCAGGAGCATCTTCTCCATCGACACAGATTCCGTGAAAAACTGAGCAACAGTTCCCGGTGGACTGCGCAAGAGGCCAGCGAACAGTTACTCCTTAACGCCGCTCTTGAGGGGGGCGCACCTTTTTCTCTTCGGGCATGGCCGGGTCACCTCACCGGAAGAGCCGGGTCATGTCCTCCACGTGCAAGGTTGCAGTCTCGTTCGGCATCTGAATGCGAGACTGCAAAGCCCGTTCAGACCGTTCCCTACAATCCGTGCTGGTGTAGGTCTCCAGCAGGCGTCAGTGGAGCTCGCGCCATGATGTTAAAGCGTATTGCCGCGAATGTTTGTTTTGTTTGTTCATTCTTCAAAGTTACCGGCACGCCGCTTTATCGCTTTGTTTGTGATGCAAGACGCGCCTAGATTTATCTCGATTGATCGCATCCAGGCGGAGCCGACTCTACGTTGTTCAAGAGTGTTCTAATAACTTTCCAAGCTTTACCTCGAACGTACGCTATCAGCTTTAAAAAGAGCACGGCCGAGCGCGGCGGGAATTCTTTTCGAAGACCGCCGAGCATGCTTATTGCTACGCCACCGCCGAGTGATTAAATTCTTTTTGGGCGCAAGTCAACCCAAATAAAGATTTTCGTTTAGAAGCGATTCTCGCTGTTTTTCTGTTCGCCGGACTGCAGTCACAACTACGTGACAGTATTCTCGGTTCTCGTACCAGGTACGAGCGCCGCCCTCCACGCTGAAGAAGGCGTTTCGAAGCTTGGCGGCGCCGTTCTTCTGGTTGAACGAGGCGACGCGTTGGTAAACTCCCAAGGACCGTGCTCCGGAGGTAGGCCTTGGTTTCTCCGGCTGGCACGGTGCACAGGAATGTCGACTGGCAAAAGACTGAATGGAGTCCACGGTGCGCTGAGGTGTGTGGGACATAGGCTGAGATTGTTACCCAGCGCCTACACAAATGTTACGTGACCGCCACGTAACAACAAAGAGCATATCCTCCTCCTACGCGGCGAGTGTGATTAAACACCTTAAACGAATATTGCTCTGGCGAGACTAAGAAAAAAGAATTGGGATAAAAATCCCGGCCCGTGCCACTAATCTTAAAAGGACTACAGACCCCAAATTTTTGCTAGCGTGTTTTCTTCTTTCAAACGATGCGTTAGACATTGGTGCACGTGGGGCACCCTGTGGTATTCGCATACCACAGCTAAATAATTTACAATTCAATTTCTTCTCTCATGCTGTTTTGGTTTCGTCAACCGAACGATGACTGTGACGTGTAGTTGAGCTTTAGGTGACGTAAAGGTACGGAAAAACGCCAATATAACTGCTGATAGGTCGTTCGTTGTAAATATAGCTCTTGAAGTGGGCTGGTTTAAGCGCTGTTGTGAGTTACAACTATGTATCAGCGTTTATAGTGCAATTTTTCTGTTCCTCACGTGGCCTAAAGTTCCAATACACGATACAGCCACCGTTCGGTTGATGAAACCGATTATAGTATAAGAGAAGAAATTCAATTATAAATTATTTAGTGGTCGTAAGCGAGTTTCATGCTGTGATCCATGTATTCTAATGTTTAACGAACCATTTGAAAGAAGAAAACACGCAATCAAATTAGGCGCTTACAGCCCTTTAACTAAACACTTTTCTATATTTACATCTGCATGTATTGCAACAGCGTGCTGCTAAAAATAGTTCCAGCCGCCACGCTTGTTGATATTAGACCTATACGCTCTTCTCTATACACAGGAAATACCACAGAGAGTCCTATAGTGCTTATAGTTCTGCTAGTGCTGCTCCTTCTTTGTCACGGCAAGCATGAACTAAATACCGAGCAAACCCGACAGTAGTCTCCTATTGCTTCTAACAATTTATTGTTCAAAAATAGATACATATGCGTTCAGAAGCTACACTTCAGTCGTGAAAAATAGAGTTGTGGAGGGTCTCCAATTCCTTTTACCAACGTGTAGTCCTCAGTGTGCTACGATATCTCGAACCGTGTCCTACCATTCCGCTTGTATCAAAATTAATCTGCCGTGGACGGGCATTGAGCCCGCGAGCTCGAGCTCATGGCAGAAGGCTACAACCGCTGAGCTACTTCATGGTTTGCTTTGAGAAGTTATATCAAAATTTAATCTTGTCCTTTTAGTTACTTTCAACACGATAGGGGATTCCATCGCTACCTGCACGTTCCGTTAGCTGCTTATCGCGAGAAGCCGTGCAAGCCCATAGACCACAAAACAGAACGATCCTTCGAAGCAGAGATGGCAGTATCCACTTCTGCAGTCGTGCTTCCAGCGAAAAAGAGCCTTATAGTGAGTTACAAATGACTTATGCCGATGGTAAAGACCTTGAGGGCATTCGTCATCATTTCTCTCGATAGTAACACCTTTAGATGGTCATGTGGCAGGTTAGGAGCTTGTGAAAATAGGGCACGGGTTATGACACTATGATTCAAACCAATAAATGCGTCCCTGCGCTTTCACTTTAGATTAGAGCAGTGTGACACGAACAGAACAGAAATGTTAGTGTAAAGTTCACTCAACAACCTACAAGCAGCACTTATAATTTTGCGTTATTCAGGTGAATCAGGAAAATCTAAACATTGCTAAGTATTTGTCATGAGGTGTAGTTATGCTAGGGGGTAATTTTGATGAATTTCTTATGTGGGTCAGGTAACTTCAGCATTCAGAAAATTAGATATCCGTTCCCCAAACGCAGTGCAAGAAGCTTAAGGATCATAGTCTCGAAATATTTACCAGGGTTGTTATTGTGAGTGAACATACGAGTTCATAGAACATAAGTTATATCTTGTTGCCTTTTGACCTGCGTGTGATCTTTACTACTCGATTTGTGTCGTTCCTTTTGGGTGTCAAGCGAATGCAGAAACCGGTGCATCTGCATCTTCTATCACCTGGTTTCCTGCATTCGATGAAAAAGTACGAGTTGTGCCCAAGGCTCACTAATAATTTGTGCAACGGCGTTGGGACGTTAAAAATCTCGTTGTTTGTGCCGCCTTACCAGTGTGCATCGTCTAGGCGCTGCCATGGAAGTGAATTCACTCCCGTACGTGAAACATCCTTTCAATAGACAGTTTTAGCTGCGCGTCCGCAAAAGCTGTGCGTACGCTACGGGCGCACCTAAGGCGCAGTGCCACCCGTCCTGGCAACGACAGTTTTAGTTCGGAGTGGCTAGCGTAGCGCCCGGGAAGCGTAGGATACAGTGGCGCCATCTAGCGACAGCGAGTCAAAGCTCCTGAACTGTGTGCTGAGGAAACTTTTTCCTCTTCTATTAATGGCAGTGGTGGTTGCATTCAAAGGCTTTGTTTCTTTGTTAATGTAAATGAATTGAATCAAATAAAAATATAAAATCTAGCGCAAAATTGGAGAAGTACTTTACCGTAGGTCGTTGCTATGACGACAGTGTACGCCGTAGATAGTTAGGCTTAACATCAAGAAATTCTTGAATTTATCTAAAAAACGATGACTATTTGTCACCTATGTCGTTAAGGAGGGGTGAGAATGCACAAAATTAAAGTGAATACAACCGTTTAGAGCGAGCTATCGCGTCGAAAATGCAGCGGCGATGCAGTATTTGGTCCGAAGCGGGCGTAAAGGGCGCCGCATGTTGCCAACGTTAACCACGCAAGCCACGCAAGCAACGCAAAGTCCGCTGGCTTGCGTACGTACGCAAGACGCAGGGCTCGCGCTTGCGTTCTGTGCATGCGCACTACGGTCCCCGCAAGCTCCTTGCGTACGCTAAGCCCTTGCGGACGCACAGCTAAAACTGTCTAATTTTGAAAGCCTGACGAGCGTAAATTTTTCTACGCCGACTGTGAGCTGACTTTCAAAGTTTCTATGTAACACCTTATTTATTTCTCGGCTTTTGTTTCTTTCTATTTTTAACTTTTAAACAGCCCGGCCGGTTCTCTCAACTTTGTGCTCACTTATCTTGATCATATCGTGTCGACCAGCAGGCGCTGATATGGGTGGCGCTCTTGCGCAACCTTGTTGAAGAATGACCCAGCTTTAAGAACGTTTTTGTCTCCCTCGAGAACGGCGATATTAAGTGCTTGCAAAAAGCTGTCAACCCAACAGTCATCGCAATAAGATGAAATACACTGGCAATAGCGGTGAATAAAAACCGTCAATGGAATTCGAGCGCCTAATATTTTTATTCTTACATGCGTTCGACGAGATCAAAAACTTCTCATCACTCTGAAAGCACACTTGTAATTCGAATAGCTTAGCATAGTCCTGCTTTGTTCATTTCGACGATGTTCATTTTTCTGTTTTGTTTTGATCTGCACCTTCTCCGAGCGCATCCCTCGTGGAGGTGCAAAATGCGTCATGAGGCCACATTAGAAGTTACTACAGTGTTTAGAAAGCTATAACTTACTGGGACAAACTTACCAAAGTTACAACACATGCCGCAGCTGTCAATGAAAGCAAGCAGAAAATGGCCAAAAGTAACGCAGCTTGGAACGGCAAGCATTGTTTGGTTTGGTTTGGTTTATGGGGGTTTAACGTCCCGAAGCAACTAAGGCTATGAGGGACGCCGTAGTGAAGGGCTCCGGAAATTTCGACCACCTGGGGTTCTTTAACGTGCACTGACATCGCACAGCACACGGGCCTCTAGAATTTCGCCTTCATCGAAATTCGGCCGCCGCGGCCGGGATCGAACCCGCGTCTTTCGTGACAGCAGCCGAGCACCGTAACCACTGAGCCACCGCGGCGGGGCCAACGGCGAGCATTGTATTCACCCATTTGCCTGCAAACAGCTGCGCACGACACGAAAGGTCAGTCTCCTTATGTAAACGTCACACACTTGCTGCTCAGGGAACAATACATGCCACACTTTTTGTGACACCCCCATGCTTGAAGGGGCAGCCTTGAAGCTCATCATTTACGGTGCTGCTTCTTCGAAGGATTTTCGCTCTGCTTTCCTATTCCGCTCCTGGAAGGTGTGCCCGGCGCACCACTGATAGTAGGCCGATTCCGCAATCACTCATGCGCATACTCGTGCTGCGTCCTTTCCTTTTTCTACCACGTATGCGTTCGTAAATGCACTCTCTCCTCACCCATCAGCGGTGCTGTTGCATTTTGATTCAATAGCAGTCGCTATGCAACACAACGAGAAACGCGCGCAAGGAAAGTGCGCCAGAGTTTCTTCGTTATTACTCGATTTCGCAAATAATTTGTGGTTTTCTTAATCGGCTTGCTGCTCAGTCTACTGTTTAGGGTTAGTCCTTTAACATTTTAGCATTACCTACTAATATTACGGTTGTGTTGTGAAATAGTGTAATAGTGTATGCGTTTCGTGCTGTGGGCGTCATTTTGCTTACTATAATGATTGTTTTTTGATATATTGTTTCCTTCGGCTAAAAGAAGTGGCCGGCGACACTAAGGAGTCGGCCTGTCCTAAAGTAGCTAAAGCCATCATTAGCAATCGTATTCATCATCATCATCAGCCTGACCACACCCACTGCAGGGCGAGGGCCTCTCCCATGTCTCTCAGATGTCCTTTGCCAGCTGCTGCCATCGTATCCTCGTAAACTTCTTAATCTCATCCGTCCATCTAACCTTCTGCCGCCCCCCGCTACGCTTGCCTTCTCTTGGAGTCTATTCCGTTACCCTTAAGTACCAACGGTTAAGATCTTGTATTCGCATTACGTGTCCTGCCCAAGCCCATTTCTTACTCTTGATTTCGACTAGGATGTCATTAACCGGCCTTTGTTTCCTCACACAATCTGCCCGCTTCCGGTCTTTTAACGTTACTTCTATCATTTTTCTTTCCATAGCTCGCTGCGTTGTCCTTAACTTAAGCTGAGTCCTTTTCGATAACCTCCACGTTTCTGCCCCAAAGGGGAGTACCGGTAAAGCACTATTATTGTATACTTTTCTTTTGAGGGATATTGGGAAACTACCTTTCATGATCTTACAGAGCCACCATATCCAATCATATTCAGCTTTCAATTAATCAAATCATTCGGATTTCATTATTATTTTGCTTCAAGAAGGTAATTCACTGACTATAGGTAGCAAAAGAAAAGAGAAAAGTTCTATTTCCTCATATAAGCTACATTATTCGAAGTATTAGAGAGCAAACGGTTCTCTTTTAATAATAATACATCGTAAACAGTGTTTGTGGTAAGTCGGCTGTGCTTTAAAAAAGGCTCCGTACAATAAGCAAAGAACTGTGCATATCAGCCTAGAAGAAATTGTGAAAAGAAACCACTTCCTGCGCTTTACACTTAGCGAAACGAGATAAAATGCATTCGCAATGAAGCTACCATTCCAGAAACTTCCACTGCCCCATTCAGTTTCTTTTCGCCCTCATTAATTCACTGATCAAAATGTTTGCAAAACCAGTAGTGAACATAGTAATGTGATCTAATTAAAGTAGAACTCACCGAATAAAAGAATACACGTCAAGATTCTACTCGCCCAAAAACTCGCGAAACGTGCATTTCCTTGTTTCATCCTTGGCTAAAATTCAATGAACCCCTGTTTATAGCAGGCATCTTATAATCGTCGCTGGGAACAATGAGCAGTTGTGTGTTACTTAAGCACTGAGCAAATAACACCGCGCCTGACGAATTATTGTAAGTGTTATACCCGTGCCACACGGACAGATTTAATGCCATTAACCCTTTGAAGGTTTTTGCCGTATATGTACAGCGGCGGTTTTCTGTCCCGTAAGGTCTTTGCCGTACGGGTACGGTTTCGATCTTCCGTTTGAAATTTTGCTCCAAAAGAACAATGCGTGCTCACTGGGGGGTGCTGCCACCTCTTAGGACTTACAAGAAGTGTTTGAATTTTGTGCTGCCTTCTTACGGAGATACGCAGAACTTATGTCTAGCTTTAGCGCGGCAGCACAGACTGCGGCAACACCCCTTTTGTAGTTTTGGTTTCGCCGCGTGATCGCAACGGAGTCGCGCGAAATTTGAGTTTTCTTTTTGTCAGCACTATCTTGCAGGGGCTGCCGAAGTTGATTTCTATCTTTATTGGCGCTGCTCTTAGCTTGCTTATCACCGTTGCTCGCGAGGTATTCTCGCCCTCTGTGGCAACGCGCCTACGCTGTTTCGATTCCGCCGCGGGATCGCAACGGAGTCGCGCGAAACGTGTTTTCTCTTTGTGGGCACTGTTTTGCAGAGGCGGCGAAAGTTGATTTCTATCTTTATTGGTGCTGCTCTTAGCTTGCTTATCACCGTTGCTATTCTATTCTATTGAACATTTTCCAGTTGTGAGTGATGCTGTCACCAAAGTACTGTTCCTAATTTTTTTTTTACTATTTATTCTCGATTATATACATTTTGTAGATTCAAGATCCGCAATAAAGTAATTTGACCACCTGGGAAAGTTTTCTTCAAAATAATTCGACCCTCAAAGGGTTAAGTGCTTACTGCCTTAAGTTTTAATGGCATTCGTGCGGTGCCACACGCATAAATTTAATGGCATTAGCCTTACTGCCATTCGCGACCTACTGAGTTCGCCACAACTCATTCGCCCGTGCAATGTGTACTCTCGTTCCCATTCCACACGCAGAAAAGCATGCAGCTTTGTCAGTTACAACTGCCTAGCCCACTATAAAATAGTTAATTCTTAACTTTCAGCCAGATGAGGCACCTAAACCGCATTTTCGATGCGAAGAGCGCCATTTTAACCAGCCTTATTGACTGGTACTCTCGACATATGTGTTGACATGCGAGTTTATGGCTACTTTTTCGACTTGTAAAGCAGGAACAGCCGTATTTTCTGGAAAATCGTTTTTACATTACATATGAACATCATTCCCGATATATTCTGCTCATTAGGAATGTTTATATTAAGATGAAACTTTTGACCACCTTGCAAGCGTTATCGTCATCGTCACTTTCGATAATGGCATGAAAAGTGGACGTGTAGCACCAACTCCGAAAATAATGGCATTAACAAACTTAAAGCCTTAAGCATTTACTGCCATTTCTTGTGCGCGTGTGGCACGGGTATTACTTTCGAATGAGGAAAGCTGAACAGCCTACGTTATGACAAATTCTTTTCGTGCTTTGGAAAGCTCCATCCCAGCGCCCGATACAGTAAACCCATGGCCAGCTCACTGCATGTTCATTCTGCTCACGCTAAGGACGTTCATGCGAAGAATCTCAATCCAACACTCGGCGCTTTTGGACACGCCGGCTGAATTTCGCTGAGGTATAGAGAATAAAAAAGACGCCGTATTATGGTTTTCATGGCCTTCAGGCGGTGGAAGGAGTGTAAGTATACCCACATCATTGCACGCTATAGCCTATATTCAAAAAGCGCATCAGATGCTTTGGGCGCCGCGTTATGTGAACTTTCCTTTGATGCCCAAATTTTGTTTTCTTCAAGCAGCTTAAAACTCCGGCAGTAATTTACAGTGTGTAAGAAAACATAATTACAGCATCAGAAAAAAATTACCTTTATTTCAAATACTCAGCGGGAAGTTTCTCCTGAGCTGGAACAACCCGTTCTCTTATTACTGCGATGGCTTGCAAAAACATAACACAAATATAGCATACTTAAAAGCCAGCAGTGACCGAAAGCGTGACAGGTTTGTTCATGCCATTTTGCAACAAAGTATATTTTGAAAGTACGCTACTGCGCAGAAAAAACCGTCCCATTCCGAAGCATTTCAAACTGTCGAACATACTGCTTATCACCCTCAACTTCCTGGTATACCGAGATCAGCGCCGTTGTTTCCGCAATGCCGGCAGCCGGGCGCCCCGTCGGCCTTGGGAGTCTGCCGAGGCGAGGCCGGAGCAGCCGTTATTTCCCCACGCCGGTTGTGGGTCAGTGGAAAGTTTGGAGCCGTTCACTGGCCCCCTCGCTACTCGCAATGCCCATCGTACCAGTCTCGTGAGGCCCCTCCTCGCTTTAGAGAATGACATCGCGCTGCGCAGAGGGACCTCTCAAGGTGCATGCGTGCCACGGACTCGGCGCTTGGCAGCATTACCTTCTCTTTTTGACGGGTGCCCTCAATCACCTCTCTTTGCATCGGAGGCTAGCGCCGACTGCTCCGTTGTTTTTGTTTATGTTTGTCGACCGGAGGCGCGGATTTAAGCCTCCCCTCCCCCCTCTCTAACATCGTTTGCAGCGCTACTTATTACTTTGTTTCGAGGTCTGTGAAGCGACCCGCGCACCGCAATTCGTCATCGTACTGAATAACACCTGTGCGGCTGGCCTTCGAGATCACAGGACGACCGAGCTAGGTTGATGCGTGACGTGCATATACTAGGTCTGTTAGAAAAGTATCCCACTTTATTTTTTTTTTTTTTGCGAACACCTGATGGATATGAAACAAGCGCGCTTGCACCAGCCGTCCTTGAACCTTCGTGCGCATGTACGAATATTTTCCGGCCTGCCGATAGCGTAATTCGCTGGGACGCAGCGTTTGAGTGAGGCAGTGCGCAGTGCTCTCGTCGGTTTTTTATTACAAGGAAAATGGCAGAGCGACAGGAGCAGCGCTACTGCATCAAATTTTGCCAGAAACGGGATGACAACCAAGTGGAAACTGTTCGGAATATTCAATGCGGCTTTCGGTGAAGATGCTATGAGCAGCACACAAATTAAACAGCGGTACAATTGGTTTAAAGATGGCCGCACATCGGCGGAGAGCGAGCCACGCTCCGGTCGGCCATCAACATGCCGAAATGACTAGATCATTGCCGAAGTGAACGCTGTGGTGATGCGGGACCGTCGTGTGACTATCCGAGAAATTGTGGAAGAGGTGGACATCAGCAATTTTTCTGCACATTCCATTATCCCCGAAGATTTGGCCATGGATAGAGTTGCGGTGAAATTCGTGCCGAAACTGCTCACGGCGGAGCAAAAGCAGCTTCGTATTGAAGTCTCGCAGGACATGCTAGATTCCACAAACAGTGACCCCGACTTCATAAACACCATAATCACTGGTGACGAGTCTTGGGTGTACGGGTACGACCCGGAAACCAAATCCCAGTCGTCACAGTGGAAGCATTTCATGTCACCGAGACCAAAGAAGGCCCGCCAAGTGCGCAGCAATGTCAAAGTGATGCTGGCAGCTTTCATTGACTCCCTCTTTCTGGCACACCACGAGTACGCACCCTACAGGGTCAAACAATGACCAAAGAGTACTATAGGGACGTCCTCTGTCCCCTACGTAGTGCTGTGCGGCGCAAGCGACCGGAGTTGCGGTCAACAGGAAATTGGCGCATCCATCACGACAATGCTCCTGCACATTCATCGCACTTGATTGAGACTTTTTTGGCGAAAAACCAGACTCCTGTAGTTCAACAGACTCCTTACTCTCCTGATATGGCCCCTGCGACTTCTGGCTGTTTCCCAAAGTCAAGAGGACATTGAAAGGATCGCGATTTCAGACAAGAGCGGACATTATGGCTGCAACGACAACTGAGCTTAACTCCATTCCGAAAGAGGCCTTTTCGGAATACTTCCAACAATGGCAGCACCGCTGGGAGAAGTGCGTGGAGTCCCAAGGAGACTACTTTGAAGGTTATTAGGTTTCCAACGCTCCAGTTATGCCAGTTTTTTTTCTTCGGCCAAAGGTCGGATACTTTTCTAACAGACCTCGTAGATGAAAGTCTGAAAGTGAGCCTAAAATTAGCGTTTGAAAATACAGAATTACCGTTTCTCGTCACTGAACAGATGCCAATGCAACAAGAACTGTTTAACTTTGGTCGAATTAACCCGCCTCATTTTCTTGTGGGTCTTAGGTATTAACCATAAAATCGTCAGAAAGTTAAAATAGGGAAAGTGTGCGACATCGGCAAAATTTATGAATAACAGGCACGAACACAGAAATTCAAGACACTAATGGATTTGGACCCAAACCACTGGTACTACGTTGCACAGGACATTGCTTGATAAGCGCCTCGTATATGCTTTCTGCGCGTGGGAAAATGAGAGCAGAACAATGGCAGCCAGCAGCCGCCGTGCCGCAACCGAAGTGGGACCGCTGTCATGCACTGCTCAAAGGAACGCACGCCGTGGCTAAGCTCGCAGCTGTTTGGTTGTTCAGTTTTCCTTTGTATTCTTGTTTTTGTACGTACAACCAAACTGTTATGAAAACGAACACCGGAGCACATGTCGCTCTGAGCGACTCAACCATTTTAGAGGCGTGTGTAGCTCGCGGCTATTGCTGTTCGATGCGCTCGCGCATCGTTTGCTGCGCCGATATGAGAGCGCGCGCCTGTTGCACGAATCTAATTCGTGGATAACTGTTCTATTAACATTATCTTTGCTTGTCTGAGAGTCTTTCTTTGAAAGCAGTGTTTGCCAGCTTCTAACGCTGAAAAATTCGCCGCTGAAAGGACCCAAGTGCATGCTACCGTCTACTCGAGTAGAAGACTACGCATAAGCCGGGAGTGCATTCGGTAAATAGCGCGCAAATCCGTCACACTGCTTCCAGAGTGGCACGCGATCGCGCGTTATCTTCGCAAAGGTTTTTTTTTTTCTAGAGTGAGCTTTGTTGAAACCGAAAAGGAAGCCACAACTAGCCCTAAACAATATAATTGTGCGAGTACAAGAACAGCGTGTTCTGCCACGCGCTTCCTAGTGGCACGCTGTGTGCGAACAGACGCAATTGTTCCAAACATATTCGCTTGTGTTGGCTCTTGACGTGCGCGAATATGGTGCACGTGAAAAATGAACCCTGCGGTCACTGTTATCAAATATGTAACATGAGGCGAGGCGCAATCTGCATAGGTATCACCTCGATAATAAAGAGGTTCATGTTTTCAAGATCCCTGTGTTGTGAATCATGCCTATGACTCGACCATATTAACGGAGGAAATAAAAGCGTTTATTGTCGACAACAATGTCCATATGTTAGTGAGGCGTATGCCACTCTCATACTTTCCTGTACTATAGCAAAAGGAGCTTTTTCTCAAAATGTTTAACTGCGACGTGCATGTCAGAGACGTTGAAAGCGTAGTTGCAGAGGAGCGACCTTGGGAAACGAATCGATATAATTTCATGAGCTTAAGCCTGTACTCGTAGCTGTCATTGTTTTTACGTGTTAGCAGCTTTGAAGCACAAAGAGCTGGGACGGCGTACTCCACCAGCGTAGTCAGTTGTTTCGGAAAGGTTGGTCCTCCTGCAGGGCATGGTCAGCAAGAGCTCCTAACGAGTCCAGAACGAACAGAAGTTGATCAGACGGGTACAGCAACTCGCCTTCGTCTTGGCCGAGGGTGAAATGGAGGCGCGGCTGGTTGCTAACCGGCTTTGTTCATAAATAAATGCAGTTCTCGCAGTCCACCTGCTCCACCTTATTTGAAGAGTTGACAGGTGCTGTGAATGCAAAACTGCCGTAGTCAGTCTCATGCAACACCAGTTTTGTTCTTGGCTGTTTCGGCACTGCTCAGCCGACGTTAGTTTCAAGTTTCAAGTTTCAAGTTTATTTAATACGCACATAGTAATACAAATACAATAAAATCAGTACAGAAGGAGGTCCCATAGTACCTCCATAGAGGAGGCTTTCGAGTTTCTGATGCGTCTATTGTGTAAGTGATGGCAAAGACAGCCTTTTTTTTGTATAATGCAATACCGCTCCTGTTGCTGTACCCAGACGAGGACAAGACCCAGTCAGGAGGTTCAGCAACTCCTTTTGTCTTGCCTCGTGGGCAATACCTGTATGTTGCCCGAAGGAGAAAATAAACAATAAACAATAAAGTAGATAGAGCTGGTTGGGCACACTAAACGGTATCAGCAAACATGGGTCTTGACATTGCAACACTCTTTTGTGGGCAATATTGGCCGCTGCATTAGACGCGGCAATCCCGGTCTTTAGCAGCTTTTCCAGATCTGACAGTGCAGCCCGAACGTCCAGTATGTCGCTGCACCCAGATATCACGCGCAAGCTTCCAAACAGGGATTCACTTGGATCGCTATTTAACTTTTAGGTGAGCACAAAAAGGAACTCTTCTGCCAATATATATTTCACGCATGCCAATGCAAAAAGTAGTTACGAGAATCGCTCCATATGCTTCGTTTGTGAGGAATTTACTGGCATGTCCACATCTTTTTTTTTTTTGAACCCTTCTGAATGCATAGGAACCTCAAGAAGCTCAGAAGTGACCTCAACGGGAAAAAAAACTCCTCAGGTGTCTTTTTTTTTCTCTTCCATCTTTTTTTCTTCGTAGTGAGCAAAGTAGAGGTGGATTTGCTGTCGACAAAGACCATTCAATCGCATGTAGCTGTCTGGCCAGCCTTAAGCACGCATACATTCTGGCACTGTAAATCTACAGCATGATGGTCTGTTATTTCGCCTGCAGCGCTTGTAGTGTCCATGGGCTCCGATTCTTCATCTTCGAGATCCGCTGCTGTCAGCGTTGCTCTCGGCGGCGGTCGTGAGGTAGCGTTGCTACTGGCGCAAGCATTCGTCGAGTGTCCGTTCGGAGCACGGTCACGTTTCGCGATATTTGGCGTGCTTCGTTCAGCTGCTACCTTGGGCTGCAAATGTGAAGAGTAGTCCTCTAAGACTGATGGTACCGCGTTCTTTCTGAGTCGCCGCCTTTTTCCGTTAGTGTCGTTCAAAGTTTTATTAGGCGACCAATCGTCCCACCTAATTAAGGAAAGCCATCTCTCATGCACCGGCGGCCGCAGGTATTTCGTGTAACGACAACCCAAGAGCTATACTGAGGCACGCGGAACATAGCTACAAAAGGCCGAGAAGAGCCCGAATGAAATCAAAACGAACGCAAGTTTTGCACTGGCAACGCTGCCGGACAGACCGCAAGCGGAACACGGGCTTTCAAGCACCGGAAAACGCTAATGCAATCAACCACGAACACAAACACGAAGGCAAGCTTCATATTGCAAGCCTCGTATTGCAACCTTTGTATTGGGCAGTCGGCCTGGCGCCAGCCTCCCGGATCCTACCGGATCCCTTGTGCGCCTAATGTCCGCTCGCCTTCAAAGCGGCTCTGGCCATCGAGGCACCCTACAGGGTCCCACTTACGCAGCGCCGCGACGCGGCTGCTGTCAGCGGTGTTGAAGCAAGCGCCCGGAGACCTGAGGAGAAAGTTCTCCCAGACATAGACAGCATTATTATCATAGTGAAAATAACAATGTAAACAGGTGCGCCATAATTCCTAAAATCATTCCATGACTGATTTAGTACAAATGAAGTTTTTTAGGTTTCACGGCTGCTGAACTGAAGTAAATATTCGTCATATACATTTCGTAAAGAGGTTAATTGTAGTTCGCGGGCGACACGGTTCTATAGCACATGACATTTCCTTAAAAAGTGATGTGTAAAAATGCTGCTTTTTTTTTACTAATATTAACGCATACAGCAGATACAGTTTTTTTTTTTTTCAATTGTCTCAGGCGACCGATAGGCTGAATTAGTGATCCATGAAAAAGGAGTTGGATCATTATAATGAAAACGCGTTCTGGCCAATAACGCCAGTTTCTGTAAGCGTCGAATGAGATGATGTAATTTTTGCAAGTATTTAACACAACCCATGGCTAGAGAAAAAAATGCAAAGTCAGCCGTTATACAGTTCGTACAGTGAGGTGGTCGAAATGGTTACCCGCCTGAAGCCGAGCATGACATCCAAACTCCAGCTTTGACTAGCGACATGGATTTTGTTCTGCAAATGAAGAGGCGTATATATCTTACGTAAGATATCTTACGTATATCTTACGCTCGTCCTGTCTGCTTCTTTTCTGTGTCCTGTTTCCTGCGTAGTTTTGTGTCTTCAGTATGTCTTACCAACTAGCCTCTCATCACACACTTCTAGAATCTTACGTAAGACCTAGATATTCGAATGAAAATGTTTTCTCTATAAGTGCTCATTCCTGTCAAAGCTCTCTTTCTGTGCAGTTGCGATGAAGCTTGTTGCGACGCCAGCACAACGCCAGAGCGTCAGTTTCTGCTTCTGTCCTTCCTGAAATCACCTGACTGTTAAGTAACGGGCGAGGTAAGTTCAGGACACTGCAGCCGCGATTATTTCGCTTGTAGAGCATGAAGGGCCGTTGCAAGCTGGCGAGAAAAAAGCAGCCGGCTGTGTAAGGTTCTTATCCAAGTGGGCTGCAAAACAGCGTTTACATAATCATAGTCACGGCCGTTGACCTTTACGACCACCACAAAGCTACAGAGCTGCGTTACCTTCTTATAAATTGCTTTCTTGTTTTTGAATGCAACTACAGTGTTACAAAATTTCTCCCTGCATATTTCCATGGCAGCAGGAGTGGAACTTCTGTACTAAATCTTGAAATCGCGGTGGTCCGGACGCTTCTCACGGCATTAATAAGGAAGCTAGCAGCTACCGATTAACATTCACCCAAGCGCAAAGAGAGAGAGAAATGCTCTGTAATTAAGAAAGTGATTTTTGCCGGCATGCGAAAAGCGCTGACATGCCACTCAGACGCAGCCATACGGCTACAAAAAAAAACGTATCGGTCTTCACTGATACTTCGCTTTTGGAATAAACATTTGTTCTAGTCTGGACACCAGTATTTTCAAATCTACTCGATATAAGGTCATCCCCTGAGCAAATATTTAATAACAGGCCTGTTTCTTCTGTCAAGCACGTAACGTAGTGCAGAGCAGACGCCATAGTACTGAGCTTCGAATGAATTTCGACCACCACCTGGTGTTCTACAGCATGCGCGAACGCCTCCGTAGAACAGCGGTAGCCGCGCCCGGGCGACAGCCAATACCTTACTGCAAGTAATATATGCATAATAATTTGCCTTTATTTCGCGCTCCATTGGATCATGATGCAGTGTTGATGCCACGTAAAAAGATGACCTCCTGGGCACAGCGACAGGGAGGTTTCCAAGTGAAGAAAATATTTGATAGAATTCGTAATCCCGATTAAAGGGTAATTATGTTTTCTGTAACAATTCCGGCATAAACTAAAAATATGGTTGCAAAAGCCGGCGTACAGGAGATGATGTAAATGACATGTTTCCTGCAGGCACCGTCCTGGACGCTTACCACCCGAAATAAAGTGGTTCCTCCTCCTCCAAAAGCCGTACGCAAGCACGGTACATCGGTTACACTCTAACCCATTTTTGTGATGAACAGTCTCGATGTACTTATTTTCAACGCTACCTGGCCAGAGCGAGGGGTTTTCTTCGACACTGACCGCGTAAGATACCGACTGAATCCCTCCAAACAGACTCAAAAACACCGTGGTTAAAACGGCACATGTTTGACCAATGAATTCGCAAATAGCACTGCCTAAAAGCGCAAAATCGCAGACGCCAAGTGGAGAGATGCAGTGCTAACTTCTAACATCATTTTCGTTTTATTTAAGCCATTCGCACATGTTTATGAAGAAGGCAATAGGTTTTTGCGCAAATGTATTAGAGAGCTTACGATACACTCGTGGCAGGTTCGCATGCAAGCAGAAAATAGAAAAAGAGAGAGAAGTCTTAACCTGGGTAGTAAAATAACCTTGCAAACACGCGTGCATTTCATTCCATTCTTAGGTGATCATGCCGCAGCGCTGTTCAAGCCTCTGCGTTTAATTAGAACACGTAAGACTTTACGAGGACTAATTAACCCAATATGACCTGAAGCACGCGGCAAGCAGTCGCGCAATCTCCTCTTCCTCCCCCGTTTACTTGGTTCTCTGATTACTGCTCCTCCCAATTATTGCCCAATGCGCATATAGCGCGCCACGAAAACAGGTTTCAAGGAAAGGCGCCCAGCGTCTAACTTGCGACTGACTTTTCAGCTTTGCTTTTGTTCTCTGCTGGACATTAGTACAAAAACATGCAGTGCGGATTGCCGTCACCCGGTCAAAGTTCGGGATAAATTACTGAGCGGTACTCACGCTGCACCTCGGCAGCGTATCATCCCATGCACCTGTCTTCAACTACGTCAGCCTTTGTAAGCCAGCGAAAACATCTCCTTTAGGAAATAAGTTTGGGGCGATATATTTACTGAGGCAAGGCACCGAAATTACTGTTGACGCTACGATTCGGTGTCCAGAAGCAAGGTCTTGATGATAAAAACAGATAAGTGAGCGGTGATTCGCGCCGTAGTTGAATCCGGCCTTGGCCAGCTGCCTTAGGCTCCACAGAACGCTGTCCGTTACCTTGTCACGCTTTTTTACGCGTTAAATCACCCGCGGTCCACTTTACACTGCAAAACAAATACGTGTCCTTACGTGTTAACTTGGCACAGCCACAGTGCAGGTAGACTGATGCTAAAAAGTCAGAATAAAATGAGTTGCCGAAATATCCTTTAACTTTCTTTTTTTGTGTGCTTACGGTATTATTCATATGAATACAAAACCCCCGTGAAGAAAGATGATTTATTAACAAAACATCACGTTTTGTTAAATTTCGGGTTGATGCAAGTTATGCTAAAACAATGTGAAATTACTATGTGCCAGCTTTATTTGATAAAATTCCTTATTATATCCATGTCTTACAAGTAGCAAGAGTAAAATGTTTATTGACCTCAGATATGGGTGCGTGAATTTTCTGCCTTGCGTATAGGTTTGACCGGTTTTGTTGCATACGTTATTTTGTGTTGTCAAAATGATTGACGCTCCTATGCGTTTACGTCACATGATTTGCTGTTAAAAAGAGTTCTTCACCGGCTCCCTGATTAGCTAACAACTACAATGTCCGTAAGCAGGTCAGTATTTACGAATGTGCATCCATAATTGGTGAATACGTTTGAATTTCAGACTTGCAGAATGGTTGACCATATATTCCTTTTGTCTATAATCTCATTTCGCCTTGCCATTTCCTTCTAAGAGGCACGCCACGTCTTCCAGATCGATCTGTGGTTGCCATTCCATGCTGGACAGGCTGCATATTTTCACGCGCAGTGTATTCATCTTCAGCATGATCTTGACAACATACGCGCTTAGCTATAGCGTGCTGCTTTCAATGTTTGCACACCATAGGTGAACCCAAACAAATATCCTTGCTCTTGCCCTTAGTTCTTCTGCGACACGCAAATTACTCTCTTGAAAGTACTCACACTGCTGAATGAAATAGAATGAAGTAAAGCCATCTTTCCGTATCGCCGGCCGAGAGTTAAAGCTCTTTAATGTGCTTTGTCATCGATTACAAAACGATCATGCATGTTAAGCCCTCAATGATCGATCGATCTTTCGGTTAATTGGTGGAATGATTGCCTCTATTTCTTCATGCAAACGAAACAGCAGATCTACCCTCGCTGGCTGCCAGCCGCTTCGCAATAACCGAAACATGGATATAATCCGACTGAGTAAAACATATTAATAAGGTTGAAGTCTGTATCTTTGAGCGAAAATTATGAATGGTCAAATTGCCAACAGACGCGTGTCTGCGCTTTGAGCTGTACGCTGGCCGTATATGAAGGCGTACACTAACGTGAACGTCCCTACTTCAAGTGTACCATTATCATTTCTGTCTTCTTGAAGAAGTGGCCAGGCTTCTTGCTTTTCAGCGTGCATGGACTCCTAAAGGGGCTGCGGCCGAGAACAATAGATGGATGCTTCGATTAAGGCTAAAGGCGCCGTTTTTCCACGCACAGTGAGGGACCGGCGGCGTATTCAAAGTATTGACAAGGCCATAAATATTAGCAAAGGCAAAAAAGCAAGGAAGTCGGTAGAAAACTCAGTACAGCCTCAAGGCCGCTAAACACGCTCGAGTAGTTTTCCGCAACCTTGTCGCAGCGCCGCATTTAACCTTCGACGCGTTCTTGTTTCCCCAGCTCGTTGTTTACCCCTCATTCGGAGGGTAGACAACTTTCACGTCTCAATCATCTTGTCGCCCCATTCATCTGTCTCACGGACTCTCGCATCAGTCGGGATCAAGTTCGCGCAGTCGCTTCGCAACGCCGCCGCAAAACGCTAGGTGGGTAAAAAAAATGATATACGGCGTAGCAGGGGGCGGAAAAACTGCAATTAGCGCACACAAAGCACGGGCGCTGAAAACGTTGCACGCCTGTCTTTATCGGCGGTCGTTAATCCGTGACAATAAGGCGACGCTTATTACGCGCCGTTCCGCGCGGTTGTGTACTTTCGGCGTCCCTCCGGCACGGAATTCCTATTGCCCTGCCTGGCACCGTTGCAAGTCGCGCCGCATACCTTCGCGGCCGGTGCTCCGTTGCAATACGTTGGTCGCAGCTAATCTGGGTTAAATCAAATATCGGAAGAGGTATCACAGATTTGTCCGCGTTCAAGCAATGGAGTCGTCAGAGAGAGGGATCGGCGTTTGATGATGTGGCGTGCCAGCTAATCAGAATCCAGAAAAAACGTTTACGAATTGTTTGTTTTTTGTTTGTTTTTTTGTTGTTTTTTGGGGGAGAGGGGCTATTTTAGTTCCCTCGCATGGCAAAACAAGACTGGCACAGGATGTCCATATATCTACAGTAAAGCCATGCTGCATCGGAAATTATCACCAATGCCTGACGCTTAGGTACTTACTCCTGGTTTTTTTTTCTTTTTGTTAGCTGATGCGAACGCCTTCAATTTCAAGGTAAGGGCTCCGTGCTATTAACAGGACCTGGTGCGTTGCGACAAAGCGCATCTCATTACGGCAAACCAGAAGTCACGTGCATCTACCTACCGTCGTTTACGGCGACAAAACATGAAAATACTCTCACAGATTCTGTCACGGTGCCAATTCGCGCATTCGAGCTATTTTTCTCTTGTATTCCCTGCATCATTTATTTCTGACCTCCCATCTTTTCGGTTCCCCTTTCTACGCCATAAAATGTCACTTGCTTTCACGTCAGCAATAAACTACTCGCGTCATTTCTTCAAGCTTCGTAAGCTTATTCAAGGACAAGCCCTTTTATTCAACAAATCCTCGATGTAAACACCGACTGTGTCACATGCATTCACGAAAATAACATTCGGTTTCATCTCCCAGGAATCACTGATTGTATCAGGACAGCTTCATTCAGGCTTCCTGCCCCTTTCACATCGTTAAGATCGCAGGCCTGCAGACTGCGTACTGGCCTCGTTGCGTTGTCCGTAGACCTCCGGGCTAGAGAGTAAACAAAGAAACAAAGAGTAGATGGTCGGGCGCCGGCCACTGACGAGGGGCGTCATCACCGGCACGCCTTGTACCATCTTTTGCGGGGACGACAGTTGTTTGTTGCCCTTCGCCGACAAACAATTACGGCATATAATCTCGACTAGACGAATACGAGATATTATAGCGAGCCGCGCCTTGCTGGCTTGTCAAGCATAATATGGACGTACGTACATGACGTCACTGCCAAAGCTACGGCTCGTGAAATGAAAGTCACTCTCACGTCACAGCAACCTGAACATTATTCTTCCCTTGACAGGAGTATACAGCCGCAGGTGGTAGAACGCTTGTCAACAAGGCGACGCTACTGCGAAGACAATATCAGCGCGCAACGGAGTGGCGCAAACATCCTCCGTCACTGACGTTCGAGGGGATCGAGCATTAAAGCGATGGCATCCACCGTCTCCACTGAAAACACTGTGAGCAAGAGTTCTGTGAGCAAGGGACATATTCTGGTCTGTGAGGTTGCGAGCGCAAAAATGAGACTAGACGATTAGGAAAGAATGAAAATCCCTTCGTATGGATCTGGGGGTTATAGACCCCTTAACTAAACCCAGTTTCGATTGCTTCACTTCTGATCTTGTAACCAGGTAGAGCAGTCTCCCCTCGAAGTCCCTCTTTGACGTGGTAGAGATCTTTAATGCGGTAGTGATGCATACTTTGATGTATTAGAGAGGTTTACACTCTGCTAAAAACATGCACTAATTCTGCTATTGCGTATAAACGTTTATTTCTTTTTCTGCTTCTATGTCAAGGTTCTTAATTTTTCCCTTCAGTTTCAGTTTACTCTCGGTCCCGATCGCATCCGGAGTGGCTCCTGAAAAATCCCTGTTCCTCAGGTTTCCACGCCGAGGACAGCGTCATCCTCCGGCTCATTTAGAGTTCATGAAGTCTGTCGTTATTTGCACTTAAGGCCTTACCATAAACTTAAATGCCCCTGACCTTCGATATGAGCTACACCTTGTTGGCTTATAGCAAGTGGCTGCCTAATTGCGCCGTTTTCGACCTAAATTTCGCAGCAAGCAGCATGTAAAATTGGCGAGGTCTTCCATGTAGCAGCACTCGCCTTTCATTACCACAGTGTTTCAGTTTTCCTCATGTAAAACTGGAATCTTTTATGGTCAGGTTCATGTATTTATTTATTTATTTATTTATTTATTTATTTATTTATTTATTTATTTATTTATTTGTTTATTTATTTATTTATTTATTTATTTATTTATTGAGCCTCACAGGCCCCAACGGGCATTGTGTGAGGGGGGTTACAATATCAAAAAGGATTTCACTAACAAGAGGCAAACACCTCTCGGGTTTTTGTTTCGAGTTCGGGTACGGCGCGAAATTACGTTTCGGTTCGAACTGGTTTAAACAAGTTCGGGACCAAAAAACCTTGAATTAGGAATTTTCTACTTAACCCTGTTGATGCTGTTTCCTTTTATGTGTGACCTCTTTATTAAAAGCACACACGACAAAACCAGTTTTATGAGAGGTGTTCTGACTTGACACATTTCAATCTAATCTCCACGGTAAAAGGTATACGAATTTACAACAGCCGCGAATTTCAATAAACTAAGTTTTTTTTTTGGCCCAATATGCTTTTGCGCATTTAAAACTTCAACAATATTTTCTTCTTTATTTTTTAGCTCACTTCCCTCGTGTGCCATGCCTTCATGTTAAAGCAGCTTTTAGAGACAATTGGGTCAGAATAGGACAGGGATCAGGCTAATGAATAATAGTGTAAGACTGGAAATAAAGACTGGAACAACAAAACAGTGCGACCCGCGCCAGAAGGATACTTTTCTTTAAGTAGACAACGAACGATACTTTTTTCTTTGCGCAACGCCAGGCGTTGGTAATGTTCTGAATTCGCGAGGGTCTTTCCCTCAGTTCGTTGAAGTGTGGATGACCATAAATAAGTTTATCTGCAAAAAGGGCCAAATAAGGGCATTAAAAAATTTGTAGTATACCAACAAGTTTAGGCTTGATGTAAATTTCCGAGTGTGCAAACACAAATTCACGGAACCGATCGAGGAGTAACTAACGCAAATAGAGTATTTATAAGCCAGCGTTCCATCTCATCAGGGACAATATAAGACAAAACGATGATTGGTTGTGTACGTACACACTGATTGAAAACAATGTCCCGCTAACGTAGCGCTCCCACAAAGGCGCAGATTTTAATAATGTCATTAAACCTCTTTTACTATATGCGTAAATATTTTGAACAAAGGTAATGCAACGCAAAAAAAAAGGAATAAGCAATTGGGCAATTTCAAAAAACGGAAAATTGTTTCCGTGCGTTCGAAAGGACATTAGATATTTTTTTAAGCGATGTTCATTGCCTCAGGGCATAAAACGGTACGTGATGATGGATGACGAGGATGCTTAAGTAAATGAAAAAGGTTCGCTGGTCTAATGAAGTCGAGGAGTGAACGATGATGTGGTCCCTACGTCCTATATAAAGGAGGATTGTTCGGCGAGAGACCCGCTGCCGCCAGGTGCCGAATTCCTGTCGGCTTCAGCACCGGGCAAACACACAGCAGGTTGTGAATATCGGCCTCAGTATTTCTGTGCTTGCAAAAAGGAGACCTGAGGCAGGGATATAAACCATGGAATTGCGGCCTCTTTGGTGTCACGGCTGGAGTTAGGGCAACCCCGACCCGGATCCTCCGAAGAACAACCTCCTCTGCACGGTTAAGACCGCGGGGTAAGGTTTCCGCACACGGAGGGATTAGAGCACATGTGCAGCGCCGGAGGTGTTCCTTTCTTGTTAAATAGAGGGTGATGTCATCTAGAGTGAGGACTCGAGGCAAAGACGAGGTTGAGGTCGCAAGGCGGGTCGCCGAATCTGCACAGCTTTGTTAGCTCAGGAGGTCACGTGGGACCCACTCAATACGGATTGGCTGCGGGATGCGTGCTGCTACACGATGGATGTTTTGGCAGATTTCTGGGGTGCGACTGACGCGTCGTAGGTGATGTGTGACGCGAAGTGCGTCGGTGCGAATGACAGTGCGGGCCGTAGGTGGCAGGGGAAAGGCGGCCACAGAGCAACGCGCCTCTTGAACCGCAAGCATCTCTGCACGAAAGGAGGATAAACGCAGAGATTCCTGCAGACATTACAGAGAGGGACGGTGCAGACATCGTCCTTAAAGAAGCCAACTGTCTCTATGTATCAAGCGAGCAGAAATATGCTAAAATCATGCTATTCAATTAGAAAAGTGGCGTTAAAGAATCACTAAATTTTTCGCCTCTAACCTTTCTGTCCCTTTCTTACACAGCATGCGCGAAGGCAATTGCAAAAAGAATCAGAGAAACCTTCGACTTCAGTCATACACAGAACAAAAGGCGGGTTTTCGGAGGGATACTCGGCAAGAGACTAACATCACATCATCAGTCTGGTGATAAGAGAAATGTTTAAAATATAAGCAGTTCCTTACACGGTAATAAGAGAGTAACTACTCATTAGCATCCACCCAAGCGCATCAATATACCGCTCCAAAGAAAAGCAGCAAACTCGCTGCGGTGCTCAGTTGCTGACCCAAAAGGCACTTGTTCGATAACAGCCGCAGCGGTCGCATTTAGATGGAGGCGAAATGGTAGAGACCTGAGTACTATCCGATGTCAGTGCACGTTAAAGAACCCCAGGTGGTCAGAATTATCCGAAGCCCCCCACTATGGCGTCCCTCATAGACTGAGTCGCTTTGGGACGCTTTGGCAGGCTTATGTCTCGGTCGTGAAGGAAAAAGAACACCGCCTCGTAACAAGCCCAGAGCCAAACTGCCGTGATGTGGCGTCCCGTGCCACGGCCCGGCATCCTCTTTATTTTCCTCTTCTACGTGCGGCGGCGCATTGGCCTCGCTGTTGGCGTAGCCAAAGGAGGTTGCTACAGCGCCCCCTCCTATACTGGAAGTCGAAACCGAACGAAGCGTAGGCGGCGGATACGGGGCAACAGGCAGTCGAAGACGGCGCACGATGTGCTGTCCAGTGTGGGCTGTTCCGTGATTAACTCAGTCGGGGTCTCCAGACACGCCGGCATGAGGCGGTCCAAGCTGACTACCGCCTCGGGGTCATTCTGCAGCAAGGCGGCAGTCTTTCTTGTGCGGCGAATGACGGCGAATGTTCCGTTGTAGGCTGTGGTTAGTTTCACCCTGAAGGCGTCCCGGCGAAGGAAAACGTGCGTGAAGGTGGCGCGATAAGGGTGCACGAAGATAGTGTCGCAGCGAGAAGGGCGAGGTGGAACAGTTAGGCCACAGGTCTTTAACGCAGTCCACAAGTCACTGCAAGTACTCTTGCAGCTGGGCTTGTAGTTCCTCTAGCGAGAACACGTCTCCGGGCAGACGCAAGGAAGTACCGTAAACAAGCTGTGCCGCAGAGCACTGGAGGTCTGCTCAAGGGGCCAGTCGTCAACCCAACTGGCGCAATTGAGCCAAGTAACGGGCGGCCTTCAGTTCGCGGTGAAGGTGTTCCACGATGCCGTTGGCGCATGGGTGGAACGCAGTGGTGCGGCAATGCTTGGTGCCGAGAATGCAGTTGAGGAAAGCACACAGGGTGGACGTAAATTGGCGCCAACGATCTTTCCCTGTACCAGGACAACCACAACGAGACATCCATGTAGAAACGCAGGCGCGAGAAACAGTCTCGGCGTTGATGGCGCTAATGTGAACAGACTCTGGACAGCGTGTGAAACAGTCGACCGTGTTGAGGATGTAGCGAGAACCTTGAGACACAGGTAGAGGTCCCACGATGTCTAGATGAACATTGTCGTCGACGGTCTGGTAGAAAAAGGCCTGGTTAGGCGCCTTGGTATGTCGCGACCCCTTAAATGTCTGAAGGCCGCCCTAGCTACGCGGTTCAATTGCGCCAATTAAGTTCCTGCACCTAGTGCTCCTTGGTTAAAGGCCGTCCTCTCAGGAGACCTCCAGCGCTATGCGCCAGAACTTATGTACAGTACTCCCCTGCGTCTCCTCGAAGGCTTGTTCTCGTCAGAGCAGCTACCATCCCAACCCCAAGGGTGCCTCCAGCGTCCTGCGGACTGCGTTAAAGACCGCCGGCATTTTCTACCTCGCCCTTCCCGCCGCGACAAACGCCATAAACCAAACCAAAGGAAAGCTGGACAGCTTTCACAGAAATTTCCTAGTTAAAGAAGGTTGGTTAGCTTAGTTGGTGCAACGACTGTCCCGGACATGCGGTGGTCCCGGGTTCGAATCATGGTTAAGGAAGAATTTTCCTTTTTCATTTTAGGGTGTGAGCCATTCTACGTAGTGCAACTCGAGCCGCCGAGTAGATTAAGCCCGTCCAAGGTCACTGATCGAAGCGGCCAGGAAAGATAGATAACTAATGTAGGTAGGGGTGGCAATGGGAGAAAAAGGAAAGAACTAAGAGGAGAAAAATAGAGGGACGCTGTTCGCGCCACAAAGTTTAAAAAAAAAGATAAAACGCAACGATGCCGCCTGCAGCTCACTATTGGAGCCGCGAAGGACATCGGCCACGTGAGCCGGTTTAACTGGTTGTGTGTTTCTCTCTACCTCGAGCGGTTGCAGCTCGGAATCGAAGTGCTCGGTGAGAGGGAGCTCATCCAAAATTCTGTTTGCGGCCTGCCGGAAAAATGAAATTAGGAGCCGAAAAACGAGCGCGTGCAGGTGGCTCAGCATTTGACTTTATAAAGTGTAAGAATATTTTAGTTGTTGGCACTGACAGCCCGCTATTGCGGAGAGCGCGCACAGATTATGCTCGCCCTCTAGTACATGCGCCGACCGCCGCGGCGCGGGGGGCGCAGCGGAGTCGTGGACTGGCCACTTGCTTGCGGAGCGGAGGACGCGGCTTAGCGGTTTGCGCGGACTTCAGTGCCGTTTTAAGCTGTGTTTGCCAGCGTTTTGTGCTGCCAGAGTCTATCAAAAGGTGTTGACGTTATGTTCTCGCCGGTAGCCGCCGTGCACGAACATAGTTCGCTAGAAGTAGCTTTTTGTGTCACGGTTTGTTACCAGCCGCCGTGATCGTTGTGCAAACGTACGAGGCGGCGCGGGCCGATGCCGTGGACGGTCGTCGTGGCCTGTGTATACATAGTGGCTGTGATGTGTTGGTTGTTGATGTGGCACATCTGAGGGGTCCAGCCGGGTCCAGAAGGCGACTAGACACGATTATGCTTCGTAGCCAACTGCAGATCGGGCTACCAGAGTTGTGCGGACCAAGTGTCACTTTTTAAAGCTTCGTCGAAGCCTGCTCGCCTAGAACGTTGGCGACAGGCAATCCCCACAGCAAATAGGATATTGCAACCGAGCGACCATGTCTGCGCGAAGCATTTTCCCGAGCATACGGCATAAAATCGTACTGCGCCGAGTTCCATGGCAAGGCAATTTTAAATGCAGCCAAGAAACCGGTGCTTTTGGCGAATGCTGTGCCCAGTATTTTTCCTCGCTGTCCCAAATATCTGACAAAACGGGCAAATTCAAGAAAGCCTCCTAGAAAACGACAGACTGCAGGTAAGTGTGCCAAGCAGGCAAGCAAGCGGAGCGCTGCCGCACTGCTCCTGGGGACGGCCTGTGAAAAACAAAAAGACGCTGATCCATCATGGAGCCCTCAAACAGCGAACAGGTGGCTGGAGTAAATCATGCGTGTCAGCTCATCAAGGAACATGCCCTTCTTCCACCATGAAACTTGGAGGCGCCTCCTCTCACCGCCTCCTCAGACAGTGCAAGCTCCATCTTCATGGGCATCCATGGTTGTGAGGTTTGGCCTCTTGTGCACTGCTCCGGATCCTCAGCATTCCAGGTGTTCAGCGTTCCCTCTACATGCCATAGCAGCGGAGCAATTAATTTCAATCGGCGGTCTCGTGCCCAGTTTCCACCCGCTGTACATTTTGGTGCCGCAAAAATGGTAAGACATGCCGGTAACATTTATAACAAATATGCAGCTGCATAATTTGCCGGACCATAGAACGCTCGATGGAGAATTTCGTGGCCCAACATTATTGAGGTTAGCAAGTCACTTTACTAGGTAAACTGCAATTGTTCTGGACCCGTATTACGGAACTTTGTCAAAAACCTGTCAAAAGTTATTGACAGTGACGTCAAAATGACGAAACGATGTGACGTCGACGCTTGACGCAAAATTGACGCAACGAGGAATCAGCCAATTACAGCAGAGCGGCGCCCCGAGGCATTTGCCTGCACGACGAGGGACCGTCTGCTAAATTTTTGCTGAAAGAGTAAAGAAATGAACAGTGATAAAAATAATTATTATTTTATTTTGCCAAAAAATGATGTTTAAAGCTAAAAAATATAAAGAAAAACAAGAAGCGCAAGAAGTTAGGCTATTAAACTTCCTGGTGGGTAACTTTTGCTGCCGCGGGGGTGCGCAGACGGCGGTAAAACGTCAACAAGCCGCTTTGCACGTGAACAGCTGTTCCACGCCTTGATACTGTTTTCTTACGTGGCGACGAAAATCAAGGTACTGTGTGGTTGTTCTAAGTGCGGAAAAATCGACGAAGCCAACTTGTTAAGGTCTGTGTTGTTCGGCTCTTACGATCGATGAAAAAAGTGTCAAAGCGTGAAGCGTTGTATGTGATGTGTGGTCGTCTGTTTCTTTTTCCTCGACCGGTAAACAGAAGACGGCCACAAAGTGCGATTTGCAGGTGAAAATAAAGTTATTTGCCAGCATAAGCATGTTTTATTTGTATGTAGCTGTGGCACACAGGTGTCGTCGGCTGCCGAAGCTTGCATGAAAGCCGCCGGTCGCAAATAACCGCCGTGCACACAGCACCCGCCGCTGCACCGACAGCGCATTCGCACGCAAACCTCCAAATTCATCGGCGAGTTCGTCGCATAGCCACACCGCAGTCTGCCTCTCCAGTCGAAAAAGGCGTCGGAACAGCTCGTCCGGCAAGTCAAACGCGTCTTCGTGCGCCCTCCTTCGCCGTTGCTCGCGTCGCCGCAGCCGCCTCAGCCACATACGACGCCGCTGCCGCCGCCGCCATTTTCTGTCAAAAACGAACGGTCCAATTTTGACCGCCTCAAAGCCGTCAAAAAAAATCGTCAAAATGCGCCTGCATAATTAGGTGTGCAACGTCACCACTTCTGTCATGTCCGTGACGTAAACGACAGCTACCCATGACGCAAGAAAGCAACATGGCCGCCGGCCACGGCCGACCAATAGGAGCGCGGCTACGGCGGGGCTTTTTGACGAGTTTTTGACGCGTTTTTGACAAGTTTTTGATTTGACAGTTCCGTAATACCGCCCCTGAACTGACATCCGCCAACAAGAGCCGCCATAGTTAACTATGCTCTCAGCATTCGTGCGTGTGGTGTACTGATAGTGCATGCGCATGTTTTAAACACTGCATTTTTCATGTATCGCTTATCAGCCACGCAAGCAGCCATTGCAGATCACATATTCATCGGCCTATAAACAAAGGTGCTGCATCTGTAAACGTCGTTCTGTTCCATCCTGGCGTCCGACTGATACGCAACAGTGTGGAAGCAAAAAAAAACTGCAGTGAACGCATTTCGATAATGAGCTAGGAAGGATGGCAGGGCAGCGCCCTCGCTCTTGTTCCACCTATTCATGAGTCCCAGCAAGTAAAACACGAAGCCGTCCAAAATTATTCGGTATCGACAGTAGTTAAAATCCTTCTGTGAAAAGCATTTGTTGGGCGAGTTGGTGTTTTTGATGATCCATAACTACAGCGCAAACGACAGGACAGAGATGAAGAAGGGACACCACACAGCGCTGTGTGGTGTCCCTTCTTCATCTCTGTCCTGTCGTTTGCGCAGTAGTTATGGATCCTTCTGTGCCTTGCCGCAGTTAACACAGCGCATGCACACGCCGCGGCATCGAACGATCGCGCAACATCTAAATTAAGGCCGCCGCCGCTCGGCGATATCACAAGTCGCGTAGCAGCAACCCACCACTGCCACCAGTTATCATAAGTCGTGGTAGCAGCATCCCACCGCTGCCACCAGTTGTTACGGCGCACAGGATAACTCGAACCCGGGCTCCGTTTGGTAGCGTGTTGAGTCGTCGGGCTGAGGAAATTCTGAAGCATCGAAGTTTGGGAAACGAAAAACAAGCGGGTTTAATGGCACTTTTTAAGACACTTATTTACATACTCTAAATTACAAGAGCAAAGAGTAAAAAATTAGGAGTACATAGCGTCGTCCGACTGGATGAGCCTTGTCGCCGAGGCCCAGAGAGAGAGAGAGAGACTCTTGAATGAAATACAGAGAATTTAGCCGGCGTTAAAAAATCGCTAGCATGCTACTCAGCGTAGGGAGGGGAATTTGGGAGATAAAGACAGAAGGAGAGCAGTGGGGAAGAGGTAAAAAAAAAAGCGAAGATAAAATGCGGCCATGAAATGGTTACTAAGGATGCAATGGCGAGTATTGATGTAACCTATGGAATGATGGAGTGCATTGTCCGACAAATGGGCTGACGAAGTTCACTGCATGAAGAATGCATGAAGGTAACGTGCAAGTGAATTTAAAGCTTATCGAGATGTCCAATGTCTTTTAAATACGTAAATAGAAAGTTCATTGCAAGTCTCTGTTGCCTAAGGCAGGCTAAGGGACCTAAAACTTTGTCCACTGTTAGGGGCACTGGGCAGAGCTTCTGCATGCAATGTTCATAGTACGCACGCTCGTTAGCATACGCAGAGCACTCAAGCAAGATATGTTCCACAGTTTCTATCGAGGCACAGTTGTCACAATGCGGACTGTCCACTTGTCCAAAACGGTATCGCAAGCCGTTTGTATATGCAGCATTCAGACGAAGTCAATGATAAAGTGCTTCCAGATGTCGAGGAATTCTGGGTGAGAGTCTTGTTCTAAGATGTGGGTCGATTGAGTGAAGAAATTGGTACTGATGTGTCGGCAAACTCCAAAGCCGATACGTTTCTTCGGAAGCAAACCTTTTAGCCATTTGGGACGCATCAGATTTCGTGAAAAAAGTTCGAATGTATCTCCGATGTTGATGGCTCTTACGGGCCGCTTCATCTGCTTTTTCATTAGCCTGAATGCCACAGTGAGCAGGTACCCAGAGCGTCCTTTCGCACTCAGCACCGTCCTTAAATCCTCTAATGTTCCGCCCCTTCATCAGACGGGGGCCAATCAAACGCGAGGCACATTTCCCCAAGATGGGCACAAATCACATTCGCACAGCACTGTTGCAGGCGGAGTCACTCGTGGCACAGTGAACCCGTGGGAACAGGAGAGGTGAAATTGCAACTCCGCTGCGAATTCCCGCAGTGCGGCTCCGTGTCACCGAAAACACATGTGGTCCTTGCGACGCCGCGGGCCTCAACTGCAGCGAGGAGCTGTCTACGGTGTGGTCGGCTCTTGACGGAAACGGCTAATCCCTTCGGCTCCGTTCCTTTATTTCCTCGAACGGGCGCCCTTGCTTCCGTCCGTCGTGGGTCGCTGCCCCCGGGCGTCCTTCTCCGGGAATGCACATCCCGAACCTGCGAAGCGTGAGAAAATACTGCAGGCACTTTCTCAGCGCACGGCATGCATCTTTGGGGTCGTCGTCTGGTCAAACGCGGGTCGCAAGCTGAGTCATGACAGCGACTAGACAAACCCCCATTGTATGGCGTCATCTGTCCGCATTCGAGAGAAGTGCAAAGAGCAGCGATCAAGATCTGGTCGCGCCTCTGGGCGCAGTGTCCGCTCCTAAATATATTCTTACACCGTATCCTCATATAATCCGTCCATTAGTCCTCTCGAGAGTGAGATAAAAAATATAAATGAGCCCTGACGCTCGTCGCGCTCGTGCTCCCGAGGCTCGCCGACGACAAGACCCAGCAGTACTCGCCGGGCGTAGCCAGACCGATGAACGGCAGCCGAGGAAGACCTCGCAACAGCGAGAGAGGCGCCGACGGCCAGACGCAGAGGACGAACCTTCAACTCCCAGAACTGCATTTGCTGCCGTTTCGGACGAGGTTCGTGCTAGGAGAGCCGTGCTGGCGCGAGGTCGTAAGAGGCGTCAGCGCGAATTAAGCAGCTGCCGCCGCCACCGCCCGGTTCACGCCGATTGTTTACTTGGGATGTTGCCTAGTTTACCAATTTTTTTCTTTTTTACATTTCTCATGTGAACTGTGCAAAGCCGATCCAAGGCTCAGAAAACTTGCTGGTTTTATACTACTGATGTTACTATGGAAAACTATTCTTTTATACCAATAAATTATAACGCGTTTTATTATATGAGACGATAGTGATTGACCATAGATGCTGTAGCTACAATTCAGCAACGTTTCAGGCATTCGAACAACAGTAACACACTTTTTGAACGTTTTTTATTGCACTGGCTTGAATGCGAAAACCAGTCCTATATGCCTCTGTTGGTTTTGTGCACTACCGGTGCATTTTAGCACATCTTTATCTAAAATTGCTTCTTGGACAAAAAATAAATAAACGGTTTGCTATACTCTTCACGAGCTAATTATTATCCAGAATATGGGCGGCAATTTTCAAATTTTAATATTTCTTTAAGGACCATGCCAGGATTGCGCAAAAATTTCATTTATCAGATTTTATTGCGGCCACATTTTGTTCATTGCACCTTTCGCACATACGAGGTCTGTTAGATAAGTATCCGACTTTATTTTTTTTTGCGAACACCTGATGGAAATGAAACAAGCGCGCTTGCATCAGGCGACCTTGAACCTTCGTGCGCATTCACGAATTTTTTCCCGCCTGCCGATAGCGTCAGTCGCTGGGACGCAGCATTTGAGTGAGGCAGTGCGCAGTGCTCTCTTCGGTTTTTTATTGCAAGGAAAATGGCGGAGTGACAGGAGCAGCGCAACTGCATCACATTTTGCCATAAACTGAGCGACAGACAAGTGGAAACCATTCGGAATATTCAGACGGCTTTTGGTGACGATGCTATGAGCAGAACACAGATTAAGCAGTGGTACAATTTATTTAAAGATGGCCGCACATCGGTGGAGACCGAGCCACGCTCTGATCGGCCATCAACATGCCGAAATGACCAGGACATTGCCGAAGTGAACGCTGTGGTGATGCGGGACCGTCGCGTGACTATCCGAGAAATTGAGGAAGAGGTGGACAGGAGCAATTTTTTCGCACATTCCATTATCACCGAAGATTTGGCTATGGAGAGAGTTGCGGCGAAATTCTTGCCGAAGCTGCTCACGGCGTAGCAAAATCAGCTTCGTGTTGAAGTCTCACAGGACATCCTGGATTCCACAAAGAATGACCCCGACTTCATCAACGTCATAATCACTGGTGACGAGTCTTGGGTGTACGGGTACGACCCGGAAACCAAATCCCAGTCGTCACAGTGGAAGCATTCCACGTCACCAAGACCAAAGAAGGCCCCCCAAGTGCGCAGCAATGGGAAATTGATGCTGACTGCTTTCTTTGATTCCCTCTGTGTGACACACCACGAGTACGCACTCCACAGGGTCAAACAATGACCAAAGAGTACTACAGGGATGCTACGTGATGCTGCGCGGCGCAAGAAACCGGAGTTGAGGTCAATAGTAAAGTGGCGCATCCATCACGAAAATGCTTCTGCCCATTCCTCGCACTTGATCCAGACTTTTTTGGCGAAAAACCACACTCCTGTAGTTCTACAGACACCTGACTCCTGATATGGCCCCTGCGATTTCTGGCTGTTTCCCAAAATCAAGAGGCCATTGAAAGTTGCGCGATTTCAGAAAAGAGAGGACATTATGGCTGCAACGACAGCTGAGCTAAACTGCATTCCGAAAGGGGCCTTTTCGGAATACTTCCCATAATGGCAGCACCTCTGGGAGAAGTGTGTGGAGTCCCAAGTAGACTACTTTGAAGGTGACTAGGTTTCCAACGCTCCAGTTATGCAAGTTTCTTTTCTTCGGCCAAAGGTCGGATACTTTTCTAACAGACCACGTATATTTCACAGTGTTTAGGTTGCGTCAGTGGCAGTGCCTGGATGGGATATTTAAAGCGCATAGCTTCGCTTAGAAGCCCCTGGGCAACCGTCACAGAATGAAAACATCACACCGGACGTTCCCTGCACTTACCTATCTGTATAGCAAAGCCTAGCTACTTGAGTGGACTATCCGGAGTGTAGGAGGATGCGTATTGTCAAGCTTTAGCACCAAAGCGCAAAGTTAAGGTGAGAAAGGTCTGTGTCTGGGTCAGGTCTCTTTATCCGAAACGACGAAAGCGCTCCGCCTGCAGACGACGCACGGCGTAAGCAAAATAGTCAGTGCTCGAGCGAGCGTTTCAATACGGCGACATAACATCCCACCAGCATTGAGGGACACCTGGGAAAGCAGCATATATAAAACGCTGTATTTTTTTCTTTGCTTAATATTGCTTAAACAAGATAAAAATGTCAGGTGGCACAAAACAACTCCGCCAAATGAATGTTTCTTTCTTATTTATTATAATTATTTTGTCGTGGATATTGCTATTACCTGCACCGTATTTCTGCGTCCTTGCAAGGCCAACCTATTTTTGTTTGTACACTGCCAAAACATTCATCTAATGTCTGTGACCATTTTAAAACAAAATAGCCTTGGGGGAGAACGTCGTTAGCGTGGGCAGTGCTTGATGTAATGACGCCAGTAAGACTACTGGTCTGCACCTGTGCTTTATCCCCTAGGTTCTAAAGGGTACTTTCCGAACTTATCTCCATATTAAGTTGCGCCATGAATAAGAAGCGCTGAAGGCGGTTTCAAACTATCAGTCAGCAGAATATACCCCTCTGGAATAAGCACAACTTGATCGCAAATTGCCATGCGGTTAATTCAGCTTTGTGCCCTGGAAAACGTACAAAGGGCAAAACACATGCCTAGAACAACCAGACTGAGTGTTCCGGAGCTCCCAAAGCCGCTGCGACCAAGAAGGCAAAAAATGATGATGAAATTATATGAGTTTAACTGCACATGTTTACATCCAGACCATTTTTAACCGAATCTTATCGCTAGTTATCGCGTGTTACGCCCGAAACACGCTCTGAGCGTGTTCTAGACATGCGTTTTGCCCTCTGTACGTTCTCTAGAAGGAGCATTTTCAGGTAGAAAGCGGTTTTCGCCAAAATTTTTAGAAATCTGTTCGGGGAGCAAGAATAGGGTCAACCCGGGTTTTGCTCGAAAAGCGAAGGGCCTTACAAGTTATATATTATTCAGGGCAAGCTACCGGACAACGTACTTGGATTCGAAGGAGGTTCTGTGACAATTGTGTAGCAGCATTCCTTCACGACCTCTATATATTGCTTCCAGAGCCGCTTACAAACCTGCTCAATTTCTCGCAGAACACTATCTACATTATATCCCTCGTTCTATGCACCTCACTCTCACTACGCACCAGTCGTCGACGATTCATGGACAAGTGCGCGGGAGGTATTGCTGCTCGCGTATACTGGCCTTCCATACATTTTGCGCACTTCAGCTCTGCAGCAACATTGCAACACCCACTATTGGAAGCAGTATGCTTCCAACGTAATTATCACATTTATATTTTTCGGTCGCCCTCAGCTAGACCAACCCCAAGCCAATTACTCGTTTTTCTTTTCGTGTTTTAGCTTACTGAAGTCGGTCCATACTCGTTTCTGAGTATGCCCAGTAGCATCTCTCTTGAAGATGTGACGAAAACTGCGCTGTGATTAATCTACCTGCTAACTGAAACACTTTGAATCAGGACTTTTGTCTTGGCTTGCTGGTGTTCCCTCTTTTCTAGGTTCTTTCGCGCCTTGTTTTCGGTCAAATTGATACGTTTCCTGTACAATGAGGGAAAAGGGCGGCTTGCCACATCATTCGGGACTAAATTATCAAATTCAGACTCGTTTACTGCCGGCAGATTTAATTGGTACGCATCGTTTAAGGCAGATAAAAGCAGTGTTTCTTAATTGCTTTAAAACGAATAGTTCGTATTGTTTGCGTCTGCGATTCCTTTAAAACTATTTGCCCTTGACTTGTTCAGCGGCTTCTGCCGCGTGGTTCGAGAAGTAACACTGCCTTAGTGAATAGATGATGTCGTTTGTGTTATGGGGTTTAAAATCCAAAAACTACTCAGGCTATGAGAGACGCCCTTAGTGAGTAAAAGATAGCGATATCGCAGCCAGATAATACCGTCACTAAAAGTACTTGCGGTTTAGAATTATGGGTTGTTGACTCCGTCCAGTTTTAATTCAAGGACCTGCGGTGATGGGCAACGCCACAGAGGCTCCCTGAGGCAATTTCTTTTCCTTTCCATGCTTACCGCTTACTCGGTTCATTATTCGGGTATAGCATTCAGAACTTGTGGGCAAACCAGCGTCGCGCAAGCAATAAAGACGACATGTGGTAAGGTATTTTTTGCAGCTGTAGGTGAAAATGGGAATCCTGTATGACGACATTTCTCTTTCAAAACAGATCTGAATTCATGATTCGGACCATTTCATTTGGCCTTTCGACATTTCCAGCTTGCTACCAGCGCCAGATATGTATTAAGTTTCCATTTTATCTTCCTCTGTCGCGGCCACTGATAAGAGTACGGCAATGTGTACGGCGTCATGGTATTAGAGCTGACTACTCATTGCACTTTTTTCCGTGTCACGAAGATTGTTTTTCTGCGGCTAACGCCAACCTCACCGGAATGCTTTGATTACGCAGGTTGGATGGCCTTGGGGCGGGAAAGGAAAAAAAAAAGACACCGAAGGCGACGAAAGTGAAGAGAAATATTCTTGTCACAACGCAAAGGATGGGTTTTGTCCTCTACAAGCGAGGCCGTTAGCTGCTCTATTCTGCGGGTTTGGAAATGACGGGTTTGGAAGTTGGAAGTGACTTTGCTGTGCATCAGTTCATTGTGTCATTTGCTGAGGTTACCGATGTGTTACGCGACAGCGTAATGAGCTCGTTCTGCTGAAAACCCGGCGTCGACCGTCGTCCTTCGTGAGTCGAAAAAAAATCCCAGTAGTTTCAAGCTAAAAAATAAATTAGCCGGCATTGGGATTCGAACCCAGACCCTCTACGAGTCACGAGGGCACACAACACATACGCCACCAAAGGACTTCTTTTTTATTGCATAGCAATGAATCCTGCTAAGCTGCCAAATTCTTTACGTACACACGTTCTATCCCGCAATGCAGACACACATTCTCATGTCTTCGCTCACTGCACCTCACCTACACATCAAAATTGCGGGAGACATAAGCATGCGTCAAAAACCGGCAACAATTCAGGCGGCCGGTCTTGCGCAGCATAAACACCCCGCACCAAGACGCACTGTTCACCGAACAGAGACTTAGATGAACGAGGTGGTTCTGCATGTCAATCCATCATGCGGCTCTTTCATTGGCTGAAAAGTAGATCGCACAGAATCCTGGAGTCTTTCAAAACAGGCAAAAATCTTATTGTGTACGGCGTTATCTCAATGTCCTTTTTGATTGTGAGCGGAAGTATGTCCCAGAAAAACACTGCGTCAGGCCACCATACAAAGCAATAATCGATCCTCTCTGGTTGGCCGCACAGGCGACATTTCAGCGACTGCTGCACAAAAGTCCCCTTGGCGCGAAGCCAGGCCTTGACGGGTAGAGTGGGAGTTTGGAGAAAAAAACAAAGGTTTTTGCAGCTAATTGAATATGCATTCACTGAACTCGCTTCAGTACACTAGAATCCATAAAAACAAGGTATAAGGCTGCCGATACACGGGCACAAAAAATACAGATTCTATTATTACTTTTGTCATCTGCCTTCTTGACAGATGTAATAAATAAAGCAACGAGAAACGAACAGTCAGAACATCAAAGGTATCAGCAACCTCCTTCAGAAAGCCCTAAAAAGCCCCCTCTTGGCCACGACCAGTCGAAGCAAACAGATAACGCGGGCGACAACTCAGTCGCCTTCTGAGCACCGCTAACAGAAAGGGATGGCTTGCAGCTTTGAAGAAGAAAAATGTGAAACCAGCTGGTGAACAAACAAGTCAACAAGGCCAACTCCTCCAGACTTGAGAGAAAGAAACAAATAGTCTCGACGCATAGGCTCCCATTGAGAGCACCAAACAAAGGTCGCGAATAGTCTGTGCAGCACTTGTACCTTCTTCCTCGCAAACTGCATCTCTTACAACGAATAGACAAGCTCTGCAGCCAAGATGTTGCAAACTTGTGCCCCAGCAAAAATGAAGACTCCCGACTCCTTCACGCCTGTGTTTGGCGCCTCACAGAGGGAATTTGTGTCTCCGAATGAGACCGATTATTCCAGACTTGATGAAGGAGAACCCCAAGATACTGTAGGGAATCATAGTCCCACTTTATGCCACTAAAACGATTAGGTTTCGTACTCCGGTGAACCAACCAGAATCCTTTCGATTTTTTCAAATTTAGAGCCGCCCAGAGACGTCACAGAACTGGGCTGCTAAATGCACAGTTTCAAGCTCACTCTTTTGATAAGAAGAGAAAAAGGCGACGTCATCAGCATATGCTAAAATTATAATTTCTGACTGATCAACTAAGAATCCTCGATTTTCTTGAGATCTGATGATACTACAGCACAAGGCTTCGAGAAATGAAGCAAATAACAAAGGTGATAATGGGGAACCCTGCCAGACAGATGAGCTTAGTGGAATAGTTTTGGTAAGTTCATGGTTTACAATCAACCTTGTGTGGAACTGTTAGTAGCATAGTCTAATGCCCTTAAGCTATACATCCCCAATGTTTGCTCGTTCCAGGACTGCAAACAAAAAATAATGACGCACCTTATCAAAGGCCTTCGCAAAATCAATCTGAATTATTTATTTATTTCATATACCCTCAGGGCCATTGGCATTAGAGAGGGGAGTGGTTACAGCAAAAAAAAACAATACAATAAACGAAAAGCAACCTGACCGGCCTCATTTGTTGTTGACTCCAACACTGAATGAGCAATGTGTATATTAGTTTAGATGCTGCGGCCTCGAATGCCACATGCTTGATGTGAGCGATTAAATCCTATGCCACAAGGTGCAGGCGGGAAGAAAGAATTTTTGAAAATATTTTGTAGTCTTCATTACACAATGGAATTGGACGGTACCCTTCGACAGTCCGGAACCGGCTCTTATCTGTGCTTTTCGAATGACCAGCATAAAAAGCTAACATCGTAAACAACTCTGAAAATTTCCAAGAAGACAGGCTTCAAGCAAGGCGAAAATGTTTTGTAGAATTCGCAACTGAAGCCATCCGGGCCAGGAGACTTGTGCCCCTGCAGAGCGGAAACTGCCCATTTAATTTGTCCAAGCTAAGAGGACCCTCGATTGTACCTCGCTGCTCTACGTTAAATCGAGGAAACGCATCATAGACACGACTGAAGTCTGACCCACGAGTCTGGCTTCACCCATCTCCACAGTGTCCGCCGCGGTGGCTTAGTGGTTATGGTGCTCGGCTGCTGACCCGAAAGACGCGGGTTCGATCCAGGCCGCGGCGGTCGAATTTCGATTAAGGCGAAATTCTAGAGGCCCGTGTGCTGTGCGATGTCAATGCACGTTAAAGAACCCCAGGTGGTCGAAATTTCCGGATCCCTCCACTACGGCGTCTCGACGTTAAACCCTAATAAACCAATAAACCAACCAACCATCTCCAAAGAGACGCGCATAATAGTCATAAGAAGCCGCAAGAATTCCCGCAGTGCCACTATAAGTATTTCCATCATACTGAAAATCTAATACCCCCTTTACAAGAGAAACCTGCCTTTCATCATTTAATGCCAGTCGAGATGGTTGTTCTTCTACGCGTCCAAGATCGAATTAATGCCTCCTGATATTTTTCTGTGGTAAACTGTTGCAACTGTGCTTTAATATTGTTTATGCCATCAATATAAGCCCCAGGATTAATTCTTTCTAGCGTATGCATGTGATTTAAGGTACCATCGCGATGGAAAGAAACGCGAACAACGCGGCGCCTACGCGCTCCGCTGTTCGAATTTCTTTTCACCGCACTCTTACCTGAGTGGTAATAAAAAGACGCTGGAGTCGTCCTGGAATGTATCATGGACGACTCTAGCGTCTTTTTGCTACCACCAAAGTAAAATACTGATGAAACGCGATGCTAAACGCGATGCTCTTTCTAGCCTAATCAACACCACAGAAAGCAACTTACTCGTAATAACAGAAACATGGTTAAATGAGAACATAACGGATAGCGAAATGCAGACCGCATTCCGCAACTGTGATGTCTTCCGTCGCAACCGCATAGAGGCGTTGGCGTTCTAATAGCAACACACCGCAGTCTGAAATTCCATATTATGCCGATTGACTCTCCCATAGAGATATTATTCATTGGTTCTAAATCTTCATGTCCACCGACAGTAATCTGCGCTTGCTAGCGTGCTCCAGACAGTGATGCTTCGTTCATTCCTTCCTTCCACAACGCCCTCCATATGGCGGGTTCGATCCCGGCCGCGGCGGCTGGAATTTCTTTGGAGGAGAAATTCTAGAGGCCCGTGTACTGTGCGATGTCAGCGCACGTTAAAGAACCCCAGGTGGTCGAAATTTCCGGAGCCCTTCACTACGGCGTCTCTCATAGCCTCAGTCGCTTTGGGACGTTAAACCCCATAAACCAAACCAAACCAGCCCTCCATATGAAAACTTCTAAACTTCAGCATGCTTGTCTTTTTGCTATAGGTGACTTCAATTTTCCCGAAATTAATTGGCGGAATCTGTCTGACACGACTAATTCTTGTGCGCGCGATTTCTTGAATACTTTCATACTTTTGGTCTGACCAGATGATCACCAGCCCAGCAAGACAGTACGCTCAATCATCATTAATATATTAGACCTGATACTAACGTCACATACAGAAAACTTGATATCACTCTTGAATCTGCCGGGAATCAGTGATCACTCAATGATACACGCCACGTTTCTCAACCACTTACCGCACCCCAAAAAATAACTAAAACAATCACACTTTATGACAATGGCGACTATGAAAGCATCAACAGCGAACTTGATGCGTTCCGAACCTGGTTTCTTACCGATTTTCATGATCGCACTCCTGAAACTAATTGGCTACTGTTCAAAAACAAAATGCACGCTCTCATCGAAAAATTTATACCTACCATCACCGTAACCGAGCACCATGAATCACCTTGGTTCAGTTCCGTGCTAAAATGCATGAATAACAAAAAGAAAGACTTTTCCCAACCGCCATAAAAACCAATAACCCCAACACGTGGCAAAATTATTATGAAGCAGAAAGATCCTATAACTTACAAGTATGCAAAACTAAACACTGATTGTTTTTCTTCTACCTTAGCCGACATGATTCGTACAAACCCGCGCCAATTCTGGAAATGTATCAGTCCTAACCCCATCAGAAATGTAACACTGTGTGACGATGATAACAATTCATTTGAAGATCATGACGTTGCGGAAGGTTTGAGTTTATCATTCAGCTCAGTTTTTCCTCATGAACCAGATGATGAATTACCCGATTTCCCTTCCTTTAACTTTCCACCTATGTCGGGCTTCAGCTTCGAACCTGATGGTATTGTAAAATTATTGACTCTGAAATTAACTTCATCAGCTGATGTTGACGGAATTAATACTAAAGTGTTACAAAATACAAAGCATACTACTAGTGCCATATTGTCTCATAACTTTCAGCAGTCCCTTTCATCAGCCTTCATACCACATGACTGGAAAATAGGCAAGGTCATCCCAGTCACCAAAAAAGGGCCTTCATCTTCTCGCCATAATTATCGACCAATATCTATCTCGTGTATCCCTTCGGAACTAATGGAACATATATTTTTCTCTCAAATTATAAAATTCCTAGAGTCCGCCAACTTTTTCCACCCTGACCAATATGGCTTCCTAAAAGGTTTATCTTGCGAAACACAATTTGCCCTCTTTATTAACGACCTCAGCTGTAGTACTGACCTTAATATTCCTTTTGACGCCCTCTTCTTCGATTTTGAAAAAGGTTTTGAAAAAGTTAATCACAAACGACTATTCCTAAAACTTTCACGTCTCAATCTTAACAAACCTGTCTTTAATTGGATATGCAGCTTTCTTACTAATCGACAGGAGTTTGTTTTTGCTAATAAATGGTCATATTCTTATTCCTCTATTATACCTGGGGTACCTCAGGGCACCGTCTTGGGCCCCCTTCTTTTTCTCATATATATTAACCATTTGCCTGCTAACATATGTTCTAACATTCCCATGTTCGCTGATGATTGCGTTATCTACCGGTCTATAACTAACAGCGTTGACGTTTTGATTCTTCAGTCTGACATTCAGCACGTACTAACCTGGTGTAATACATGGCTAATGTCCTTAAATGTAAAAAAACATCTCTGCTATCATTCCACCGACGACATTCACAACCATCTTCAAGATATCTAATCAAGAATGCAGAAATCTGTTCAGTATCAACTTACAAATATTTAAGCATCCATTTGGCACCTGATCTAAATTGGTCTTTTCACATATATCTCAGGTTACTAACGAGGCAAATCACGTCCTTGGTTATTTTCGACGAACCCTGCGACTAGCACCCCCTTCAGCGAAATCCCTTGCTAATTTAACACTTATTCGTCCGAAATTAGAATATGCATGCGCGATCTGGGGCCCTCATCAAAATAACCTTCCCAGTACTCTCGAATCTGAACCAAATCGCTCAGCTCGTTTCATTTTCTCAGCCTATTCTTATCATGTAAGTGTAACTGAACTAAAACGCAATGCTCATCTCACAACCTTAGCGAACCAACGAAAAATTTCCAGACTATGTCTTTTACATAAGTTCTATTATCATTCATTGCTTAACTCCATTATCAGCCCCGCACATCGCATCTCCAATCGCACAAACCACAGGAAAGCCGTATACCCTCCCCTTGCCCGAACTTCTGCGCATCTGTCATCATTTTTCGTTCATACAGCAAGGGACTGGAATGACCTGCCAAACGCCATCATGGATCAGACCGGCTCATCGTTATTCAAATCGTCCATCGAAGAAATGTAGTGATGAATATTCCACATCCTCGTGTAATACCCCTTCAATGGGGCCTTTGAGGTACTAATAAATAAATAAGTAAAGAACTAAATAAATACGAACGGCGGGACGCCTAGGTTCTGCTCTGTTCGCATTTCTTTCCATCGCCCCTGTGCGTTCATGCTCGCGAAGGTGATTACGCTTCATAAATGCGATTCGTACAGACATTAAGACAGCCTGATTTTTGGCTCCCTGCTTGAATAGATCCCACTTCTGAAAGACTGAAAGGTCAAAACGGGCCCATGTATCTTTTAAACAGGAAGTTACAGCGCGCTCACAAATTTCATCTGTCAAGAGACCATTATTCTGCTTCCAGAACTCCCACCGCGGCTAGATACGGTAGCTGTGTCTTCCTATCTGAGCAGACACCATGCAGTGATCGCTAAAGAAAGTCAGCCGTACTCAGTAGCCATGCACATTAGATAACTGTCCAGCAGAAACATAGATCCTGTCTAGCCGAGCGTTTGAGGAGGACTGGAAATGCGTGAAATGAACACACATTTCTGTCCCCCAATATAAACAAGGTTGTTTTCACGGAGCAAATTAAAATAGCAGAACTAGCCATTACGCATACGTAGCACTGGTCGGTCCTCGTCACTGCAAACAGAACTGAAATCACCAAGCAATATGATTTGTGCGATCTGTGCGCACAACTTTATCCAAAGACATAAAGAAAACCCTCCTTTCTCGTTGATTAACAGGCACGTACAAATCACCTGCAACTGTTCGCCTAATATAGTAACATCGCAGCATATAAGGCGCCCCTCACCATCTATGCTATGCGAGATGTCGAAAATATTCAGTCTCCTATTGAGGAAAAGCAAACATCCTCCAGAGAGGCCATTCGAGTGGCTGACAATAATATTATAATAAAACAAAAAGGATTGAGAGAGAATTCCTCCTCCTTGTCAGAAGATAATTTCATTTCCTCGATGGCAGCTACACCCACGCTTCATCTCCGCAAGAGGTGCTTCCGTTTATATTGTAGCCTTGGAGTTCGCATACCCCTCACGTGGAGGGTAGCGATCTCAAATGCTGCAACCGCCACCATTTCTGCAGCTCACCTTACTGAACTCCATCCGCCGGAACGGGAAGAACCACCTGAGAGTTGGCGACGTTCAGGGAAATAGTCACCCTTTTTTTCTAAACCACTCTTTCCGTCGCCTCAACGTCAGATGCAATCTTCCGATCTCCACTGTCACATGGCTCCTCATCTGCGGTACGCTTCAGCGGTGCGCGGTTGCCGATGGAGGCATCCAATGGAGTCAAGGCCTGCGCCCATGATGTCAGGAGAGCCATGTCGCCCACAGCTCCTGCTGCAGCCGACAGCTCAACGGACATGCCGGAGGCTGACTATGCCAACAGCACAGCACTGCATCCCGACGACGCATCAACCATAGCCCCCTCGGGAGGAGCTTCCATCTGCTGAGGCCATTGCGTAACAAAAGGCTTCTTCTCGGCAAGTGCATGTCACAGTGCATCAAGCTCGCTCGGGACAGAGTCCGGAGGCTTGGGATCAGAAGGCTTGAATCTTGCATCTTCCGCTCTCTCGCTATGGCCGGTACCAACTTTGGATGGTCGACACCTGGAACCACGATGCTGCCATCACCAGAGGCATCCACTAATTCCGAAATATCCATGATGTGAACAGTGGCTGCATCTTCCTCTTTCGACCAACGTCCCTGTCGCAACCTCTCGGCGTACGTCACGGCGCAGTTGTCAACAGAGTGGCCAAAGCGACGGCATTGTGTGCGTCGTGTTGTACGGCACTGTCTTCGTACATGACGAACCCTGCTGCGCCGAAGGCAGAGAGGAGGTCTGCCGGGGATTAGAACTAACGACTGGGTGCCAAATACAGACAGCGTATGTGGGATACTAGACGCTGAAACGCCATGCTTCAGCGGTAGCGAGACCTCACGATTCGCCGTTTCCATGTGTTCTATGCCTTGACATCGCCACTTTTCTCTTTCCACTGACTAGACAGAGCCGTAAGGCTCCAGAGCTTCCACTATTCGGCGGTACTTCATATGGTCTAGAAGCCATAGGAGCCTTAGCTTGACGTTCCTGGTTTCGAGATACAGCACCATACATTTAAGGCCCTTGACGCGAAGCTCAGCCATGTAAACTAGCTACAGCTTTGAAAGGCTAGTTTCACTTGCCACCATCTACATCTGTCTCATCTGAGAGTGTCCTATACAAACAACATCCCGAAGGTACATAGCGGTGGCAAGGGCATCCCAGAAGTCAGGAGCTCGGCATGGGTGGCACCTAGCGAACGCGTTGCGGCGTTCATGACTTAGTAACAGTCATGGGCAGTATCGAAGATACATGTATCTTCGATACTATCTTTCGATACATTCTGTGTATCGGTATTAGGTATCGCGTGCTGAAAAGCAGAGTATCGGAGTATCGGTATCGAAAATACATTTTTAGTGTATCGTGTATTTTACGATACTCGATACAAAAAAAAACCTGTAAAAGCGCTCGCTCAGGCGGTAGTAGTGCTTCGCTGCTTTTTAGCCAACTCCCAAGCTAACACTTCTGGATCAGCGTTTCTCGGAGTTAGGAATTGATTCATCCGCAGGTTTGACCATCTTTTGAAGATGAAATCGAGTGCAGAAGAGGCAACAGTTGCTGTGTTCTACACCCCTATTTCAAGTTGCGGTGGTCGCCAGCAGAAATGGAAGACTTCCGCCGTCATGCTCAGAAGCTTACAGAAGAAGCTGTTGTCGACTATGTCAGCGCAACACAAGCCGCGCATTCTTCCGCACGCGAGGCAGTGGGATCAACGGCTCCAGCAGCATCAAATGCGTCAGCCGACGCATTCTTTTCATTTGAAGAGACAAGCTGTATAACCAGCCGTAGCACTCAGGAGGCGTTAGTTAAGCTTCAGTTTCTCAATTATTTACAAGTATAATACTGCGACCTGCTCGTCTGCTCCTGTAGAGAGGCTTTTTTCATTTGCCTCCCTTATAGCCCGCCCACATCGCGGGGCTCTTTCGGACCGGCGGTTCGAGCAAATGTTGTTACTTAATACCTTCAAGTAAACGTAACGAATACTTTTTGCGTAATGAAAACGTTCAGCCATTTTACTTGTTGTTGTTTTAATTCCAGCTTTTCAAGAATTGTTTCAGCTTCAGAAGTTTGTTATCGCAGTACTGGCAAACTAACTGTTCGGTTCCCAAGCGCGCGGAGCTTGCATCATTTAGTTTGATCAAAGGCACAGGCCATCGGGTAAGTGCTCTACAGTATCGAACCGAAAACAGAAAACGTTTCAGGTTTATTGATATAGCCAAGTGCTCGCAGATGGGTTCGTATGAGGAACTTTCGGTTAAATAATTTTTCGCTAGGCTGCTTACGGAAGCGATCACTTCAGCATATACCGGGTGTCTCAGCTAAATGTAACCAAACTTTTAAAAAAGGCGAAGTGTCCTAGTCCAGTGAAACCAACTCAGGGTTGTTCATAGTCGCGTGGCCTAGTCTTGAGTAAGTATTTTTTTGCTCTTCAAATTTCATTAATTAGTTAAGTTTAATTAGTTAACTTTTTAATTATTAACATCAGGAAGAAAGTGTCAATGCAAAGGTTTTAGATCACCTCGAAAAGCCGCTAGTAGTGCTATTTCCGTCAAGTTACGATTTACGTAGCTTCATTTATTGGCCTTAAAAGAAAGTTGTCACTTGACCAGCTGCTCGCTCACTTCTCTGCCCCAATGTGCACCCAAAGTCTTATCGAGGAGAGGACTTCAGAAAAAATGGATTTTATGCTTTAAGTCCCGTCTTGGGACGTTGAAGTGGCACAGTTGTCATGTAGAAGCTTTTTCTTATTGTGCGGGTTATGGTTAAAGGCTGGTAAAAAACTACTTTACGTAAATATTACTTTGCTGCAAATGTCTCAGTAAGCTGTTTCTCAAAGCGATCTACAGCTTTTCCATTGACACCTTGTTCCTACGACTTTTCCATTGACACTTTGTTCCTCAAGTCAATAGTTAAAAAGTTAAGTTAATTAAGCTTAATTAATTAGTCAACCTTGAAGAATGAAAAAATACTGCGGACTAGGTCACGCGACTCTAAACAGCCCTCATTTGGTTTCAGATGGCTAGGACACCCCGTGTTTTTTAAAAGCTTGGTTACATTTAGCTGGGACACCTGGTATATGGCTTTAGTCCAAATTGAAGTTCTAACAAGGTCAACTGCGCAGACAGCGGAGCTTCAACAAATCCATGCGGTCGGATTCATTTATAAGTCCTTTCAGGAAAAGTGCTCTATAGAAATACACTAAAGGTTACAGAAACCACGCGTACATTTCCTAAGTTCTCCAGTTATATTACCCGAATTATTAGACAGTGATTTCAGTTATGTAAACTTTGTTAGTCGTAATATAATTCGATATTTTAGTGATGTATCGAAGTATCGAAGATACAGTATCGAGTATCTGTATCGAAAATTTATTACGGTACTGTATCTTGCATCTGTATCGGAGATACAATTTTCAAAGGTATCGAGTATCGTATCGAAGATACTATTTTGAAGTATTTTGCCCAGCCCTGCTTAGTAACGTGTGTTTGAGATGTGTACTGATGTTACAATAATTTTTAAAAAAGCAACCAAATATAAATATGATAGTTAGGCGTCAGAAATTAAGCGCCATGAAAACGCGGTGTTATGGCACTTCATTGTACTGAAACAAAAGGTGCATACGTGTATAAGTATGTAGTGGAGTAGTATGTCGTGTAGTGTATCCTAGATAGTGATTGGTGATTGGTAATCGATAATGTGGTCAGTGATTGTGATAGTTATCGGTGACCGCGATTGTTACTGTGATTATGGATTGATAACCGGTGAGAAATAATAAACGGAATCGAAAAAGGAGGAGGAGGAGCAATCGCGTCTACTCTTAAGGCGACTGCAGCGTCCTCCTAATCTTGTAATCTTTCTGAGCATTACAAGAGCCAGCACTTTAATATCTGGCTAATGGCTTGAAACAGCACAGCTACAAGATCTTTCTAGTAATCTCAGTTAACCCGCCGCAGCCTAAACCTATGCGTGCAGTGGAAAAGAATTAATTTGTAGATGTTCTTCTCTTAATCCTTTTATTAGCACCGCTGTCAGACAATACCGATTCCTCGGTACAACACGTGAAAGAGAAAAAACGCTGTGAACCACCTCACGACACATGACACACACCCCCCCACATTTAGTGCGGCTGGACCTTTTTTTTCCCTCAGTAAATAACATTTAGAAAAGACGCACTCGGAATATTATCTTTTTTTTTAAGCCTCGATCATACAAAAGCTACACCCACCCCGTTTGTAATTTACGAAAACTGCTGCGGATTAATAGTTCCGCATCAGCGTGGGCTGCATTTGCGAACATCGGTGGGCCTACTTTTCAGCGTGACGCGAGCAACAGCGAGCTGCAATAGCCGAGCAGCGCGAAAGACTCAAAGTGTAAAGCAGTAAACCCTAGCTTCGCAAAGAATGTGAAAGTGTTCGCTGAAAGACATGCGCTGGTGCTTGTGCGATGGCAGCAGTAAAGCAGGAAAAAGAAAAGATATGCGCGGTAAAATAAAAAACTGATTTCTGCACGCAAGGCCTCGAGGCCCTTGTGGCATCATTAACACAGAAACCGACTCATCTTAAGTTTCGCAAAGCTTTAAAAAGCACTGGACCGCAATACAAGGTACTCAAGGTCTTTCATTGCCTTTAATGTAGGAGACTAGGGGCGTAAGTAATTTTCAGCTGCCGCAACCATCTGCGGCAAAAATTTTCAGGTCAAAGCGCGAGCGTGAGGCCGCACGGTAGGGCAGTGATGGTTGCGACTCGACTTTGCAATTAAATCTCGCGACGAGGAGTTCTACTATCGCTCTCAAGCAAGCACAAACAAACAGGAAAGTACGACGCCACTCAAGCAGCAAGACCTTGGGCACAATAATTTTTGGAAATAACGATAAGTGGACTTAACATAAATACCGCGTTATTCATGAGGAGAATTTGACAGAAGAGTGTTTTTAGTATTCTGAACCGGTCGTAGTTATCACATTAGGAATGAGTAGTATACTTTCTCCAAGAGTGACAAGTAACACTTTCTAAACGTTGCCTTGCCGCGAAGCTCAGAATCTTCTCGAAAGCCTTAGTTACGTACTGATTCTATTTTACCGACTGCGAGAGAGAAAGGTGACAGCTGATAACTCAGACTGCTTCCTTCCTGTGGCAACATTTGTTGCTGTTATAGATGTGCGCCTCACCTAATGCGTATTTCTTTTTTATTTTGAAAGACAAAGCACTGAGAGGCCTCTTTAGCAGTAGCCACAGAGGATGTTGACGGACAGCCGTTTTACAACTCCTTTGATTGCGCGCTGGCTTATCCATTCCCGTGTCCCGCCGTCCTCTCGCGACAGGACTCCTACTGTGCCGACCTTACCGAACACTGCGTGGCGACGTCACCGGCCATTATAAGGTGCACCTGATTTCCGTGACGTGCGTGGCCTCCAGTAACCAGGGACGTCGTCTTCCCCAGTGACGTCAGGCTAATGCTCGTGACCATGGAAGAGCAACTGATGCTCGTCCACGGGTACCGCAAGGCGCCCGGCCATGTCGCGTGCAATGTTCGTTTCTGAGGCTGCGGAATCGCCGACACAGAAGAGGAAACATATGACGGGGGGGGGGGGGGGGGGGGGGGTAATTTGCTCGACACCACAGATTATATGGTAAGCCGAACCAGAACTCTCAACAAGGCCAAGTGGCTCGAGGGGCGTCGCAAGTGTGGCCGCTCCTCAGGCGCACACACCGGGGCGCAGGGCCTAGCAGGCAGTCTGGGGAAAGCAATCAACGCAATGCTCCGAGGATGCACATACAGTAATTAGACAGTCTGCGCTTTACTTACCCGTCAGGTTCAAACATAACATCTGTATGTTATCTAAGAAGGATGGAAATTGAAGCTTAAGGACTGGGCTTCCCCTGAAATTTGAGATGGCGAAAGAAGCCTACATACACGCAAAGCCGCTATCAAGTATACAGGAGATGTCGAAACCAGCACCGAGATTTTCAATGAAGCACGCGATCCACGCATGATCGGAATGGAAAGATGTGCACGCAAACACGCAAGCTGAAGACAGCCCAGTCAACGCAAAGACATCTACAAAACGTCATCAGAGTGTCTTAGTCCGAATGTCTTAGGCCGAATTTTCATACAGTCCTGAACTGGTCTCCAAGCAGTCCAACCAGGGGCCTATTTGTCCGTCCAGAAAACTGCTTATTCAAGATGTCCTGAAAAACAAGTTCCAGGACCTTTTCCATACTATTCCAGGCCTACCTCCGGCAGGTTCGCTTTCATGCTCTGCACAAATTTTACGCAAGATTTTGAGTGAGCCATGCTGACACCATCAGGCGCTATATATAATATGCATGCTTGGCTGCCATTTTTTGTTGTCAATCTTCTACAAACTTGTCCAGCTGTACGGCACAATTGGTTTAAAAAGTATTAACCAGCCATCGCAATGCCCGTAGACCGTCGCGCCACCTGGCGGTGAGAGGGAGAAACGCTACGAAGAGGGTACTGCGGGTGACCGGACGGCCGCACAATCGCGTTTCTCGCTTATCTAATGGTGTACGCTCAACCTTGTAGCTCATAAAGACATGGAATGAAATGCAAGATCAGACGAATCCGCTGATGCCTCACTGTGCCGACCGAGCCGGCTGCAAGCATAAATTTCTCAATTCTTGGTCACAAGGTAATCAGCAGAACTGCGAACAGGTTATGAAATTGTTATGCGTGTCGCCGCCAGTGAAAGTGTACAGTGCTGGTTTCATCACCTGGGATTTATGCTTGAGTACCGCAGCTAATAAAAATGCAGCTGTTTGGTCTGCTAAGACAAAATATTAATCGTTTTGCTGCCAGGTGGCAACACCTTGCAAAGGCACCCTATTTATTTGCAGCCTGACGGTTTCTAAGTCAAAGAGTGCCATGCTGGCTACATTGTAACAACCGACAGAGTCATATAATACGACCTAGTGCGGTGTGATATCTACCACGGCCTCGACGATGTCTGTAAGTGGAGGGGTGACTAATTACGCTAGTAACCTTGTCATTTAGCTGCTGAATTCTGCCAGCACCACGATCAAGTTGCATCAAATCATGTGGTCAAAATCATCTTATTACATCGCCCGTCACAAGACCGAACAAATTTTTATGCCCTTTTTATTGCGCTTGAACAACCAGACTCATGTTGGGCGAGAGCATAAACGAGCATACAAACCCCTCTAAATGTATGCGTTTTCCCAGAACTTTTCACATCAAAGAAGTAAAAAAGCTTCATTTTTTTCAGCCTGAAGGCGCAGACTGCACATAAAGATGCAAGCATTGTGCGGGTCGCGCCGCGAAGCACAACATTAGCTTCATAGCTGTATGCTTAGATCGCCAAAAGATTAGCTTTTTCGCGGTTTCCATGTTCCGAAGACAGCTGCGTGCACCTGTGCACGAAAGGCATTTTCTAATCTACTTACTGCTATTGTCACGCGCCAACACTGAAAACCGACGGTCATAAAGAAGTGCTTCCTTGGATACACTCAGCGCGCCACGAGCTCGGCACGCGTGTTCGATCTCGCAACCCCGCGGCGTGCATAGACCACGCCGGGCCATCGGCGTTACACCCAAACACCGCAAGCTCCAATACTTTAAAAGAAAAAGCGTGTGCACTTTCGATGTCTGCACCTCACCGGTCGAAATTAGCTTTCACGCCTGCGCACATGTTGTGACGTAAGCTCGATGTGCACCTCAGCCTTCAATTGAACAACAAATCCCGGTCTGCCCTACTCCAATGTGGCTCATTATATTTCCTGAGCTGAGTGGGATAGTGAATCACAATGGCATATGGTTGCCTACCAAACTCTGCGCACGTACACTTACAACATTATGCTACATTTTGCCGGCGTTGGTTCGAATCCCACTCGGGAGTGAAGTTTTTTTCTGCTGGTTACCCTTGCCATGACAAAAATACGACGCTCCAGTTGTCTTCCCTCCGGCCGCTATGGGCGGAATTGGTGCTGAACTTGAGATTAGCTGGGCAGCGATATGTACAAATGAATTTTCCTACCTCTGGCCGCCATCGCAGCGGACTAGCGAAAAGTGAAACTGAAACTAAGCGGTCGGACAACTCTGGAAGACGAGACTGTCCTTTCTTCGTCACGCGTGCCGTTGCACGCATGTCAGAGATGCGCGGGAGACTTTGTAACATGCAATTAAGGTTCCAGTAGGGATATTTTGACAACCGTCTGCCGTGCCGGTCATACACACGGCCACCCTTCGGGAGCCCGTTCGGATTAACCGGTGCAAGGTCTGTAGTGTCCGAATCAGCGAGCGTCTAGCACCATACACATGCATGGGCGTTCGCCGGGACGGCGCCGGCAGTTCGAATTATGCGAATTAAGGGGGAGTAGAATCACCGAGCTTTTGCTGTACGACCGCCCGCAGCTATGTTTCCCATATAACCCTATAGTAACACTGAACCGCCTCGTTTTCAAAATAAAAGTTGTTAGTTCAGCGCCGTCCTGTCGTCCTTCTTGTTCTTGTGATTAGTTTTTTTGTGCGCTGGGTTCTGCAAGAATGAACAAAGAGTTCCTAAACACCTGTAAGAGATGCACATGCTGAAGACTAGTAGGTCACTTACTATAGATCAGATGAAAGAGTTGAAGTGCTGAGAATTTCTGCTTTCCCTTTTGGCCAGGCCACCTATTCTGCACTGCTTCTTGGATCAGGAAGGCTTCTAGAGTCCCTCGAGTCAAGGCACTTGCACTCGGCTCAGAACGAGCCGTTAAGCTCGAGCAGATAAAATAAAAAAACACCTTATACAACTCTTGTAGCTAAAGACAACTCAACGACAGTATAAAAAAGCCAGTCATAGAAACAGTTATTGAGTGATGAACCTATTTGTAAGAAAACAAAAACTGCTAAATAATGACCCCTTAATTTCATTAGATTTATTTAAAATCAGGAGAGGTGGAATACCGCAGTTCTAGCGAACCATTCAGTTCGTAAACTAATATGATTCTCTGTAAGCCGCACATCAGTGGCTAGAGGGGGAACAAATAATAGAAAACAAAAGAGAAGTAATTTAATATTGCAACATGAATATCGCAAAAATTTATGCCACGACATTCCAACGCCGGCAAGTAACAATAAAAAAAAAGATCTATATAATGGGAGGATTGCATATTACCTTGAAAATCGCGCATGCTGTATATTCGCTGAATCACAGTGCAAGGTGACGGAATACATTTGTGGTATGCTGTATTCTTTTTGACAGTCCTTTGAATTGGGCTAATTAATAAGTCACATCCTCAGGCTTAGCAGTTCACTTGTATTAATTTGTCCTTTCCAGCTATGACAGTCTATCCACAAACTATCGCTTACTGTTGGCGGCAAAACAAACAAATTTCCAGAACTAGCCAAGACATGAAAAAGTGACGATAAAATATTTGTCCTTTTCTGCGGCAGGTTTCACATATGCACAAACACGAACAAACATAAAATTCAACTTGGTGGACTGTGATGCTCAAAAACCATACTTTTTTCGTTATCCCTAGCACATTTCAGCACACACGGAGACGTGAATGATGGACAGTGGTCTAATGTATTATCAGAGACAAGTCTTCAGGGTGCATGAGCTGCAACTGGAAAAGATATCTTCATTAACAAGTTTCTTAAAATTATGCTTGTGGAGGCAAAAGTTAGGCTCACATGCTGTAAAGTGTGATAGTGAAACAAAGTGTTGCCAGATAAGTGACTAGTGCACCCCGATAATCCTCCATGTGTCCATGAAAGCTCCGTTCCTGATTGTACCATACAGGAGACAGCATCTTGTGCTCATAGATATTGATGATCTCAAAATAGATGCTACATGCAAATTGACATATTGGTGGACAAAAGCAGAAAAGCTACTTCCTTCCGCTTCGAGGTGAGGACTACTATTACTTGTACCATTGTTTTTCTGTGTCACTGTAACTTTTCACATTTATTAGCCAACGTAGGGTCAAGAAGCTGAAGAACCCATCTGATGCACAGCCCCATTACACGCAGTATCTACTGTGATCATAGAAATGGCACAGAGGGAGCCAGACATTTTCAAGGAAGACTTAGCATACGCGCCAACTGAAAGAATCTGACCGTTATACGTAGATCTGCCGCAAAGAGTTCTGGGTATTGTCACTGCAGTGCAGTGCTATGGTATTGCAGGCGACAGTGTTTTTCGTTAGGCTTGCTCTCTGATGAGCATTAAGTACAGAAGTAAGCAACCTGAAATGCTATACTGTTAATACGGCTACCAACGTAATGCCTGCTACTCGCCAATTAAAACTGTAACAGGTCTACCAACAAGCTTTGGCACTTGCTAACCACACGTCAGCAGGGTTGAAAACAAGTATCTTTTAGCAAAGCTCCAATAGCCAGACAGTTCATTCCCTAGTTATAAGAGGCGTACAACCTCCCAATTTTTCAACAAATTAACATCAGCGTTGATTCCACGGCTCAGCGGGGCTGAGACAAAGCAGAGCAGAAATCGGGAAAGGAAATGAGCATGCGCGCTGAGCACGCCGTTGGAGCTAGCGCTGTCTTCTTGGCTGTTATGCTTCGTGCGGAGCTAGTTTTATGGCGCCGAGTTCTAAGACCGTTTGTTTCGTGTTCTGTCTGCTCTGTGTTTGTGGCTCTTCACTGGAGCAAACGAGCAATTTTCCAAGCCCGCCGCTAAGCCCCGGTTGCCCTTGCGGGTTGCGTCTCAAGAGCGTTTGTATTTACGAAGTTTATGCGTCAATACCGAGGGCCCTGCAATCAGTTTTTTGTAAGTAACGATTGCAACTGCTTTTCTAGGATTGCTAGGCTGTTTATCCCAAATGTTTGCATTATCATCCACACTATATGCAGCAGATAAAAACAACTTGCCGCCGCTTCTTGGGGCTCCGATGCGCAACAACCGATGATGGCCAGCGGTCCGCGTGTTAAAAAATTTCAAGGGTGCACCTCTGGTACTCACAGGATGAAAGCACTGTTGTCTCTGAACCCTCCAAGTTCGCTGGATGTGGTTCCTTCCACGTATTAAAGAATAAGCATTGAATATTTAGCTTCATATTCTTAAAATAGAATCTCAAGCAAAGCCGCCGCGTTGGCACAGCGGTTATGGCGCTCGCCTGCTGACCCGAAAGACGCGGGTTCGATTCCGGCCGCGGCGGTCGCATTTCGATGGAGGCGAAATGCTGTTTACTAGGTGGTGTCAGTGGATATTGAAGTACCCAAAGCGGTCCAAATTATCCGGAACCCTCCACTACAGCGTCCCTCATAGCCTGACCCGCTTTGGGGCGGTAAACCCCATAAGAATATGAAGCATAAAATAAAATGTAAGATATGCGGCAAAAATATGCTTTGTGCTGCCACAAGAATTCAGCTGGTTGAAGAAACTACATCAAGCCGCCTGATATTCACAATTTCAAGCGTCTTCTGCATAAAGTATTCTGCGGAGAAGCCCGATTCAACAGCCCGAAATTTGCCGTCGCCTGCGGGACAGCAATGCTTCTCGGTGCCAGACAGCTCAAGATAGCAGTAGCTGCAGTCCTTTATACCGTCGGCACTATAATGCGCCGTCGGCAATGCATCGATCATCATTCAGTGGGGCGTATTCAACTGCGCCGCCCAGCAACAAGCTCCGCGATGTAGCAGCGACGAGTTCGTCGCGTCGACAAGTCGAAGGCACATTCGATGCAGTTTCTTCTGTGGGTTCCAACTGCTTCATAATCAGCTAAGGACCGTTCATCAGCGAACAACGCTCATCGAGCGCAATTTCAGGAACGCCGAAACTCACGCTACTTAAGCCTTGCACTACGTGCCATGGGTGAGCTATAAAAAGTGCGATCCCAAATAGCACAGGTAATCGACCCAGTATTGCAAATGGATGACTTCACTCTCGTCTTTTGTAGGACCAGCCTTTGCCAGTACGTTTCCAATATTGGGAAAATTACCTGTGCTGCTTGGGATGTGTGTGAAACAAGAAGCAGACACTTGCCTTGTTCGTCGACTTTTTGGACCATACCAGCAAGGTGCACTTCGTGTATAAGGGACGCAGTCCACGTAATGACAGTAAACACGCACAATGTAGATGATACAACTATACTATATGGAAAAACCAACGATCACAATAACTGCAACGCTTCGCGCGGGACCAAATCAACTTTTCTTGGCCGTTGCCTGGCTCGGCTTGGTTCCGATGGCTGGCCACAATCTTCAGCCTATGCATTGCTTCCCAGAGGAATTGCGGCTGCGCATTGCACCTTTTGCGGAGCTGCGTTGCCAAGTTTTACCAATGACGCGTTCTCCCTTCTTCGCATCCAAGGGATATTGTCTAATCACACGTTCTTCGCTGCACGTACTTGGGCTGTGTCACCTGGTGTAAACGCAAACTAGTGTGCCGCGCCAGACATGTTTACAGGTGTTTTGTTAGCTTTATGTACCTGTTAAAATGCTATTCAGAGCATGGAAACAAAATCGTTCGTGATTCAGAATACATCCTGCTAAGATATTTTCGAGATGATTCCTACTGCGCTTTCTTGCGGACGTCTTCAGCAAATCTGCTTTGTAGAGGGCATTTGGACCATTTGAGAATATCCTGAGGATATTTTGTGTTTATTGGAAAGTGAAGTGATGGATCCGATAGCTCATATCTCTTTCCACACGCGTCCGTATCCTTTCTTCTTCAATGCGCGAAACTGCTCCGATAACAAAATTCCTATGTCAGACAGTTCCCTAGGCAAGCGCCATGTTCCTCGTATACACAGTATACAGCGCGGCGTAGCGCTGCCGAACAAACGTCATCCGCCGCTTCTACTCGTATTCCTTCCAGAATGCTGAGTTCACAGGCAAACCGTTAATGCATTCCAGCCATTCAGTCATTCATAGTTTTGCTGCGCAAAGTTGCGCGCGGCGCAGCAGGTGTTGGAACAGAAGGCAACGGTTGTTTTTTTCCTCTTGCGTCCCTGAGAGGTTTATTGTATCCTTTCACACGTTTAGTGCAGGTGCAACTTAATATGAGCGCTGAAATTAATGGTGTGTCATATATTACACCTTTCTCACTCACCGCGACAAAGATTTGAAGCATGCATCGGCCCTTATTTCCTGCGGCCAGCAACATAAGACTGAAACAGTCACAAAATTACGAACACGATCAGCTTCCAACCTTGCCTCCTACTGACTTTTCTATACGCGCCGCGCGTGTGAGAACAAGCCGTATTTGCACGCTACCTGTGCTGAGCCCACGTTGCAGCTTAAAGTTAAGCCAGCAGAGTGATACTACTTCGCCTGCCAGTGAAAGATAACCTGCACCACCTATTGCCGCCAAGCGAATCCCTGACTACCTTACCATAATTAAAACAGGGACGCCCATTTAGGGCAGTGCTCGAGTGCGGCACCAGGTCGCTTCTCATCGCACTGCGACCCACTCGAAAGCCATTAAGAGGAAGAACAGCCAACTTACTCTCGTCGGAGTGCAGCGTCGTAAATGTTGCTCACTGTCACTGCCTTTCGTTCGTACGTGAAAGAACTCCGTGCATCATTTTTCTAGTGCAAACCCTATTTATACGTCTAAATGCGAAGCTAACAGAAGCACATGTGGCCACTGGGACCTGAGCGTTAGCAGTACGGTGTTAACATCTGCTTGGAAAATGACAGGGACACCCAAGCACGTTAGTGGCAGTCTTTTCTAACGACGAAATGACGTGGGATGCTGACCCAGACGCCGCGTTAGTGGGCGCAGTGGTAGTCGTCCACGAGAGAGGCGACGGCTAAAGCAGAGCGCTCACCACAGTAAATTTGCTTTTTGCTTTGTGGTCGGTTCAATGTTTGCGTCAACCTTTCCTACGTCCCAGCGATGGCGGCCGCGGTCACTGCGACTTCCAATTTGCGGTTTTCGTGCAAATGCTGTGCAGCAGGCGGGAGGAATTATTAAGCCGCCAGCCAGATAAAAGAAATGCTGCACTGGCATCTGCCTAACTTTACTATCGGGCAGCAATCAAAAGCGTACGTAAGCAAAGTGCTCTTAACACAGCAAGTGACAAAAGTGACAAGCTACGGCAGCCTTTCTGACCACGGCGGCGGTCTCTGAATTTTCGGCAAAGATCCTCTTATACATGTGCGACATTATGTGAATACAGTTCAAAAGAAAGGTGGCGTCAGTTATCAACCGCAAAAATCTGTAGCCTCATGCTTTATGCAGTTTTGCGCTTGGGGTACTGCTAACCAGCAAAGAAAACGAACTCAAGTGGCAGATGTCAGCTTTTATTAGTGTCTCATAAAATGTCGACTGACAATGAAAAAATTGATGAAACTGCTCTGGGACTCTGATGTGTCAATGAAAGTGAAATTTTTGATGAACATATTCGTGCCAGTTTTCATAAGCCACAAAGTTCAAACAGATCACTTTAAAAGGAGGCGTAAATGTCGCCAAGAAAAACTTAAGTGCAAGAACTTCCGGGGAAAAAAATATCTTGCCAAAAAATTCTAGGGCTGAACCACGAGGGCCCCATCCGGTTTGAACTGTGCTTTGTCAAGCTCTCAGCTACGGCTGACCCGCAGGGTTAAAAAAGTACCTCGTGTTCTGAGGCCCTACTTATGACGCACGAAGACCCGTGGACAAGTTCGGTTGAATGTATCTGTGTGCATGCCTACGAACAGCTGATATACACTTGCATTCCTCATCGCACACAGGAAGCTCCATAGCACTTACCACACAGCGAACCTTGGGCCAGTGAATTCTGGAATGATAGGCAAGCGTGTGCTGCCTCGCTTGATGCGAACTGACGTCTACGTAATCACCAGCCCGACAAATATTGCTAACACCATGAGAGGACTGGATTAGCAGCACATTTCTCAACACTTCTTGGAGTCTTGACGGCACCTTGAGTAGCGGCTGTTCGAGGTTCACGTCATGGAAGTCTTTAAGGCTTGGGTTCTGGTTCGCTGCCCCCTGAAGAAACGGCGTTCTTTTCGCCGCCGACTTCGCTGCCAGCTGAGCTTGCACCGGATTCGTCGCGTCGCACGCATTGGTGGAGGCCAGTGTGCCTCGTGGTACGCACTGCATCGTCTACCGTGCGGATCGTGGCGATAGATTCGAAGAACACCTCAGTTGACGCTGGTGATGGTGGCGGTGCCGGCGGCAGTGATAGCTCTCCGTCGTCCGGCTCGTTGAAAAGGTGGCGTTGCCGATAAACGAAGCGCTCGCGTGACACAGGCTGCTCGAACCGCTTAGACATGCCGCAGTTCTTCTGGCCCATGGATCACTGAACGGGAGGCTAAGATGGTATCCACGCACAAAAGCAGTGGTCACCTGCTATTCCAAGATACCGGTGTCGAAATTGGTATCCAACAGCACAGGCGACAGTAGTGCAACAAGCGACACGAGCTCTTTGCAGGAAATGGCTGTAGTTACGGCGCAGACACGCTTAGACGTATATGAGCCACCAAACACGAAGATAAGTCAATATTAAAGCTGGTAAATTCTTTGCTACTCATTCAGCGACGAGAGGCAAAGATTAAGGGCTTTCCATCGCACTTTCCCCAGCCGACGTCACGGTAATGTCTATTCTTATCTTTTAAAATTACTACGAATCACTGCGCCCAGTTGGTTTTTAGCGTTCGTTTTGTCCATGCGTACGGCAGCACGATGCGCATGCGTATAGTCGTACACGTTTCTACCACGCAAGTTCGTATTGAAATGTCGCATTGTGCTTATTTTGCTACTGTTAGCCCTTCACTGATGTCAACACTGCAGATACAGTTTCCGGACTTCCTATTCAAGAGACGTATCAAAGCGACTGCGCTATGATTAAGCGATAATAATAAGAACCGTTGCATACGCCAACACTCGGCGCGTTACTGGTAAAGTCACCGTTGCAGGGGGTGACTAAACTGCTGCCAGGCGATGGAAAAAGTATGCTGCTTTGAAATCGCTTCGATATGTATTGTTCACATCCAGTGACACTTCTACTGCTAATTCCATGCTGCCGAATAAGAGAATGACGTCTAAAAAGAGTAGCAAATTATGTCCAGGGCATAAAAAAGGATATTAGGTGAGAGGACGAAGGCTCAAGTTTCTCGTATTCCTTTTTATGACTTTGTGTACTAGTGCTGTTGTATACGCTGCACGAAATACGCTCAGCAATGTCTCGCCAGCAAGCTCATACAGGCTGTTTCGTCAGTGTGAAAGGCTGAACGGCATCGCCCTAGCCAACGTCTTCCTCCTCAATACCCCTTTCTAGCATTAGACACCTCCTGAATCTTTCGTCAAAATACGGAAAAGGTCGACTCTGTCGCTTGGATGTATACACAAATCCGCACTAAAAAACCAGCATTATTATCCTCGTTATTAAAGTGATATCAGTGGTGCCTGATCTGACGAGTCCTATACTGCCTGGCACTAACCCACAAGCGCTCCGTCGACTTGGGCAGGCTCATATATGTACTCTCAGCGAGAAATGAAACATGAACAAGAGAAACGAAATGCCAGCAGAAAAACAAAAACATCTCCTGAAGAAAAAATTAAACCAAGGTTGAATAATGCTTCTCGAACACCGCCTTCGCGCCTAATTTAAAAACGACGCTAGCAATGAGCTACGGTCTTCTCATTCTGTTGTTAGGATTCGTCTTGTTGATATTTGACGTTGATAGTACTCTCTGAATCTATAAATAAAGAATATAATAATAATATTATAATTGCTTCATACTTGCATAGCCCTTAGAGAATATTTATTCAAGTTCTTAGGTTTACCGTCTTTTGAATCACTTTTATCTAAACAGTTACAGCAGACATTGGAACTCAGAATTTAAAACGAGATAGGCGGCTCCCAAAATGCTGCGACATACAATTCGTTATGTTGTACCGCGTAGCTCTACGAGGTATGGTCAAGCGCGGACATGTGCCTACGGGCCGAAAATTTACAATAGCCTTCCGAAAGAGATCCTCTCGGCAAACTCTAAATATAGCGGCAAAAGCTGCTACAGTCGTTCTGATAGTCTTTTTTTTTTCTGCGTTATTTCTGCGCAGCGACGTTAGTCAGGGCATATTTTCCGCGCAACTATGAATATTGTCATTTTTTTCTCTCTACCTAAAGCCGTATCGATGCATGCATTGTGTGTGAGTATTTCTTACCTAATGTCCATTTCGGTGGTTCTTGTGTGTGTCGTAATTTTGTGCTTATGATGCATCCTGTGCATTCAATGACTTATTGTTTTCCTGCTTTCCTGTTATTGGCTTCTCATTTTTCGTCGTTTCTTGCGACCATATTGATGTCTAAATTTTTTTCTGTTTTTTTCTCCTCATGCTTTCTTAAAGCCGATCATTAGATTCTTCTTTTTCTGCTTGTTTTCTCTGTTTTTTCGCCGATTTTGCCGGGCCTAGTCCATCAGACCATTTTTGGCTTTGACAGGCCTGTAACTGGAAATGTAACACGCAAACAGACAATAAAATTATTATCTACCCAAGTTATCATTACCTGATCTGCGTACCACTGTTTTCAGCTGCCTCAGAGCAAATCACCTGGCATAGATGCCTTATCAGTCTGTCTCTTGCAAGGACGCTTTATGGCACTTTCCGAACTTCTTTTGTAGCACCTGTATTCCAAAAAAAAATTGTAGGCGGCCCTTGTGCGTCCTTTAAACAACGGAGGACAAGGGATCAAATAGAAAACGGGAGACAAATTTCAATTTGCCGATAATATCTCAAATAATATACAAGTTTCTTGCAGAAATCATGAATTCCTTCATAAAAAAGTTTCACATTCTGTCTCCTCGTCAGTGTGGTTTTGTCGCGGGAAAGGGTAGTATTTTACTTTTCGAAGAATTTACAGTTTAATTGGTTTAGCTTATGGGGGTTTGACGTCCCAAAGCGACTCAGGCTATTAGGGACGCTGTAGTGAAGGGCTCCGGAAATTTCTACCACCTAGGGTTCTTAACGTGCAGTGACACCGCAAAGTACACGGGTCTCTAGAATTTTGCCTTCATCGAAATTCAACAGCCATGGCCGGTACCAAACTCGCGTCTTTCGGTTCAGCAGCCGAGCACCATAACCACTTAGTCAACGCGGCGGCGGAAGAATTTACAGATGTATACTGCGTTAGAAAATAACCTGTTCAGAGTAGCTTTGTATCTGGAAGCTAGTAAAGCATTTGATACCGTTAACCATGATATTCTATTAAATAAATTATACCGTCTATGATTTTGTGGGCCATGTTATGGCGTTTTAAGAAACTATCTATCCGGTAGTACAAAAACAGCGTCTTTAAACAAGGAATACTATAATAAATGAGTGCCGCCGCGGTGGCACAGTGGTTATGGTGCTCGGCTGCTGACCCGAAAGACGCGGGTTCGATGCCGTGCGCGGCGGTTGAGTTTCTTTGGAGGAGAAATTCTAGAGGCCCGTGTACTGTGTGATATATATATATTGCACAGTAAACGGCCAGTATAGCCCGTGATCTGGGCTGACAGTATAAATAAATGTCAGTGCACGTTAAAGAAGCGCAGGTGGTCGACATTTCCGGAGCCCCTCACTACGGCGTCTCTCATAGCCTGAGTCGCTTTGGGACCTTAAACCCCATAAACCAAACCAATAATGACGGAGTGTCTATAAGCACTGGTGTTCCACAAGGTTCTTTTTTGTTTCTTTTCAACATTTTCTTTAATGACATTACTTCTACTATATCTAATTGTATTGTCTTCCAGTACGCTGACAACACTTGCCATTTTCTAGTCATTTATGTTATAATACAGAAATCGCCATGCTGAAAATTGATGTCAGTGAACCACTGGAGTGGTTTAGAATTACTTCTCTCGAAGTAAATAATTAAATACCTAGATTCATTTACTGTACTTCAGAAATGATTTGAAGACGACAGATGTTGACTGTCCAACTTTTCTCCATAATAATCGTTGTTCGCCGAGTTGTTGCTGCCCGGTTAATTATGTCCCCTCAATAAAATATGTGGGAGTGTTCTTTGAATCGAGTATGTCTTGCGAAAAGCAATTGGTCCAAGTTTGTACTGGCTTTGAAGAGTTGCTTGGTTGTTCTATCATTGTAGACGCATGGCTCTCTTCCCAATGAAAAAAATGGTTGTCCATGATCTTGATTATGGTATACTGCGTGATAGGATTACAATATTTGCTTTTAGTCCACGTCGTTGTCATAACCGTGTTGATTACCGGATTTCGAAAAGTACCCTTGAAAGTGTCGCTTACAATTTGCCAATGGTGTCATCGAGTAATATTTCTAATGAGCTTGGTTTTCAATCTTTTCACTCCATTTTCACCGACACACAGTGGTACTGCGACACGTCTGGTGCTCTGATTTTAAACCTGAGCACGTATGTACATCAGCGCACGCTTCATTACAACTCGCGTTCTTGCTTCCCTCATTCAAACACCAGATAAGGCGAGGCAAACGCTGCGTGTATGTGCCTTAAATTTTCAATGACTTGCCGGATGAAATCTTTTCTGCTACTTCTATAACTGTACTTAAAAATCTACTTCGTTTAACTTGAATATTTTGCGCTTTTATTTCACTTACCTGTGTGTCTATTCATTTGCTGCACTGTCCAGGAACAGGTGACCTTTTCGTTGTTAAATTGTTTAGTTTCCTTTATTTCGAATGCAATAACTTTTTTTTGTGTTGAAGCGCCAACTTGCCGGGCAAAGTCCCACAAGCCGCTATTGACTTAGACGCGCCTGTTGAATATTGTAATTTACTATGGTAGCAATAAAGATTATTATTATTATTATTATTATTATTGTTATTATTATTATTATTATTATTATTATTATTATTATTATTATTATTATTATTATTATTATTATTATTATTATTATTATTATTATTATTATTATTATTATTATTATTATTATTGCTGTAACTTCCATGCGTAACCTAAAGATGCATCTGAAAGCCCTGTGCTGATCTTTGTATTCTTCTGTTAGAGTGAAGTTATGCTTAAAATATTCGTTATTTCATTTAATTTATTCATTTTTTATTTTTACTTTGAAGTATACTCTGGGTTTAGAGTTGAATTTCTGAATACTTATGCTGTTAACCTGTGTTTTCCAATATTTTTTTTTTGCTCTCGCTTGGGTGTAACGAGAAGCGTTGCTATATCTATTGCCTTTTTTGTACTCCTGGCCGTAACTGCCGGGCCCAGTCACTCAAGCCTCTTGTTGGCTTTGACGGGCCTGAACCATATTGTATAATAATAATAATAATAATAATAATAATAATAATAAATGTTTTATTGCACATAATGATACATAGTTCCAGGAGCGGGCCTGTCAAAGCCAGCAGTGGCTTGAGGGACTAGGCCCGGCTAAGTCAGCGGACGAGGGTGCAATAATTCACATCGGCATAGAAAAAAAAGTGTTGAATGATGGTTAACAGTTGGGACGATTAATATCAACATGTGGTGAACCGCACACACATACACAAAAAAAAACATCAAAACAGACAACGCGTACAGGTTACAGAAATGAGAATATACATTTTACTTTAACAAAGAACGAAGCATGCTTTTTAACGCATTTTTTGATGTTACCGAAAATACCTCATCTGACAAACCATTCAAAATTTTCGGCACATAAGCACAACGCCTTGCTTCACCGAATCTTGTTTAAGATCGCGGAACAACAAAACGAACACTGTTACGAAGGCTTCGGGGGGCAGTGTAACATATTTTAAATTCACTAAACCAGAGATGCCGTAAAACCACAGTTTGTACAAACAGATTCCAGAAGCATGGAAGACGAAGTGCAGAAAAGATGTTAGGATTAGCGACTGCTGAAGTATTGTAGGCTATATTTCGTAATATGGTCTTTAACAAAGAATCAAAACGGTTTCGCCATCGAGTGGAGCAAAAAGCAAAAACAGTGATGCCATATCTGAGAGTGCTGTAGACTAGAGCATGCGCAATGGTTTTTTTTTATTTGAAACGGAACGATAGATTTAATGTGGAAAAATAACCAAGCAGCGCTTCTAAGCTTATTGCAAATATGTGATAGGTGATTGTGCCATGACATATCACTATCGAAGAATACTCCCAGGTATTTCACCGAGTTCGTGTTCGTATCATCTACAAAGTGGCAATAAAATTATTATTATTATTATTTTGCCGCCGACTGCTTCCTTGTGCTATTTTGCCGTACAGTGTTATACACGATGCATAACTTCATAGCTTGTCAAAAAGACCTACCAACTGATGGGCGTATAATGACGTGTTCCGAGTGCGAGCACTCATATCACCTATAGGGCAGGGCTGCTCGGGAACAGCACCCAATACTTTTAACACAATGGGCCAGGTCAAACGCGATGCATGGATATGTAAAACTTGCAGGACTGCAAAAAAGCGCGGTGTTAGTTCATCGCAGCATGATGCTGAAGGCGCAAACGAAAGCGCGGAAGCATTATCAGCCTTGACAGAAGAGATCAAGGAAATAAAAAGAAATGTTGAAGCGCTGCCAGCACTAGTGGTTAAGGTAGACTCTTTGCTACTCCTGAAAGCAGAAATCCTTAACCTAGCGAAAACTGTAGGAGACCTGGAAGAATCAGCTGTTTTCTTGTCGAAAGAATACGACACATTGAAAGAGCAATTAAAGACGAGCCAGGAATCAGAATGCGCTCGGGACAAAGAAATACAGGCCTTGCGGGAGATTGTAGACGAACAGAGTGCGCAGCTGCACAGTATGCTAAAACAACAAAATGAAGCAGAGCAATACAGCCGAAAACCTAATCTTGAGATATATGGAATGCCAGTCACTCCAAACGAAAATCTGCTCGACAAGCTACAAAACGTGGCGGAAAAACTGGAGCTGGAAAACTTTTCAACTGACGACATTGTCGACGTACATCGCCTTCCTGCCAAGAAAGACAGCATTCCTATCATCTTGGTACGCTTCTCTAGCTTAGCGACTAGAGAGAGGTGGTTTAGCGCTCGAAGCAAGCTCCGAGAACTGCATGAAGAAGATTTGCTGCCAAAGATATATTTCAATGACAACTTGACAAAAATGAACCGTGACTTATTCTGGAAGGCCAGGAAGGTAGGAAAAGACAGTCAGTTTAAATTTGTTTGGGTAAGAGGAGGCAAAATCTTTGCCAGGAAAGAGGAAAAGGCGCCTCTTATCCGTGTGACATGCATGTGAATCAGACTTAGCACAAATAAAATGAACAGCGCTCCATCAGCTACTCTAAGTTTTCCGGATTTTGAATCGTTCAAAAAGGGCTTTGGGCCAAACTCGGACACAGAATTTACTCTGATTGATGTCAATATCCGTAGTTTGCGCAAATACTGGGACGAGTTCAGAACAATCGCAGAAGATGCCATTGGTGTTGTAGATATATTTGTGCTAACAGAAATCAATGTTCCAGATTCTTGCCTAGATTTGTTTACGCTGAGCCGTTATCGACCAACGTTCGCAACTCGCTCTTCACTCAGAGGAGGTGGAATTGCTGTTTTTTCCCGAGACACGTTTGTTGTATCTAGGATAGATATATCATTTGCACATGCAGAATGCCTAGCGTTGGAACTTTGCTCCAAGCTAACTTCATTAATGTTGCTGGCAATTTATCGACCACCATCAAACAGTATCAGCCGTTTCCTACTGGAATTGGAAAAGATCTTGCAGGACAATAGTACAATACATTAATTTTGCATAGCAGGTGACTTGAACATTGATACATTATGTCCCACGAAAACCGTTGTGGTAAATTACCTAGCCATTCTTTCAGCTTGCGGCATAGAAAATGTTATCATCGCACCGTCTCGCGAGGAAGTGCTTGGCGGTAGATTGGTTCAGTCTTGTCTAGATCACATAGACATACGTGCTCCAAACTGCAATCTTTCTTCAGCGGTCATTACTCAACGTCTAGCCGATCATTACTTTACCGTTTGCCGATTCCTTGACCGTACTAATTGCAAGACTCTAGGGACGTCATCTTCTAACGTCGCTCAAAACGACTTGCGCGTAGCTATAGTCGATCAACACAAATTAGACAATCTAATTAGAAACTTTGACTGGTCGGCATTATGTAGGTCTAATCCGCCGATTTAGTTTATTCTTTATTCCGCCAACAATTGAAGATTTTTGAACAAGCTTCGAAGCGGGTCATCCGCAAAAGCCAAAGACGTAATCATAGCTGGTTTAATGCAGCAATTAGGAAGGCAATTTTATACAGGGATTGGTTATGGAAGCGGTGTAAACGCGCCCCCAAAAATCACGAACTGCGCAGCGACTACAGAGCCGCAAGAAATAGAGCGGTTGCGCTTATTCGTTCCGCTAAACGGCATAATTACCGTGAGCAATTTAAACTAGCTGCCAAAAACCCCGCCAAAACCTGGTCACTGATTAACAATTTAAGGGGCGTTGACAGAAATGAGTCGTCTATTAATGATATTTTTTCAGGTAGTCCTCAAAAAACAGCTGAATTATTCAACAAGCACTTCGCGAGTGTATCTCAGCCCAATTCATCCTTGCCACAAGATAGATGTTAATTGACACGTACCATATCTGCGTCCGCCTTTTTACCAAATCTGTCAGCAGTAGACCTGGCGCGCATAATCTTCAGCTTCAAACGTAACAAATCACCTGGTCTTGATGGCATTGCAGCGTCTACACTTCAGAGAAATTATGGAAATCTTGAGAATATCCTTCTTTTTATCCTTAACGGATTCTTAGAGATTGCCGCAATACCCACCATGTTAAAAACAGCGATTGTGAGACCAATACACAAAGGTAGCAAGAGAGAGAACCTTGAGAATTATAGACCAATATCCGTTTTGCCAGTACTTTCCCAAATTTTAGAAAAATTTATTCTAGAGAGCATGACATCTTTTGTGAAAAAGTTTTCTATTCTGTCTGACCGTCAGTTTGGTTTCATCGAAGGTCGTGGAACGCTTTCACTTCTCGAAGAATTTGCAGATGAATTGTACACAACTTTTGATCACAATCTATTTGCATGTGACTTGTTTCTAGATATCGCCAAGGCATTTGACACTGTAAATAATAAATTTTTGTTGCAAAAATTATACCTGCTTGGATTTAGGGGACCATTTTATGACCTATTGAGAAGTTATTTAGAAGATCGCTCACAAGTCGTAGCCCTTGATTACACCACAGCCGTTAGCAGCCGTTAGCAGCCGTCAGATGTTGGGGGCTGGCGTTCCTCAAGGGTCTATCCTTTCACCATTGCTTTTCAATTTATTTATCAATGACTTCGCCTCAGCAGTAACATATGCCTTGGTCTTTCAGTACGCCGACGATACGGTTTTGCTTACGAAGCATATTCCTACAAAAGTGCTGTTGCTTTACTACAAGCAAATATCTGCATCACAATGAACTGGTTTTGCATGAATGGTCTTTTGGTAAATCAACAAAAAACAAAACTGGTTTGTTTTAGAAACCCATTAAAGACAACAGTACTGAGTGAATCGGTTTTTTTGCACACCCATAATGATGAAGACTGCCATTGTATTCCAGTTGAAAATGTTGATTGCATAAAATATCTGGGGATTTACTTTGATAGCGACCTCTCATGGCATAGTCACATGGCTTAAGTTTGTGGCAGATTGCGTAGAACGGCATGGTTACTGTTTACAGTTAAATCTTTCCTTCCTTTTTCGGTAAAAAAGACAATCATGCATGCACTTGCATACAGTGTTATAAGATATGGCATCACAGTGTTTGCGCACTCTTCGCAAAGGTGGCATGATCCGGTAGACGCTCTTCTAAAATATATTTTGAAAAGTACCGCCTGTGAACATTCCTTTCCCCGTCACGTAAACTTGTTTAATTTTCTCGGTCTTCCGTCCTTTGAAACTTTATATAAGCATACTGTTATTCTTCGGCACTTTTGGAATCCTGCTTTCAAGACGAGAGCAGTTTCTACCAGAACACTACGGAATTGTCAACGCTACACGGTCGCCAGATACGCAACCAGGTACGGCAAAGCAAGACGATGTGTATATGTCCCTCAATATTCAATGCGCTTCCTGATCAGGTGTTGTCCGCTACTTCTAAAGCCACCATAAAACAAATGCTGAAATCTGTGAAGTTTTATTTCTAAAGAGATGCAAGAAACTTGTAAGTTCCGATGTGATTTTTTCTTTTATCTCTCTCTTTTATACAATGTATCTTCCTTAGAATTTGTATTTCAGTGTTTGTGCACTTACCCTGATATTTTATTGCTTTTACTTTTCGCTCGCCGATTTTGCCGGGCCTAGTCCTGCAAGCCTCCTCTTGGCTTTGACAGGCCCGAGTCTGTATGTATCATAATGTGTTGTGGCAATCAAATTATTATTATTATTATTATTATTATTATTATTATTATTATTATTATTACCTTTAATTTCATTTCATTCTCTTTTTGTGCAGACAGTTGTTCACCGGCTTTTTTGGAATTCAGACTTTTTAATTATGAATACTACTAAACGGAAGTTAAGGAAAACATTTCGTTATTATGTACCATGGAGTGTAACTAGATACGGGAAAGCAAGGTGTTGTGCTTATGTACCTGAAATCTTTAATGAATTACCGGATGAAATGTTTGCTGTAACTTCTATGCGCGACCTAAAGATGCATCTGAAAGCCCTGTGTTGATCTTTGTATTCTTCTGTTAGAGTGAAGTTATGCTTAAAATATTCGTTAATTCATTTATTTTTATTTTTATTTTGACGTATACTCTGGGTTTAGAGTTGAATTTCTGAATACTTATGCTGTTAACCTGCGTTTTCCAATATTTTTTTTTTTTGCTCTAGCTTGAGTGTAACGAGAAGCGCTGCTATATCTATAGGGAACCCAAGCTCAAGTTTGGGAGCGCAACGCCAGCGCCGCAGCGGCGAGCAGCGGAAACTCGGGGCGCCGCCAGAGCAGACGCCCTGCTAGCTTTGTGTGGACGTGCGACGGGAGAGTCGCGCGAGGCGCAATCTTCGCGCTGACAGACGCGGTCTGGGCGAAGCAAAAAGGAGGTAGTACGAAGGCCGTAATGTAAAAACCAAAGTGTATGTACACGGTGATCCACTCTTACCGCGAACACGCGAGTATGCGGCCGCGCTCTTCGGAGAGCCAGTGAGTCTGTCCCTACCATGCACGAAAGAAGTGGCAGACGACGCGCAGGCAAGTCGCTCGCTGCTCGATTTTCCAGCCTTGCGACTGCGAGTCGCAAGCCGCTGAACTAATCGGCGAGACAGTCGAGCTTTTGGCAATGACGCCGCCCGCGGACAGTCGAGCTTTCGGCAACGACGTCGCCCGCGGCCGCGCCGGGCGGCCAACTGCGCTGCTCCCTCGCTGCCGTAGTCGTCGCTAAGCCTAACCATTTCGCATTGATGCTGCAGCTGAGGGCACTTCGGAACTGGCCAGCGCTGTAATAATGGCGCTACTCGCGTCACCGTTTCACTATGTTCCTCGTCACATAATAAACAAAGACGTGATCGATTTCCGTGATGCCTTTAACAGCGGAGCCAGGTGACAACAGGCGAGCAGCACTGGGCATCAGCAAAGCGGCTTTGGAAAAGAAATATGCTTGTATCGCAGTTATCACTTCTACCAGCAGCTCAGTATTGGCCAACGATCCTCAAAAATGATTCATTTTTGACGTTGCTCTACTCCAGGGCTTGGAACGAACGCGAACAAACAATATTAGCGTATTTTTCTGACGGCGGCGGCAGGCAAACAGGCCGGCAGGCCGGCCCTGAGATGCGCGCCGCTGCCGCTGTCATCATGACGCTTGTACGACTGCGGTGCACATCAATACCGTCACGACATCCTCCTGGTCGCCATAGTGCATTGCGAATTGCACCGAGCGTGAGTGCAGGAGACGCGGTCAAAGCAGACGAAATTCTCGAAAGCGCGCAAGCAATGTTATTCCGGAGAGTTTTCGTTTCAAGCGAGAAGGCGACCCGCAGGTCGCACTCGCAAGTATGAACAATGGTGGTCAAATGTTTAGGGGAATCTCCCAAGGTGGAGTAGAATGTTGACGAACTGTTGACTGGTCGCATGTCCTTTCGACTCGCACGTAAGTGGATCGCCCTGCGCATCGCATGCAACAACTGACAACTATACGATCAACAAGTGTCTCGCTTTATTTCGCATAGCTGATAGTACTTCGCATATTTCGAGCATATAATTATGTAGCGGACTTACCTCTAGTTACATGTCATACAGTACGACGTTATTACTCCCTCGAGAAACGCATTTTACAGTCAAATGGGCCTCCTCGTCGTCGATCGTCTGCTCCACACAGTAGACGCGACTAATCAGTTTCCCCCTTTTAATTTAGTTTGCATTCCGGTACTGCGCGTCAGTCTGAACGATCTTATTGCGGCTCATGCAGGCGATACATCGCGACCGCGCGGGCGCGTGCAAGAAAGCGCGCGTGCAAAGAAGCGTGGTGAAAGCAGCGCGAGCAGCGAGCAGCGCCCCAGTTTTTACTTTTCTCCCATAGATAGCGCTGTACATCAGGCGCAGCAGCGCCACCAGGCGATGCTTTGGGAGCCTATTGCCTTTTTTGTAGTCCTTCCCGTAACTGCCGGGCCCAATCACTCAAGCCCCTCGTTGGCTTTGACGGGCCTGAACCATATTGTATCATCTACAAAGTGGCAATAAACATTATTATTATTATTATTATTATTATTATTATTATTATTATTATTATTATTATTATTATTATTATTATTATTATTATTATTAATACTCATCTGCTCACCACACTGGACGACGTCGAGTCGACCAATGTTCGGAAATCGACACCATATATCTCCTTTCAGTGATTATAAATCACTTCCCAATTTGCAGTTGCAATAATCTGACGGTGTTCTTCGAAGGTCATGCACCTAAACGCACCTTTCACTGCATACCTCCGCACATTGGTTCCAGGTGTGGGGTTTGAATTTTAAAAGCGGGTTAGCGCGAACAAAAAAGACAAGCCACGAAGGAGGCGACCACCACACGCCCCTCCTGCCCGTTTTCTCGAGTGCTAACCCTCTTTTAAAAAGAGGAGTTCTGCTGCGACGTCAGGAGCATAAGTCATCAGGTACCGCTGACTATGTCGTTTTTATGCCATAAGTTGGCGGCACCCTCCACGCATTCCAGTTGCTGTCAGCATTGCCCAGTGTCAACTGAAGTTCCATTGTTCGTGCTGCTTGCGGTCACCCACCGGTGACAATGACCTGGGACTTCATTTTGTTGCATACCCCGACACAAATCTACCGAATCCAAGGAAGGTACAGTGCGAGTGCATTTCACGACATTCCTGCTGACACCACCTCACAGAGAATCGGGCAGCTAATATCCAGCGCGATATTCGGCGCCCAACGTTACTTTGTCCGGAGCAAAAGTATGCGGCCGGCATCTCAAGGAGGATTTTTTAGAAAGGAAAAGATGGTCGACTTGTTGCTTAGAAAGGATGTTTCGCATTTGTGTTTGAAGATAACAAAAAGGCCACAAAAGACAAAAGCACCGCAAGCCCAGGACAGGTGATAACGCAGTTTTGTGTCTGCCTGACTGCTCGGCAGCATCGGTCATCGCAGGCACTAGTTAGTGGAAGAGGCTGGAGAACCACGTGCGACCAAAGTGTACTAGTGGACAGCTGGTCCCCACCTATGCTCGCTGCCTTAAAACTAAAATAGCAACGAAAGCAAAAGAAGGGGAAGAGCCAAATTTTGGGTTTGTATTCCAAAGTAAGCTAATGCAACCAGGAACTGAATAGTAACTATAATACAAATGCTCTTATTCACAGAAGTCAATCGTACATGTGCGGCCCTGCTGAGGCCGCAATCGGACTTGAAGGCAAGTGCGCATAAGTTGAGAGCATTGAATCAGGAGTGTGTTTAAAAAATATTCATGCTCCCCACGCCCGCAATAACCAAAACATAGAGTGCGTAATCTAGCTGCAGAGAGACAAAACCGGCAACAAGACTTGAAATCATTGTTCGCATAGTCACAGGAACATGCCGCACAAGTTCAAAAGTAATACACGCAATCTGTGTTTGACTGCACATAGAAAACGTAGCATGAAGAAGTTAGCGCGATACTAGACCCAGTAGTCTCGCAAACTTTTTCACAGCATGCAAAACCAACTAGCACGGCAGCATGCTCTCCCGTATTTAAGGTTAGTGGAATGTAAAAAAGCTGAATTCGTTCGTCATATCCTGTTCGTGTTGTGGGGTAGACAAAACAGTCCGGTGGGCGTATCTCTCGTGCGGGGTGGTACTCACCAAAGAGCTTCTTCGTCCGCAAGTAAGTGAGGGCAACTGTTTGGATGAATAACAAAGAGAAATCAGGCAGCCGCACACAATAGTCATCATGGTTAACAATAATAGAGGTACGTTTAACGCAGACTTCAAAATCATTCACACGGCACAATCTATCTTATTACGCCAAAAAAAAACTGAATAGAATGGAAGCCACAAATTCCATAGCTCCGTACACCGTGCTATAGATCATGCACGATTTGTTTCATACACGTACTAGAAGGAAAGTAAAGCAAACAAGCTACTTCACGAAGTTGAGTGCAGACATAGGGAAAATGACTGCCCCGAGACATGTTGAAATCGAAAAACATGCTCAATTACTTTATTAATGCAATACTAAGATTCATGGGCTTTAAAGGATTGTGAAAATAGACTACTTGCCTCTCTGTAGCATTAATGACTTTAAATTACTGCAAAATCAGTCAAAAAAAAGTTCGCAGTCATGCTGTACATTTTCAACAGCCCTATCTCAGCCAACATTTCTTGATATATCAGCATCATGTCGTCAGCATACTGAAGGGAAAGATAGTAAAAAGCGCAGTTAACAGAATCATGAACATAAAGAGTAAAAAGAGGAAACGCAAAGATGGAGCCCGGCAGGCAGAATGCCCCTTGATAGCGCAAGTGATGCGCTCCATATCTCACTGCCTGTGAGCAGTCACTGAGTTTATGATCAATTAAATTATAAAAAGTTCCACGACAGCTGTACGCATAGTATAACTTGTCATACGAAAAACCGAGTTGCAAGCCTTAAAAGCGTACAGAAAAAGAGCAGAAATAGTTTCGTTGGGAGAAATGCATGTCATTGTCTGATTACTCCTCACGCGACTTTTTAACACAAAGTGCGCGAGAAGCGCTCCGCGGCGGCTGCGACGAGAGCTGCCTGCAAAAATTTTTCAGCGACTCCAGCTGCGACAGCGCTTCGGTGGCGCAACCTGATGGCAGAAAACTGAACTAGGGACGATGGCGGCTGCCAGGGCGGTAAAACAGCTGGCTATGAGAGGCAACGGTACAGCAATGGCGAAAATAACGTGCACGTGACGTGTAAGGGGTCGGTTGGCCAATGGTGACACTTGATTTCTAATTCCACAAAAAATATAATGACTCAAAGTACAACGAGCAACTAAACGAAACAGCGAAGTGTTCGCAACAGCAGCTTGGGGCTGAGTGACTTTCGAGAATATATACACGCGTCATTTGCGCACTCGCATTTGCGCAGAAAAGAGGCGGCGGAAGTCTGCTCGGGCTACTGTCTTGAAAGAACTTCTGGCAGCGCAGCAGAACTACTCAAGGGGTTAAACTACCACTTCCGTAATAAATGTCGCACTGTTTGGCGCAGATAGGAGTCGAAGGGCACTCAGGAGCACTTCTTTCGCCATTTTTCACTCGTGCTATACTCAACGCTGACCTCCTGGTTCAAACATTATCATACCAAAGTAGTCGGTGGTCCAAGCTTAATGTGATGGAGCAATTAATGCCTGGACATTAGCCTTCAACACAGTGCGTGGTGGCTTAGCGGGAAAGCCTTGCTAAGGCCAAAGTGGTGGCGGTGCTTGCAGGATAAAACTATTAAAACTGTGCCCACAAGTACCGCACAAACAGAGAGAGAGAGAGAGACCGCCAGTAGACCATAAGGTCAACAAGCTAGCGTCGCAACGCGTGACAAAATGGTGTCTGAAGCGAAGGAAGCGTGCACTCTGTTCGGACAGGACCCCCAACGCGTAAATTTGGTGTACAAACTATCCTACTCGAGCCGAAGCCGGACATGTCACGTTGTGCGTGTGTGTGTTTTTGTTTAGTTGTTTTACCGTGGTGGAACTGATTACAAAGTATAAAACTAAAGCGTCCCGGGCCGTGCCACTGAACTATAAAGGGCTCGAACCATTTTTTTAACGCTGGATAACAAAAAAAAAAGAATTTCGCGTAGTAGAAGATACAAAAAATAATAGACAAGAAATTGTAGGTAATGGGAAATAAGGACGATTAAGTGGGATGGGACGCAAAAGGAATAGGTCAGAAAAAATTATGTAGTAGTAAATGATAATTGTTTTCTTCCTGAGCTGGCTATTGAAATTAAATTTTGTATATATAGGATATGCTGCGGACGTCTTGGGCAAAAATTCCTGGATGAGAATGTAAGAAATTAATTACCCCCCCCCCCCCCCTTCATTATGTTTTATTTTCTGGCTGCTACTTACCTTCGGCCAAGAAAGAATAGATTTACAGTTTCTTTTTTTGCTGGGACGATTTATATTATTTTTGTAGTTCAGGTATGGGATTTGATTGTACAGGTATTAATATTTAGCTGCCTGGGGTTTCGATTACTGTAGTTCTATTGTTGTCGAAGTGAATGGTGGCGCAAATTTCATAAGTGATTATATTTTGTTCATAAAAGGAGGCTGACAGGTTGGAAGTGGGAAGAAATGGCGGTTCTTGAAAAAGTGCTGGTTAATGGGCAGTGAAGGATGCGTGCTGTGCTGGAGACCCTTCCTGTGGGCGAAATGATTAGCTCATGAAGTGCGCCCGATGAGGCTTTGCTGCCTGTAGGTGTGGTGTGCGCTTTTTCAGCTCGTTTATTGTGTTGGGTTGCGATCTGCTGCATTGGGGAAAGTTTTGTATGAAATGTTTTTATTAATGGTAAGTGTTCCCTACTGGCTGGTCGCTTTTATTGATTATTTAAAGTCAATTATTTATCTTAATGTTAAAAAATGCTAAAGGTTTGGTTTCTTGAGTGTCACACTCATTATATAGCTGTCTCTCTTTAGGAGCAGTGTTTTAATGATATCTGGGCTCAGGCATGTTCGTGTTATAAATGTAGTGGTGCGATTTATTACATTTCCTTCCTAGTTTTGCTGCTTTTCCTTCCCTTCTTTATCTCCGCAATCTCTCTCCTCTTTCTCGCTGCTTACTTTGTCATCTTTTTTTTTCAGCAGATCGCCCACTTGGATTGCTTTTTTTATTTTCTTTGGGGCTCATTCTGATTTCTATTTAAAGCGAAGGGGGAAAAACGAAACACTGACTTAGGGGAGGGAGTAGAGGCCTTAGATATTCGAGGGGTGGAGCAGCGGGGAGCGAGAAGTATTTGTTTGAAGAGAGGGCTGGTCCGATGATAGGGAAAGGAAGTTACTGCCGGTTACTTCCTGTGATTACTCTATGGTGGTTGTGATTGCGTGTGTTGATCTGTGATGTTTTTTACTTGCTCTATAAGTGATCCTATGACTTTATACGTTATTTCGTCTTTTATTATGTCTGATTTGTGTGCCATAGTTCTTGAAGGGGATTTATCAGTAATTAGCTTTCACTTTTCGTGAGGGAGCAATCTGGTAAGTAATGGTCAATGTGACGAGCTTGTAATCCGCATTTGCATGGATCATCTCCTGTGATGTGAAATTTCTTTAGATAGAAGGGGAAGCGGCCATGACCAGTTATAGCTTGACTACTAAAAAAATTAGTAGGCAAGTGGGGGTGAGGGGGAGAGGAATGTTTGTGAATTAGCACTATGCAAGGAGCGCGTGCCTTTCATGGTTTTGCAGTGCCACCGCTGGCGGCATTTTTTAACGCAGTCGTACAGCCACAGCAGCGCCTGAGTAGCAGACGAGGCCCTGTACAGCCGGATGATCTCTCCGCATCCGCAATGATTTTTACGCATCCCTTGCAACCACGTCTCAGTACCATATCTTATATCCTGGCTAGAAACAACTTAGAGCAGTGAACAAGCAAGACGAAGACTGACGGACAACAACAATCACAGGCGCTGCTACCGACTGCTTTATTCAGACCATTGACTGTGCGTACATGTATACCCGAATCTTCCTCAGGAAATCCCCTCTCAAAAGCACATCTCAACTGTTCCTTTCGACACCTCTTGAAACCAGTGGTCTCAAAAATGTGGCTTGCTGACCCGAAGTATTTCAGCCATATTTTCCGAAGAAATTGCACCAATTTCCCCTCCTTTCGACTCGCTGATAATTTATAGCCGTAAAAAATTCCTCGGCGTTCGGGCGTCCCTGCGTGAATAGCTAGCCTTTCGCGAGAACGTCCTAGAAAGTTTGAATACTACTCAAAACAAAAAGTCTTGGTTGTCGAGTGGCTTCTACTGCTGGGCACATTATTCACTTTGATTTCATCCTTTGCTATTTACTTTGCCTACTTTTTACTTTCTCCTCTTCCGCCCCCGGTTATTGCCCGCGTGGTGAGATTTGTTTGAGGCGCCTGCCCTATTTATTAGTTCTCGCGAAAGCAAAACGTAAAACCTCAGACAGTAGCCAAGACTGTGCTAAACTCCGTTTCATACATAGCACCCAATGTTGCCAAAGCTAGCGCGCCTGTTCGCGCAGGCTAAGTCCACGCCCAAAAAGTAGTTCGCCATACAACCATAGTGACCACAGACATATTTCGTCGCGGCAGATCTTAAGTACCGTTAATGGCACCTTCCTGCACATCATTTCACCTCTTGCCACATTTTCGCGCTGCGACTCATCGAGACTTCGAGAAGTAAGAATGACATATGTGGCGGTATGATACGTGGCTTGTAAGGCAAATCGCTCTTTTTCTATCCGCGGTGAAAATTATAGCCAGAGGCCCAGAAAGCGCGCGCTATTGTGCGCACTTAAAACAAATTCTACGGGTAAACTTGGAAGAGAAGCAAAAGAAAACACGCAAAGGCAGTAAAGAGTCATCTTTCGTCTTCGCCTCAGGTTCAGTCATAGCGCCTGTGCTGCCAGGCACCTTTCGTTTTTTCTTATCACCTCATCACATTCTGCAGTGTGAACGGCTCGCTGCTTTTCAAGCTTTATGCGCTGCGCTCTTCCGGTGTTGCAGTTCGCTAGTTTTCACCCCACATATTTTGTCGCTTTGGTGCCACGAGTTATAACGAAACGGAATGTTTACGGTGCTGTGCTAACTCAGGTGCGCGAGGGGCACGCTCGCAGTGCTGTGGCCACATCGGCCATTGCCTTCTGGGCCCTGCATAACTTTCCTTAAAACAAGGTAGAGACAAGTATCTTTTCGAATGTGCAAACCAAGAAAAAACTAGCCTACCAAGAACATGCTTGTCTCTAGGTCTTAGCAAGGCGGAATTGCTACCATAGCACTTCAGAATGCACATTTCGCACACACGAGACCAATGTGCTGAAGGCTCTGCAAACAAAACTGCGCGTGCGAAACGGTTTGCCCCGTTTTCGAAACTTGCTATGCACATTTATCACCTGACACGCCGATGCTGGTGATAGCGGAGCGGGGTGTCGGTTAAAGAGAGTGAAGTTCCGAAGTGTACCTCCGCAAATGAAGTGCGGGACTGCGCGCTCGTGTGTCTTGTGAAGCCGCCTGCAAGCTGTCAATAGCATATTAAAATCGGTGATGGCTGGCTGCAGCTTCGCAGCAAGTAGAAATGCCGCTGCGCAGACTTGTAGACAGGTGTAGTCATTATCGAATGACACAAGCGGGACTATTTTTCACCGACCCGTAAACGTTTTCATCGCCTGATACCCAAAAAACACAAAACAAAAGCTACGCTTCGCCTCTGAGCTCATCAAGGATTTTACTGTGGACAGTGACGTACTGAGATACTGTGGGGCAAGGTGCTTGGGAAAATGAGTTTTTGACCTCACCTCGACCATTCCAGACCCTTTACCAATGACGCTATAAGGCCAAGCTGCCTTTGCGCCATTTTAATGAATTCGTCATTATCGTCATCAATGGGAGCCGGCGCCTGGTCGCTAATATGCGATAGCGCAAAGACCTTGTTCTCCTGAAAACCCGGCGTCGGCCGTCGTCCCGCGCCAGTCGGAAAAATCCCACGAAAAAGGTTAAATCATTAAAAGAAAATAGCCGCCACTGGGGTTCGAGCAAAGGCTTTCTGAGAGTCAGGCGGGCAAGCAGCGCATAGGCAAGAATGGGTTCGAGAATGTTAGAGGGGCACCTAGTGGACGCGTTGTAGTGTGTATTACTAGTAACGGATGTGTACTAACGTCATAGTAATTAAAAGAAACAAAACCAAATATAGATACTAATTAGGCGTCAGAAATAGCGCAGAATGGAAAGCCTGTGTTATCGTGCTTCATTGTACTAAACCAAATGGTGCGTATGTGTATGCAGTGGCGTAGTATATCGTACAGTGCAACCTAATGACTGGTTACTCACTGGTAATCGATAATTGTGATTAGTGCATGGTAATCGGTAAGTGTGATTGTAGTCGATGACCGCGATCGGTAATGTGATTGGGGATTGGTAATCGGTGAGATATGAGAAAGACAGAATATAAATATAAAAAAAGACGGAGAAAGCCCTATCCTGTCTACTTTAAGGCTGAGGTTAAGCGTCCTATTTTTTTTTATTATTCGATAAACTCAGCTGCATTGAGCATGACTTAAGGTGAGGAAGGGTAGAGGTTAAAATGACCTAAAGGAAGGAGCAGGGCCTCTTCTATTTTTACAATGCCAGCCGCATCGCCTGCTTCGCAATGGGAGCCGTCGGGTAGGCGTCATTTCAGTTAGTTGCCGCGCTGCGGCGCTAGCCAGATGGTAGCACTGCTTGCGTCATGCTTGCGCATGGACGCGTGGTGGTGATAGCGCTGTCCTACTCCTACTCCTGGCGTCTGTCAGATTCTCCCTTCCTACCCCTTCCTGTCTAGCTCTCGCTTCATCCGCGGTGAGGCGCTTTCTCCAAAGACAATCAGCTGGAGCGGCAGCTTTGCTCTCCGTTTGCAGGGGTGGGCTGAGGTGTTCGTTACACTTATCATTTGAAGATGGCGGCTGGCATACTTGAGGCGTTGTTTGAGGTGTGTTCGCCGCTTATTGGTGTTCCTTGCCAGTCGAGTGGAGCGTTGTTAGTTGTTAGGTTCGTTCATACGTGGCGCCATTGTTAACGAAAATTCTTTTGAGAGGGTAAATAGTGTGGTCGGCTACGCTGACGAGGTGTCCTCGCACCAGCAGTAAAATGGCACCAGTTAATTATATGGAGTAGGGCTGCTGCTCTCAGTTTTGTTTGAAGTCTACTTTTAAGTTCGTTTATGTGGAGCTGCGGAACGCCCTTCACAGACTGTACTTAAGGGGACTTTTACGCGCATTCATTTACATATATTTGAAACTACTTACGGTAACAGTATATACAATAATTTGCATGTATCTGCGGCAATATACATTACAACTCTTTGTATTGTAGCCTTTTACATATATAGAATGTGTGTCTATTTTTCTATTTACACGTATTTACAGTCATAAGATCTTTGCATTGTATCGCAGCCACTTTTGTACGTGCGAGGAGGACAAACCATCTCGTGCGCGAACGGAAGGCAACAACAAACGAAACAAAACACACCTAACGCCCAGGTAGAGACGCAAGTTCGTACGCCGCCATGTGTTTGGTCGCCCTCTCTTGTGGCACCGAACTACAATGCCGAAGAAACGCTCCTTGTGGTTCAGCCTTTACAGTGACTTTCCCGGAACACGCGCTGAAGCGTACTTGATTTTGGTTTTATCTGTCTCCTTTCCTTCTGCCCGCAGCGGTGGCTCGGTGGTTATGGCGCTGGGCTGCTGACTCGAAAGACGCGGGTTTGATTCCGGCCGCGGAGGTCGAATTTCGTTGGAGGCGAAATTCTAGAGGCCCGTGTACTGTGCAATTTCAGTGCACGTTAAAGAACCCCAGGTGGTCGAAATTTCCGGAGATTTCACTAAGGCGTTCCTCATAACCTGAGCATAAACCATAAACCTTTTCTTCAAGCACTTCTTTTTGTTTTGCATCGTTTTATTAGCACCTGGTTGTAGTCAAGACCAGGCAGAACTTCCGAAATGCTTTGGCAATAGCTGCTGCGCCATGTATTTGTGAATGAAGTCCAGTTTTTTTATTCTTAAAACAATAATTGCTGCAGGCTGGCATGCTGAGAAAAATCCTTATGTAGTTGTCGTAAAGATGACAGCTTATCTTGGCAAAAGTAGAGCTACGACTTGGAAGCTATTGCTAAAATTCCTTCTAGGGAAAATTTACCATGCCTTCTTCATTTCATTCTCCCATTTTCCTTACTGAACATGACTGAATCCCAAGCCAGAATAGCATAACTTATTACCAGCTACATGTAGCATATCTGATTTCATATTTCCGCCAGGCAGTTTCAGTGCCTCCCTCGGGAATGTTTCAGCGTTGTAGCTAAAAGACCGACATGATTCGAACAAGCCACCAGAGCCTTTCGTCGCAATGCCAACGCCGCTGCGCCGCACTCTCTGTGACTCCTTTTAAAACCAGCGCCTGCAGCGGCTCCGCCATGAGAAGTGACACGGTGAGCAGCGCCACGAACAGTGCGCCCTGTGACGCGTTCTTACCTAACAGGCAGCCTGATCGTCATGAGAGATGCAGAGCCCCGCCTCACGAAGAAAGAGAGAGCGTTTCAAAATTTGTCATCGTTCGCTTTCCGTCGTCAGGCGCCACTCAGATGGTACTTTCCCCCACAGGAGTAGAGCGCGAATGCTAGCCTTTTGGGAGAGTAGGAAAGGAGGATAGGAGAGGGCTTTGACGGTTGGATCGGGCGTACTCGGCAGGCATTGTAAAAATGGAGGAGGCGCTGGAAGGAGTTCTCAAGTAACACTTGTTGCTGGGCTAGCCGGTGCATTATTCTTCGTACAAAAGTTAGTGCAAAACACAAGACACTCACAATAAATGCGGACAGGACAACGCGCTACTGACAACTGATCCTTTATTGAAGAGAAACACGTAATATATATGCACTCCGTCACACCACCTATCAGCTGCAGCAAACGTCAGAATCATGTAAAGGATCATAAAAACGATAAAAGACACAAAGACTAAAAACACGACGTAGATAAAAACGATAAAAAGCGGCGAAAGAACATTATAAGCATGACACGTGGTGTATAGGGCCAAAGAAACATGACTGAATGGAATCCAACAGGATGATAACAAAACGATATTGCATAAAAAACGTAACAAATGCAGTAAAAAAAAACACGTGAAGCAAGAAAACCCAGATAGAAAACGCCTGTGCACTGAACACTTCAGATTACATTGAGGGGAAAAAACACCTGCACACATGCTCGTACTACGAAAAAACCTTTCTAAAAAGCATTCTTCATTTTTGTACAAGAAGACGGAAGCTTCGCTAACAGCATTTACGCCCTTTTTTCTGATCGAAAAAAGCTTCTTTTAATTCATGGGAGACTCGATCATGGCTTCTACCTAAAACAACGGTTTTTTCAAGAATGGGACGGCAGGAGTTTAGCTCACAGTCCTTGCAATGAAGAGGCAGATTCGAACTTGCTCCAGTCCCCATCGAACGTTCATGCTCCCTCAACCTTTCATTCAGGCAACGCCCCGTTTGTCCAACATACACTTTTCCACATGTGAGGGGGATCTGATATACAAGCCTTTCACAGCATTCCTTTCACATTCCTTTCAGCCTTTCACTTTTTTCCGAGTTGACACGAGGACACAACGAGGCTAGCTTACAGGGAGCGGAGAATACTACTGGAACCTTAAATTTAGATGCAACTGTTTTTAGATTATGGGCAACGCGGTGGGAGTAGGGAACCACTTCTAGCTTAATTCCTTCCTCAACAAGCATAGGCTGCTTTCGTTCCACGTCTTTTGTGCTATGAAAAAGGGACTCCACCACACTTGTCAGAACAGACTGTGGGAAGCCTGCATCCTGAAGCCTTACCATCTCAAACTGAAAGCTTGTTTCCATGGTATGGCAACAGGACTTCGCAATGGCGGCCTTTAGCCCTGACAAGGCAATGGCGCGCTTCACAGTCTTAGAGTGCGCCGATTTATAAGACAGAACCCCTTCTGGGCACGAGGGTGGTACATCCAGCACATCCTCTCATTGGTTATGGAAAGTTCCAGGTCTAAAAATTGGTGTTAGCTGGAAGGAGTGACTAACTGGAGAGCGCTTTACTTACACTAGTAATTTCAGCTTCGCTAGTAAGCATGTTCTGATTTCTTGCCTCATGGATGGCGTGATCACAAGGCGTGTACACGAGATAACGACGATAAGAACGATGTTAACTAACGATAACCAGGTAATTAACCGGTAATAAATAATCAAATCAAACAGGTAATACATGAAATAAAATAACAGGTAATTAATATTTGATAAAAATAATTTGAGATAGTAATAGGTAGTGATAGTAGTAGTTAGTGGTAGCAATAGTTAGTGACACTAATATTTGGTGGTAGTAACAGTTAGTGACAGTAATAATAGTATTGGTAGTAACGGTTAGTTGTAGTAGTTAGTGATAGGAACGTCATCAACCAGTCGCTTGATGGTGCCCAACTAGTCACGTGATAGGAACATGTCTAAACAAGAAGTTGGCGACGAGTTCATGACGTCTCAAAAGACAAAAAAAAAACGTGTAGACAAGAAGTTGCGTCGCTCCCTGTCAGTTCGTTCTTGGATGCCGACACGTGTGGTACTCTAAATTCTTTCGCATTTCCACACGTAAGGAGGCTTAAGTGCATCCCTTATTTTTTTTCTACTGCTGGACAACTGGCAATAGCGGGTCTTCCACGCTGCGCCCCAAGAAACGTTTGCGCAACACCCTCTGACGTGACTCCGCTGTTCATACTTCCTCGCCCACCGCTGCGAGCTGTATAGGCCACCTGCTGGTTTGACGTTCTAAAAATTTCGGAACTCGCACTCAGCCAACGCATACCTTAGAAGGGCTATAAAAATAAATAGTGCCCGTAACACCTCTTGGCACATCGAACTTAGACAACACAATAAGAATGCCGTACGCGCTTTAAAGCTTGATATTGACGCCTCTAAGTTGCAGGAAGTGCTTTCAGACAACGACCACTTGGCGGGCATTTTCCATCTTGGGCCTGACGTAAGCCAAATATGCTAGAATAATCAATAGTCAGAGCTCGCCGTGTGCGTCCTTAATGATTACACTATCAGCTGGACCTGTAAGGGATGGCGGTATAGTTTAAAAAATTCATCCCGAATAGCATGGCATGCGGACCCGTTATATGGAGCTTCGTACAGCTTAATAAAGCAAAAAAAAGCGGTGGTCTGTGTCAACCGAGCAAATTGGTGATAATGCAGGTTGCACATATAGCAGATGTGAGCTGCTGGAATCGATACTTCCCTTAGGACTGCAGCTTAAATACAGTTACGGCGAACAGCTCTTCCAGTGAGCATTCACCTAATTATAAGCTATGCAGTCCGTGCCTTCTATGATTCAGGGAATTTGATAGTTTTGACCAGAATTCACGAGAAATGTAAGAAAACGGTGACACCCCTCTCAGAAAACACATTCTAACTTGAAAACGTGGCATCGACGCCTTTATGTGGAGAGTTTTATGCACGCATTTACAAGGCGAGACACATGGCCACTATTCCTTAGACAACACCGCAAAAAGCGCAGTCAGTCGCCAAGTAGCCCATTGCGACAGTCGGCTCTACTTGCACAGATAGGATTTACTATCTTGGTACAGTGCGATTAGAGTGCCCAAATTCGCCCGATACAAAACGGTATCATATCAGTGTCGCGGCCGGAAGGTCAATGGCACTGTTATCAAGCTGTCATATACACGAATCCGGCCAGCGCAAACGAGCAGCTATTTAACACTTTATTACCAATGTTCCCATATCACTGCGTGCAAAATTCCACGCAGCTCCGGAAGGATTTCGAATTCAGAGCCGCAACCAAACGTCAGTTCTCATTTGTTAGTATGTCCAGAGCACAGGTCGTAGCCGAGTCCACCGCTGATAATTCCGGTGCGTCACGCATCATGTCCGTCCGTGTCCGGTAACACAGCCTCACGACGCGCAGGAGTGGGTCGCACGGGGATATTAACGCGGCGAGGAAAGTTGTGCGGCACGCTGCATGCAGAATCGGCGATTCTAACCGGAAGGTCACGAATCTCGTCTAGTAGAATTGATGCCAACCGGGATGCCTCGCGTTGGTGGCACGCGGGGCGGTCTGAGCAGAGACTGTATGCACGCACAGTCTGTCGAAAAGACAGTGATAGAAAGTGAAGGAGACTAGCCTGGTCTATGTGCGTCATTGCGATTAGAAGCAGATTACGCTCGTGTAATGTCACTTAGGAATGCTACAAGAGTCAGGGCACTGAAGCAAAGCGCGTAGTTGTAAAGCGCGCCAGATTGTAGCAGCAGTGAACGCCGGTTGATATTCGCCGTCGCACTGAAGAACACCGGTGCCTAGACATTGTTCGTGCGAAAGTTCGTCCTGTAGAGCCTCACGAGTCGCAGATCTGGAAGCCATCGAGAACCTGGAGTTCACTCATTCACTCATACCCGGATGGCTTTCTGATTATCCGTGTACACTTGGTGGAAGGGTAGCACGCCAATTTTCAGAAGAATCAGAAAGACGCCAATGCACGCAAATAAAAACAGGATAGGGCACCAGATAGAGCTCTCAATCTCACGGTACTTTCGCACGGCGGAATGCCACCTGGCACGGCCCCACCGTTTGCCTGCACCGAGTTGCACACTCCACCACAACGCGCCGTCTTCTGTGCCACTGTCGCCTTCCGATGGCAGCTTATGGACGAAGTGTACGCTCTTTTCACTGTATTCGTCACCTTCCCGACGCACTGGCATCGGGTCTACATGCGCCGCGGAGTGCCTCACCACGAACTGGAAGGACATATCGGCTTGCGGGCCTGTGGTTCTTCACGCGATGAATGGGAATTATTGAAGATACTGCAGCTTTGCGAAACACCGGTGATAGAAATTTGCCGAAACTCGCGTCCAGCTCGACTTCAGCTGGCTAGGCCGTTACAGGCTTTGTGGGCTGCTTGGCTGCTGCTGCTGGATTATTACTGCCCATTGTCAGCTGCCTGCACATGCGCCACTGGCGTTGTGGCGTCACGCGTGACTAGTCGGCTCGAGGCAGAAAAGACCAATAAAGTGAACTCTTGTCCATCTTTCATGACTGCTCGTATCGTTTCCGATAAATCGATGATAACTGCCAGCATACACGAATGATGGGGGCTTCACTTGAGCAGTAGGAAAGAGGGTGAAGGCTTAAGAATAAACTACACAAGGCAATGAGGTGGATGGCACGGCAAGTTCTCCAATTGTCTGAAAAATGAAATGCTCCTGGAAGTGTCAAAGACTAATAGCCCTGGGACAAAATAAGGCTGTGCTGAGCGCAATGACATACAAAATAAGAACCCTAGCTATGGCGCCACCAAACAGAGGTGAAAAAGGTGCGGCGGAAGTTGAACCGCCATCCTCCGCTCACAAGAGCGCCCAGTGAAGCCTACGTAGGTAAACACTGTAGTATAAAGCAATCCTTATGAACGAGCACGTAGACACTGCATTTCTCGATGACGACAAATTACGACGGTTCCATTTATCCCGGGAAAGAGCCACGTCGAGATATCTCTCTGAAAGCAAGAAAAAAAAAAGACCTGAAGGCAGAACTGGGAAGGAAACGGGGTGCCCTATCGCAGTGCCTGGGAAAAGAAGGCGAAGACGTGATGAAAATTCAGAACAACAAATTAATAACAAATGCACTATTCGAGACTCGCAAAAGACAGGTTATACAATAGGTGCGTATAAACAGTCTTGCTCTTATCTTAGGGTTCGTCGTTCTTTTAATGTTTCTCCACGAACCCTGATCAAAATGATTACGCACGCGGAAGGCTATCCAGTGCGTCCACGGCGCGGTAGTAATACACCCAGCAGACCGTGCCCTGGGGATGTCTCATATATGCCTGTACTTCCGCGCCAAACCGGCAGGCCTACAGGACAGTAGAGTGGTGACCGTTTCCGTGAACCATGGTGTCGAACCGGAACTGAACCCGAACCCGAAACCGGAACCGAACCCGAATTTTCGCCCGGAACCGGAACCGAACCGAACCGATATTTTTTTCGCCATCTTGGAACTGAACCCGAACCGGAACGATTCAAAGGAACCGTTCCGAACCGGTTCGGGACCCAGTTCAGTCCCAGTTTTTTTGCATCCCGGCATACGTCTTGTTTTCCGACAAAATGAGATGATCTATCGCATAGATTTACCCACCCATAGCTGTCTGCGCTGGGAAGTCAGAAAATTGTACCCAGTATATGCGACAGCAAACTTACAGGAGATGTGGTGCCTGGGAAGAAGACTAATTGACCCTTGACCCTTCTGTAATATACTACCGCCAATTCTATACACTTGTAGAGTACTGTTCATTGTTAAAGGGAACATGCGATCGCGTGGCCTCCGCGCTTCGCGGAGCGCTGCCGCCGAGAACTTGATCCATCGCGTTTCTAACAAGCGCGGCGGGTTGCGAGGCAGGGACGCGCTTCGGCTCGCCGATACCTTCGTGACCAGCAGGATCCTCTACTCCGTTCCCTACCTTCGCACTACGAAACAACAAGAAATAAGAATCGACACCATCGTTAGGAAGGCTACAAAGCGAGCGCTGGGCCTCCCAGTGGCAGTGGCCACCTCCAATGCTAAGTTGTCAGCGTTGGGGGTGATCAACTCCTACCATGAGTTACGGGAGGCCCGGCGCCGTCCGGGCGCCGGCCGGACGGCATCCGGGCGCCGCCTGCTAGACCGCTTGCACATCCAACACGAGTGCACTCCAGAGGAGACGTCTCGGATTCCGGAGCTATGGCGTCACAAGCTCTGGGTCCCTCCACTCCCGCGCAACATGGACACACATACACACGAAGGCAGACGAGAGGCGCGCGCTCGGGCACTCGAACACCAACACGGATCCAAACAGGGTGTATACTACGTTGACGTGGCAGGGCCATCGCCCAATGGATTCTACACGGCCGCAGTAGTTCACCAGGATCAATGCGTTAACGGGCTCTCCTTTCGAGCTCGAAATTCAGCACAGGCCGAGGAAGTAGCCATTGCGCTTGCCGCCTCGGACTTGAATTCGAAGGTAATCGTGACAGATTCGCGTCGAGCCTGTCAACACTACCTGGCTGGCGAGATTTCACCCTTAGCCTACAGTATTTTAAAGCGCGCAGTGAGGGAATCGGACCCTTCGCCCAAACGCATAGTTTGGACTCCGGGACATCAGGGCGTTAGAGGAAATGAGGCTGCGGACGCGGCTGCCCGAGCGCTTACCTACCGGGCACCTCATCCAAGCTCTTCCGGCTCGGAGATTGTGCAACCGCTTCTGCGGTTCAGAGAAATTCTGGACTACTATTGCGAACGCCATCGGCTTTTCCCGGTCCCGGCTAAGGGCCTACGTAAAGCTGATGAGCGAACTCTGAGGCGCTTGCAGACCAACACTCTGTTGTGTCCTGCAATAGTGAAACATTTCGACTCCAAAATTGATGGGCGCTGCCCTCACTGTGGGGAAGTATCCGATACCTTCCACATGGTTTGGGCCTGTCAAAAGAATCCTTCCCTTCCCCCCAATCCTTCCCCTTCCCGAGAGGCATGGGAGGCAGCCCTGCTCAACTGCTCGGGGCTGGAGTCTCAAAGGGCTCTAGTCCAACGGGCGCGAGTAGCGGCCTTGACCAGCGGGGTCCCGGACTAAGGACTCTACCTATGTAAAGGGCCATTTTTGGTCTGCAAACTCTCCTTTTGTTTATTAAAAAGTTTTCACCACCACCACCGAGAACTTGTGAGAATTGTCGGCACAAGACTCATGCGCAGTAAGCATGACGGCTGGTCATTCCGCGCATGCGCCTGATGCCGCCTATTCTCGCCGCATCTAGGCGGCAGGGCTTCCTGAAGCGCAGAGCACATGCGATCGCATGTTCCCTTTAACAATGGACCGTACTGTACGTCAGGTTTATGTGAAATCTTGAGTTAGTACTCCTCCCCTTTTACATATTTGCGTAAATCTTTAATCAAACTGTTAGGACTGCTCTAATTCAATAAAGTACTATAGACACCAAACTTTTGCTTGCGTGCTTTCTTCTTTCAAACAATGCGTTAGACGTTGCTGTACATGGAGCACCGCGTGGTATTCACCAACACTAATAAATAATTTATTTTTGAATTCCTTCTTGACCCTGTTTCGGTTTCACCAACATAACGATGGGTGTGACGTGTAGTGGAAATTAGGTCGCGTGAGGGCAATAAAACGGCAATATAACTGCTGATACGTCGTTCGTTGTAATGATAGGTCTTGAAGCCGGCTGATTTAAGTGCTACAGTGACTCAAGACAACGCATCAGCGTTTGTATTAGTTTTCCCGTGCCTCACGTGACCTAATGTTGAACTCACGTCACAGCCATCATTCGGTTGATGAAAACCTAAACAGCATGGAAGAATAAATTCTTTTCTAAATTATTTAGCGGCAGTAGCCGAATACCACACGGTGATCCGTGCATTCTAATATCTATGGCGTCATTTGAAAGGAGAAAACACGCAATAAAACTGGGTGTCTATAGGCATTTTAGTACCGATTGAGAATGCCTTCGTTTTCTTTGCGTCATTTCCCACAAATAGACGAAATATTAGCGCGAGGACCCAACAATGTTGTGATGGTGGTTTTTGAGAAAAGGAAATGGCGCAGGCTGTCTCACTTCTTGATGGACACCTGAACCGCGCCGTAAGAGAGGGAGGAAGGTGGGGATGAAAGAAAAAAGAGGAACAGGCGCTGTAGGGGTGGGCTCCGGAATAATGTCTACCAGCTGCGAATCCTTAAAGGGCAACTGCATAGGCTTTAGAAATCGACGAGCTTAGAACGGTCAATTTGTGAAACTTCCAGGTAAAGTATGCGAAGTCCTTTTGGCCTAGCATTTGAAACGGTGACGAAATCACCAATTAAAATTGCGACGGCCTTCAAGCTTCTCCGCAGAGCACCACGCTAAGGAGGGACGCATGATGACATCATCGAAAGTATCCGCACATTTACAATGCATAAACGCCTTTGAAAGAAAAAAACCAACGCCACCGAAGTCAAAGCCCGCCGAACGTTGTTTGGCAGCGTCCAACGAGGCACGGCAGGGCGTGGCTGACGGCAGCAGTAATTTCAAATCATACCTTCCGTGACATCACACTGAACTTCGCCGGACTCCACTGTTGCTTTGAGGAGAAGTGCAAAATTTAATCGTCGATTACGTCACTATTTTAAATGGTAGTGCAAAAAACTTAGCATGCTTTACCTACAACCTATATAGATTTGAATCCTTTAGTATCGCGAAATTCTCAAAAAGTTGCGCAGTTGCCCTTTAACGTGCACTGACATCGCGCAGCCAACGGTGCCTTTTGCGTTCCGCCTCCAACAAAACGTGGTCGCCGGAGCCGAGTTCGAGCCCGGGTACACCGAATAAGTAACCGAGCGCCGTAACTACTGAGCAACCGCAGTAGGTAGTGCAACATTTACTTTTATAGGCGCTCATTGTCTGAGACAGCAAGTTCTAAATAAAACCCGTCACGATGGGTCTGTAGGGCAATAAAGAAAAAAAAATGGCTCAATGGCTGTGGAGTTCGGCTGCTGATTCCAAAAATACAAAAACCAGCGTGACGTCGAAAATCCCCAGCTGGTCTCCGTTAATCTGGAGCCCTCCACTACACCGCCTGTCATGTAGCCCCAATGTCTACTCGACACGTTAAATCTGAGATATTAATACTAGTATTACCAAAAGAAGGATGTATAAATTGGTGCAGCTTCTTTTTCTTTTAGAATCCGGAAATTCTTGTTTGCACGCGACGGAAATAAGCAACGAAAGGCGGGTTCTTGGCAACGGTGGAGATATACTAATAAGAAAAAAAAATAAATACCGATTACACAAAAGAACAATACGGAAATACATGCGCTCGCTGGCATGCGATAGTGATTCCGCCCAGAAAAATGCTACTGCGATGAAATGTAACTACGATCAAGTGATTTCGTTACACCGATTCGCTGAAATCGTTCTGCTTCTTAAGAAGAATTGCTTCAATTCGCCAGCGCGCGGCTCCATCCGCTGTTCTTGCACTGCTCGATCTTGAATTCTCTGTCTGTGGCGACTTATATCTACTTCTCGCAGTCATATATGCCGTTCTCAGTGTCTGACACGACAGGCTAGTTAAATAGAAAAGAAGTCGAAATGGAATGGCCGGTTGGTCTGATCGTACGTTGGTCAGCGGTACTTCGTCCGCTCGTCCGGCGACACGTTGCCGGTTGGGGCAGCAACTCCAAACTTCTTGAGAAGCAAAAGGAACTGATTTATTGAAGACGGAGCAAAATACAAAGACTTAGAGAAAAAGGCGGCTTAAAAAAAGGCTGTTAAAAGAAGGGCCGTAGAAAAGCGGCCGAGACTGAGACTCGGCGCGCTCCCCCCGCTCTTTGTTTGCAGCGGTTTTTATCCCCTCGATAATTGGGCGGAGCTTTAATAAACCGGCTCTCGCCCAATTCCAACCAATACTGCTGCAGTGGCACTGCGCATACAAGTAGGCGGAGCCCAGTGCACGCCAGGGCCCGACTCTGGAGGCGCCACTGCTTAGCTAGACAGTCGGGGGTTTAAGGAGTCGTCGACCTTATTGTCCCCCACCCCCACTTCTATGTTTGTCAAGGGATCCTTTCAAGGGGTCGTCGGCCCCTTGGTCCCCGACAAGGCGGTCGCGGTCTTTCCCGCAGCCTTGGACGGCATCCGAAGCGCGCGACCCGCTGTCGCCATTCCTAACCCCTCCCGACTTCAGACGGACACGGTAGGGGGGATTTGGCCTACGGGCGCCGTAGGCCACTGCCTTAACACCTCCCCACCAAGAATGTTGGGTGGACGCTCGCCGTACACACAACATACCAAAGCGCGCAAAAGTACAAAAGATCCGGCCGTCAATAACATAAAAAAAAACACCACAGCACAAGGGACAGGACCGTCAACCAGGCGCTGCACCAACAACATAAAAAAAGGAGCGCTTCTGCGTCCTGCTAACAATTCCAAGAGAAAACCTGCTCAGGACGCTGTCTGCATGCAGATGCAAACACAATTCTCAGTTAACACATTTCAATTCCAAGCAGAGAAGCACAAATAGAACCCTCTGGTAAACTCCTGACAAAAATCATACATGGAACAACATGTCAATAAACACAAGATGAAGAAAACATTATGCTACAGAGTTTTCATTAAATTGCATATACACCGCAACACGATCCCAACGGGGGCAAGACAAATAACACGGCACTCTTCAGACGCGGATTATGTCCTCAGCTCAAGAACAGCTCACAAAGGACACAATCATCACACCCGCATGATCCTGTCAAGTCATTTTCACAGTCTCAGCTGTACACTGTTCATGTCTCCCCACTCTCACCCACTGCCTCATATTGCGCTCGAGCCACAGAGCATTTTTGCGCGTATCGCAACCTGGCAGTGGCAGAGTGGGCTAAGGCTGTGGACATTAGGCGCTCGTCGCCATCCACCAGGATCGAACACGCCGTCATAAGCGGCGTCTAAGCTTGCGATCCACCTGTTGCGCCGACCCGCAACGAGATCGCAGCATGGATCGCGATACGCCCCTATCAGCGGCAGTGTAACTTCGCTCCTCTGAAGGCCTGGAGCGAATTCGCCGTCGCCACTACTCAGATTCCACTCATCTACCCCGAAGGCTATCGCGGTGTTACACGGGTCTGATTTTTCCGAATCAGAACAGCCTCGCCTACCCAGCTGTGCTGCTGGCTTCTCCGACACCGCTATGAGTGCTGCGCATGGTCTCTGAACACACCTGTCACTTTCATGAAACCCTGCCTGGCATACTGATGCTTCGGTGGGCAACGAAAGGTCGTACTGGGCAACCCGGCCAGCCGAGCCGTTCATACCGTTTTGCTCATCAGTGCCATTAGCACCACTACTAACATGTTCGGCTGCCTCGCCAGAGTTGGCTTGCACAGTTTCATCACGAGACGAATTTTTACCTGCAATGTCCGTGGAGCTCGCCTCCACCTCGGGAACCAAAGCCTGCTTTCCTGTGTCAACGCTCGTGGCTGACAGCACAATGGGCGGCTCCTCGGCGCTAGTGATCGCTTCACTCTCTGCAGGAACCTGTGATTGCTCTTGTCTGTTCTCAATATGAACGGACTGAATTCCGCTGCTGCTATCATCTTTGCTCGCTACCTCGATCGGCGTTCGATCAGAGTACGACTGCGACTGTGCCGTCTCCGGCAGTATACACACTGCTCTCCTTGAGCATTCCTCCTCTTCGATCCTTTTCCTCTCCTGCCGTAGCTTCTCTTCGGCTATCGCTAGCTGACGCTTGAGGTCTAGAATGTAGGCGTCGCTTCTTTCCTTTTCTCTGGCTCGCTCGGCCTCTGACAGTTGTGCCCGCTGAGCGCCATACCCATAGCCACAGCCATATCCACTCCGCCAACCTAACGTTGCCATGGTGCCCTGGTTAATTCTAACCTTGCGGCTCAAGCACTCCCAAGGCAAGTAAAGTGAGAATGGGGCAACTCACTCTGCTGTCCAGCTGTACATCATGGCACTTGCTATGCAGCATCGGCAGGTTGCGTCCTTAGGCGATGATGTCCGGCATCCAGGGCTCACAGCAGGCCCATCACTTGCTCCCGGCAGACGAAGTCGGCAAACGCAGGTGCCGCCGAAGTCGCGGCGCTTGCACTCCGTCGGTCTCGCTCCTCTCTCTTCTCGGCGTTGGCGTGGTGTCTTGGCTGCGATGCCTCTCACAAAGAAATCGCCTCACTTAGACCTTTGTCCCCGGGGCTTCTCACTAAGATGTTGCCCCGTCAGGCTTCCGGAAGGTAGTGCCTCCAACCGTTCGCAGAAAGCCGCTCGGACTATCCTGGTCACGGCACCAGTTAAAGAAAAAGGTCGGATTTGAATGGCCGGTTGGTCTGATCGTACGTTGGTCAGCGGTACTTCGTCCGCTCGTCCGGCGACACGTTGCCGGTTGGGGCAGCAACTCCAAACTTCTTGAGAAGCAAAAGGAACTGATTTATTGAAGACGGAGCAAAATACAAAGACTTAGAGAAAAAGGCGGCTTAAAAAAAGGCTGTTAAAAGAAGGGCCGTAGAAAAGCGGCCGAGACTGAGACTCGGCGCGCTCCCCCCGCTCTTTGTTTGCAGCGGTTTTTATCCCCTCGATAATTGGGCGGAGCTTTAATAAACCGGCTCTCGCCCAATTCCAACCAATACTGCTGCAGTGGCACTGCGCATACAAGTAGGCGGAGCCCAGTGCACGCCAGGGCCCGACTCTGGAGGCGCCACTGCTTAGCTAGACAGTCGGGGGTTTAAGGAGTCGTCGAACTTATTGTCCCCCACCCCCACTTCTATGTTTGTCAAGGGATCCTTTCAAGGGGTCGTCGGCCCCTTGGTCCCCGACAAGGCGGTCGCGGTCTTTCCCGCAGCCTTGGACGGCATCCGAAGCGCGCGACCCGCTGTCGCCATTCCTAACCCCTCCCGACTTCAGACGGACACGGTAGGGGGGATTTGGCCTACGGGCGCCGTAGGCCACTGCCTTAACAAGGCTTATGCTTTTTTAGTGTTTTTTTTTTCGTAGAATGCTTGGGCGACTGAATACGTTGAGCCTTCACAACAATTTGCCTCGGCTATATCGGGTACAGGTGGGTGATGAGGGGTGGAGAGATGGATGAAAGTTTTTGAAGGTGCATTTTTACCAGTGGATGCTCTGATGTACGCCCACCGGAGTGTGAATCAAGGATGTAGGCTGTACGCACGCAACGAAGTTATTTTTGGGAAAGTAGGCTATACTGCTAACGCAGTAAAATGAATAACTAAAAGAGTATGCATAGTCTAGCCTCTGACTCCGAGCGGGATTCGTACTAATGGCGGCGCAAGAGAAAACTGTTTACAGATGCTTCAAGCTATTAGGCTATCTTGTAGGCTTTTTCTTATGGTTGTTGCATGGAGGATTTGGAACCTCTCTGACCCTCCTCATGCATTCCTTGACCGCGTCGATTTCAGCAATCTCGGCATAAGGCATGCCACCATAACTTCCTGCCTCCACCCGCACATGCTATGCATATGCATACCACGCGACTAGCATGGCCAGCGAGGATTTCAGAATTATCTAATCGCTGTTGTGAGTTGATCCGCGACCATGGTCAGTAGCTTCGCTTTTGACGATGCCCCTTTCTCACGCGCACCGTGCTTCTTCCATTCGGGATGCTTTGCCGAGCCGGCGAACGCGTAGGCAATGATTGCCCTCGTTGGCCATCGACGCTGGTTTGGCCGGCGGTTACTTACTATTTGAATAGAAAATTACAGCATATCGTTACCGTGCTTTTTTTAGCGTTTACAGTGTCACCGGACGCCGGACTTAACGGTTAGCGCTGCGCACAGCAGTGCGGCCTTTTAATTCCATTTCTGGGTTGACATGTTCTTTCCGGGGCGGCGTCGTGAAGGTTGAGGGGCGCTATTTCATTTGCGTGCTTAGCGGAAGGACGACCTCTACAACCTCGGGGTAGTTCACCACTACCTCGTTCGCTATAACCGAGTGGTGTGGCCAGAGTTGTTCGCTTTATCTGCGACGAATTTCCGTTGCCCTTATGCATATTTTCATAGCAGCACCACACCCGCTCGCAATAAGCGAGCGTTCGTTATATCTGCGGCCATTAAAGTGGCCTCCACAGTACATCCGCTGACTTTGCTTTAATACACCAGTATCAAGAAAGTCTAGGTAAGGCTGTATATGTATGGGTAGAGGAAGTAATGCCCGATCGCAACATTTGTCATCTGCCTTGTGGAGAGACCGTACTGGTAAGTAAAAGCGAAGAGTGAGAAAACCGAATGAATCAGCACTCGCGAGCATGTCCAGAAAAGACAGGCGAGCACTTACTCACCTATTAAGCACAGCTGCCAGAAAGGGGTTGTTTGTAGTTTTGAAAATAAATGCCTGAAACAAGTTGGTGGACAAATGGTGCACGCCAGATTAACGACTCTTTAACACTCTATCAAGGGCGCAAAATATTCTGTTGACGAAAAGGTTGCCTTTCGTAGCGCCCCAGGAAAAGTCCCAAACATTCTATCACAAACAAACTTCCTACTTTACTATAGCGAGAAGCCACGATTAGCTGAGTTTTTGAACCTACTGAGCTATAAGGGCTTGGGATATATAACGTGAGTCACAAAGGCGATGTCGAATAGGTGATTTAAATAAAATATGTTTGGTAAGTTCTGCATGTTAGGGAGAGCCAGTGCTCCCACGAGGCTCTCGTTGGGTGGGGGATGGGCGGTGGAGGGATTCTCGAACATATTCTTACCATGTAGTAAAGGAGGGGGGGGGGGGGGGGGACTGGCAAGTCGGTTTCGGGGTGACGGAACGTGCCAACACATGACAGTTTGGTTTCTCAGTAGTGCGCGGGAACGTAGAGGGCACGTGCGGCGGAAATTTTGGTGCCCCGTAAGTACACTGCGTACGAGAAAGTACCAACTGACTAAAGCTTTAAGGGCGACCTATTACTCGCGCTACGGGGTCTCCCAAACTGCTCAAGCAGGAGGGTATTGTAGATGCAAAATCCACCGGCTTTTCGTCCTACACCTCATAAGGTGGATTATAGAGTACATACATAGCCGATTTCCATTAATTTCGAGTTCATTTCATTTTGCGGCTCTTGCCGTAAATTCGTTTTTTTGCTGCGGACAATGAATGAAATAGGTAAGGTGAGAACATCTCACATTAAACAATTTTTTTCCTGCTCAAGTAACGCAGTAAACACGACAAAAGGAGGACGGGAGACGACACAAGCGCAGACTAACAACTGGTTATTTTATTCTGGGAAAAGTATATAAAGGCGCAGGACACAGAAAACAACCCCAAAAAACAGAACAAAGGTTAAAACTTAAAAACCGTGCTGCGCATGCACATCACATCCTGACGTCTTTTTAACGAAATTCGAAGAGTATCATCCGCAGTAGACGGCACTCCCCTATCTCCTGCACCTCGCACAACGCCAAGAAAGCCTGACTCCTTATCTACCAAATTGATAGATGGTGAAGCAACACACTCATCGGCTTCCTTCCAGATCCCATTGGCCTCGACCAACTCCATACAAATGCAAACAGGGTTATTAAACAGGACACTTGTCTTATCTACTGGGGGAAGCAGTCGTTGCACTCGCTGACATGCAAAGGCAAGTTGTACGACATCGCTACTTTTTTCACCCATCTGTGCTGTTTGAACAATTGCTCATTGCTTCCCCAATTAGAAAGACAAGTCTCCTGTTTAATCACCCTGATCGAATTTGTAGGGAGATGGTGGAGGCCTTTATGATCAGGAAGGAAGCAGATGAGCGTGTTGCTTCACCATACTATATCAATTTCGTTGATAAGGAGCCAGGCTTTCTTGGCAACTGTGTGAGCTCCAGGAGATAGGGGTGCGCCGTCTACTGTAGATTATAGTCTTCAAATTTCGTTGAAAAAGATGTCATGACTCGACTATGATGTGCATGCCTAGTATGGTTTTTCTGGTTTTAATCTTTGCTCTTCTGTTTTTTGGGTTGTTCACGGTGTCCTGCGCCTTCATATACGTTTCCGAGAATGTAATAACCAGTTGTTAGTCAGCGTCTGTGTAGTCTCCAGACTTCCTTTTGTCCTTTTTCATGAACCCTTACCAACTAGCCCAGTTTTATGTTCTTGTAAACAAATCTTTGGATTTTTTATTTTGTACCGTGATGTGCAAGAAAAAAGAAAACGCATAGCAAGTTTGACTGAAACCCCTCGGCGTTATAATTTTTTTTTGTCCTGAACCCGTTTGAACCCGTTTGAACCGGTTCGAGACGGTCCGAACCGGTTCGAACCGGAACGGAATGGCCCTCTGGAGCCGAACCCGGAACTGAACCCGAAAGGCGTGAACCCGAGCCCGAACCGAACCCGAAAAAATGCCGGTTCGACACCCTGCCGTGAACACGGGAGCGCGTGGCTTTCGATAGGGCGCCTCGACTCTAGGGTTTGGTATTATCAGAGCTGCCTAACGGCGCCACCGAAAACTACGCGCATGCGCACTTGCTTTTGGACGAGAACACAATCCTTAGCGCGCACTGCGTCATCGGAATGCCCGCCCGCCGTCTGATACGGGTTTTTCTTGGCCCCAGTGAAGCGCCAGAGAAAACCAGAGAAGTTTCGCAAGCAGAACATGAAAGAAAAAAAATCTATGTGCGGTTCATCCGCCAATAATCCAAGGAGTGTGCTTGCTTGCGTCTTTTTGCTCACGCTACCATATCTGTAATACATGCCCCGTCGGCCTCGCTTCAAGTTTGCAGATAGATGCTGCTAGGTTTGCAACTATAGCACTGCGAAGTACACTGGGACAACAATTTTCACGTTAAAAAGCGCGGACGTGGGTTGCAGTTCAAGCGTCATCGTTGCCTCAGTGTTAACGGGATGGTAATGCACCTGGTCGAGAGTAGTGGTTATGTTAAAAACATTGAAATGAAAGCAACTATACACGCTGGTGCGCACTACATTTTTCAGTGAGGCAATGCTGGTTTTTTTTTTTTTTAAACCCAGGCTAGAGTGGCACATAGGGGTGCACAAAACAGGGCACACTGAAAGACAGGATGTTGTATTGTTGCATAAATGATTCTTAAAGAGAAATTCAACTGTACAGGAAAGGAAGTTAACCCCGGCCGATTTCCTTCATTAAAAAGAATGCAACGTAGTTGCGCCACCACAGTCATTTTACTTAACTTTGTGCACCTTTGTGTCACTTTAGTACCACGTCATTTAGCAGTTCGCGCCGATGACGGCTGCTACTCCGGTAGGCACTGGCTTAGATAAAAAAAAAATCTCCGCCTCTCCCGTAACCGAGAGTAGAGTAAGCAGGAAATGTTGGCGGGCATAACACATTGGTTGTAGATGGTACTAGTCAAAAATCTTGAAATTGGTCTTGTTTTCAACACACCAGATCACACTACACTCTTCTTGTTGCGTCGAAGCGATCGCCTGCAATAGTGCGGGCTTAGGTAGGCAGCCGCCAACCGTAGCGGCCTTGTAGCTTTCGGGAGCGGCCGCATAATCATGGCGTCGTCGGCAGGGGCGAGCAGTCTTCTGCTCTGGCGTATCACTCGCAAAGCGATCGCTTTCCGCGAGACGCTTCCTATGTCTCCTTTCATCAGGCTCCATTGCTCGGCTTAAGCAGCTGTGACGGTGGAGGCAATGGCGGTGGCGGCAGGACGATGCATAAGCGTACGCGGACACGACGAGACGCAGGCCTGACAAGAATGTATCTGCAGCGCGTTCGAATACTCCGCGAGCGTGTATACATCTGCCTACCAAAGGGGGAGCCTTCATGAGCTGAAGGCCCAGCGGCCGGTCTTTTACATGCGTGAGTGTTAAAGCCCCTCGATAATTTGAAAGTAGCGTCTTTCTGTGAACTATGCCGCCGCGCCGCGCACCCTCGCCGATCCTCCTCTCTCCCCTCTCCCATCGGCGCTTTTCTCAACGGTGATTGGCTCCGCGGGCGGTCTCCGGGAAAAGCGCGCGGAAAGTTCGCTCTTTTTGTGTTTTCATTTTTCGTCGGCGCCATTTTTTTGCCAGCCGCCGCTCCTACGACCGAGCTCCCTGGCATTGCGCGCTTGCACTTCGCGTTATTCGCGCTCTTTTAGTGCAGCACTATGCCGAGTTGCTGCGCATTTCAGTGCACAAGCCGGCGTGAAAAAGCCTTTGTTCTTTTCGCGATTCCGAGCGGCAAGAAAGACAGCATTAGAAGAAAAAAGCGGCTGCACAACATCGGCCGCAAGAACTTTACCCCGACGAAGACTGCCCACCTCTGCAAGCGACTGTGCATTTCTTGCAAGCGACTGTGTATACTGAAACTGCATGCATGCGCATCCCAAAGCCAACAACCTCACTTAATTCACTGATCATTTTGCGTCGTTATGCTTGTTATTGTTGACACTTCATGGTTCCGCTCAACGTGCTATAATAGCGGCGGCTGATGCACACATGCATGTGTGTGCATGTGTTAACAAGTGTGAAAGCAAAACTGTTGGTATGCGTGCAGCGGTATCCGCAGTGCGGTAAATTTTTAGTACCTCTGGTAATGGTGCACATCGCAGTAGTGCGGCGCATGTCCCGAGCGAGATTTAACCTAGATTTTTTTTTATGAATGCCACTTGTGTAACGATCTACGCTTATTTGTTGTTTTGCTGAACCGTTACGCTTCTACCAGGTGAGATTATCAATGCCACATTCTCGGAAAAGACCTCATATTTCTCATATTTTTTCTGTGGCATACCGTCCGCCCAAAGGTAGCAATAGAGCTTTTCTTTCATTTCTTGACACTTTCTTAGGTTGGATCAACGAAAACGCCTACAAACTAATTCTAGGTGGAGACTTGAACATTGACCTCCTACACTCGTCCCCACAAAGTGAAGAATTGTGCTGTACTTTAGAAACTAATGCTTTTATTAATCTCATAGAACAACCAACTCGTATAGAGCGGGATACATCTACACTCATTGACATTTTTATCACCAATGCTACAAATGTGCCCATCAGTTCAGGTGTTCTTCAAACACACATTAGTGACCATTTACCTATATATTTAGTGCTTAGTCATAAAAAGTTCCAATTAAAAGACGCGAGACCGACTGTAAGTACATTCCGGGAGATAAATGAAGATACCCTGGGGTCTTTTTATAATTTAGTTTTAGAGATATCATGGGAGAGTGTTCTTTCAAGCGCTGATGCGGAGGAGGCTTATAACATCTTCATAGACAAATTTATAAAGGTATATAATGATTGCTTTCCCTTCAAAACTCGTAAGCGGCCACGAAAAGCACGCAAACCTTGGATTACAGCTGAATGTGTCAAAGCTATAAAGCTGAAAAATGTTCTTTATCAAAAGTTTTTAAAATCCAGAAACGAAAACGATTTAGGTGACTTCAAAAAACACAGAAACAGGACAAACAGCCTATTACGGAGAATTAAAAAAGAGTACTTTGAAAACCTTTTCATGCAGGACACGAAGCAAACTCCGGAAATAATTTGGAAAAGATTAAACACACTCCTAAATCGGCACACTGGTGCAATTGATAGCCCGATGGAGATAAGTATGAATGGCACAACTCTTGCAGGAGAAGAATTAGCTAAAGCTTTTAATGATTTCTTCACATCTGTGGGAAATAGTCATCATGACCCAAGCTGCATGAACTTTATGCACCAACCAACAGAAGAGACTGCATTTTTATTCCCGGTAACTGCAGATGACGTTGTGTCTACAATCTTATCTCTAAACAATACTACCAGTACTGATGTAGATGGTTTGGAGATTCGGCCACTTAAACATGTTGCTACTATTATAGCCCCTGTTTTAGAGTACATCATTAATCAAATATTTTCATGCGGCCAATTTCCTCGCCGGCTCCAAGTGGCCAAAGTTACTGCCATATTTAAAGGTGGTGAGAAATGTAACATGTCTAACTACAGGCCAATTTCAATACTTCCTGTATTCTCCAAGGTCGTTGAGAAGCTAATACACGTACGAATGAGCTCATTTTTAACCAAGCATCAGATTATGACACCGTATCAGTTTGGGTTCACCAAAAAACGCTCTACAGAAAGCGCCTTGCTAGTGCAAAAAGAAATCATTCTTAACGCCTTTGAACACCAATTGTATTCACTTGGAATTTTTATAGACTATTCAAAGGCATTTGACAAAATAAATCACGTTACACTATTAACAAAATTGGAATATTATGGTTTCAGAGGCTGTTTCCTTTCTCTTATTAAATCCTACATACAATACCGCCAACAAAGGGTGCACATAAGTAACTCTTGCTCCAGCTTCAAACCATTGCTACATGGCGTTCCGCAGGGAAGTATTCTCGGGCCACTACTTTTCAACCTATATATTAATGACCTTGTTAACATAGATTTAAATACATCATTTGTTATTTATGCCGATGACACAAGCTTATTTTTCTCCCATCACAGTTTACCCCTGCTTGTAAAGAAAGCGAATGCAGTACTTGATGTATTGAACACTTGGTGTCTAAATAATTCCTTAACTATAAACGTCTCGAAGACAAAATCAGTTCTTTTTCGCCCTAAAAATAAACCAGTTAATTCAAATATTGTCCTGCAACTTGGTCTTTCAGTCATAGAGGTGGTACCAGTAATAAAAACCTTAGGTGTCCTTTTTCATGAGAATATGCAGTGGAACGCACATACTGACCTCGTTCACTCCAAACTATCCCGAATAGTTGGTATTCTTTCACGTTTTCGTAACTTTCTTCCTAAGCACATTAAATTACTTTTGTATAACTCCCTTTTCACATCCACATTATCGTATTGCTACTTGATATGGGGCACCACAACGTACACAAACTTGTCCAAAATCTATCGACTGCAGAAAAAAGCTGTAAGAATTATTTCAAATGAACCCAATGACGCCCACACAAAACCTCTTTTTGATGACCTTAGATTACAACCATTACCAAACCTGTTCAATGCACTTCTGTTAAAACGTCATCATGCCTTTCATCTAAATAATGACCCTTTCCTTGAAAACCTTGCGACCCTGTCTCCGTTTGCGAAAGCATATAGCACACGAAGCAGTCAGATATGGAAGATTCCTCACACCCGTACTAACTATGGCCGCCAAATGCTGATGTACACACTACCACATGCTCTTAACTCTTCTGATAACACCTCCAAGTCACCTCCAAGACATTAACACTTACAATTATGAACCCGCAATGTTAGCCCTATCACTTAACATGTTTTTATGATTATGTAAAGCCGTCGCCATATATATATTGCTTTTCTTTATATCGCTATCACTTTTTGTCCCCTGCTGTATTGCTTTGTGAACGGGGTGCTAGCCTTTGTCAAGCCGTTACAGGCTTTTTGCTAGCACCCCGTTGCATCACGAGTTCTGTAACATCATTGTTGATGCTAAAATAAATTTGAATTTGAATTTGAATTTATTGCATTCGCATTAATAATTCATTTTTAAGGCGGAAGCCTTTAATGCCTCATCGTTGTAAGCAGGAGCTGTCGACAAGAAATGTCACGCTTTTCAGTTGGTCGAAACGGTCGTAACGTCACAGTGCGCGAATTTCAAACGGGGCCAATTGTACTTTGGCTACTAACCATGCAACCAATTAAAGGGATCGTATAGTGATGCTGCAAGTAAGTTTGAGTTTAGTTAATTGCTTACTTAACCAATTTGTCCAATTAACCTTTCTAGTCAGGCCAGATAAATAAATAAAACCGAGTAAGAAATTGACCGAGCTTGGGAATCGAACCCCGTTCTCCGGAGTGCGAGTCGAGCACACTACCACTCGGCTATGCCAGCTCGATGGTTTGGAATGAACAAAAGTGCGTCTAGTGAATACGGTGTCTTCGTTCACTCCCATCTTCCTCCCTTCCCGTTACGGCGAGGTTCAGGTGTGCACCGAGATATGCGAGACAGATACATTTCCTTTCCTCAAAAAACAATTTACTGACGAGCAAGGCGTATTTGTCCGCGTTTCAGATTGGTCCAAATTGTCGTGATGTCACCACGCGCGAATTTTGACGGGTGTCCACCGAAATATGTGTGACAGTTACTGCGCAACTTTCTTTCGTCAAATACAATTTTCGACTAGTGCTACTGATATATGCGAGACAGTTAATGCGTAATTTCCTTTCCTCAAATACAATTTTCATTTTCTTCATTACGGCGTTCTTTCTTCTTTCACTCCACTTCCTCCCTTCCTGTACAGTGCGGCTCAGGTGTCCACCGAGACGACAGAGAATTACTGCGCCATTTACTTTCCTTAAAAAGCGTTGCGTTCAAAGGGGAAGGCATCGTGCCGAACGGGTGGTGGCGTTCAGTGGACTCCGTGGCAGCGCTACAACACGCTGTCGCGTTCCACTCCTAAAGGCGAAGCTTAAGCGTCATTAATTGGCAGTTAATTAATGCACCAACACAATGTGAAGTGAACAATCGTGTAGCAGAATGCAGCACTCAGGCTTTCGCCTTTCAGCACTTTAGCCGCTAAAGTTCCTCGTAATTTTTTATCACTTCAGTGCTTTCCATTGTTGCCTGAATGTACTCAAGTATTGTAAATATCCAATGCATGCCATTTTTGTATATTCATTGCTACAGTTTGTGATGATTTGCTTTAGTTGAGCATGGTCGCGTAGCCTTTTGTTGAATACATCATCCGCTCAAAAACTATAGGCCTACATCTGAGCTGCTTCATATCCCTAAGTATGTTTTTGTTCTCTGTGTTTTGTTTTGAGGACTGCACCCAGCGGGTGACAGATGTCCACAGCTGGCTTATTCGTGGTTTTTATGTATATTTTCGGCGTAAAACTACACGACTCATCTGTAATAAACATTGCATCTGAAAAACTGTGTCATATTGTGACTGTATTTATACTCAAGACATATTGGTTGGTTTATGGGGTTTAACGTCCCAAAGCGACTAAGGCTATGAGAGACGCCGTAGTGGAGGGCTCCGGAAATTTCGACCACCTGGGGTTCTTTAACGTGCACTGACATCGCACAGTACACGGGCCTCGAATTTCTCCTCCAAAGAAATTCAGCCGCCGCGGTCGGGATCGAACCCGCGTCTTTCGGGCCAGCAGCCGAGCACCATAGCCACTGAGCCACCGCGGCGGCCACTCAAGACATATTAGTCAGGCACTTGCTTTAGCATAGCCTTGACTGTGGCTGACCAAATTGCTAAGTCCCTATAATTTTCTCTTGGGTTTTGTCACGGTCGTTGCTATCAGTTTTTTTCTTTCCTAACGTAACATCTCTTTAACGGATTTAAAAAGGAATAGAATGTGGGCGGAAAATGCCCAAGTGTGCCAAACTTTGGGGGGGGGGTCTACCTAAATTTGGAAGCCAACACTGAGTTTCCCATAGTCAAATTAGGTTGGACCCCAATGTTGGTCAAATATGGACGACGTCAAATTTATGGGTTCCAGAGAGACAAATTTTGGGGATAGCCCACCTAATTTTGGAGCTCACCATTGAATTGGTCATATTGAAATTAGGCTTGACACCAATTTTGATGAAATTCGGACAAGGTCAAATTTCGGTGGTTGAGAGAGCCAAATTTTGGGGTTCGGACACTTTCTTTGGATGACGGAAAATCGGTGCGCGGATCTTTTGCTCTCGGCTTCGGCTCGACATCACCTCAAGGTCGCCGACAGCGGCAGCTGAAGTCGTTTCATGCTTAATAGAAAAAAGTTCATATTCGTTTTCAAGCCCCCGCGAAAATTCTCAACTACAAAAACGATTAAGCCGTTGCATGTGCACTGCGCGGTGCCAAACTCATACTGAACCTTAATGAAAAATTTTAGGACGGCCATCGAAGCAAATGCCCCAGCTTGTTCCCAGCAACCATCCCATGTCTGAAACTCCACTCTTGAACAACTTCATAAACTGTACTTAGGCTATAGTTAGTTCGAAGTGAATCTACATTTAACTAAACATTGGTTTGTGAATATTCAGGAATGTTCAAATATATTGTAAATATTATGCTTCATATACTATGCCGTGTTGAGACAGACGGTATTGAAAAGTCAAAAAGAATGTGAGATGTATGCAGCAAGTGGTTTTGTTCGTGCCGCAGGCGCTCGTAATTGGCACTTTCATTGCGCGCACGAGACTCTAATTTATGTGGCTCGTGGTAGTCACGCATGTCGCCTGTCTTTCTTGTGTTTTTATTCAATAACAGGGTGTGGAAAAAGCGCGAACTTAAGAGCGCGCGCATGTGTCAGCCAACTGCCCGGACGGCGAGCCAGCGATGGCCAAAAAAGCGTGCCGTGTGCAGCGCGCGCAGCCGGCGGGCGAGGATATTCGAGGAGGAAAACGCCGGAGTGGAGGAGAGCTCGCTACTTTCAAATTATCGAGGGGCTTTAGTGAGTGTTAGGGTGCCTCGATGCCAGCGCCGCTGGCATCGAGGCACCCTAGTGAGTGTTGGACCGCAGCGCCATCCTTGGGGACGGCGCGGAAGCGCGGCCCTCTCTCTTAGAGACTCTCGTTAAATCACGTACGGTGCCCGGATGCCCCCGTTTCAGTGCCCCGATGAGTGGAATTCAGTGCCCGGATGTTGGCTCTCGGTCTCGGCGTGACGTCACCACACTGCCGACAACGGGAGCTAAAAGCATTTCATGCTTAAAAGCGCTAGTAGTCTTTAGCTGCTGCTGCGAAATTTACTGCCCAGGGTTTGTCGCCATGACCGAAACGCTTTTTCTGCTTATGTTATCCAACTGAACTACGCAGCAAGCTATCTGATTTCATGAAGAATTTTCTTTTTCATCGATAAAACATTCTGTCTTTGAGGCTGTTATGTTTCGCCCATTGAAAATGATAGCATTGAGATTAAGCCAGCTACAATGTTCGGACATTGCGAAAATATGCATGGGGCTTCGTCCTTTGTAGCTATTTGCACTGCAGTGAGTTGGAGAACAAAACCGTTCACGCCTCACTCACTACCAGACGAACTTCGGACCGCTTAATTATTAATGAAGAAGCGATATTCCATTCCCTAAAGCTAGGCACTTTAGTGCAGTTGCGCAGCCCCTGCTTTCCGACGAAAATCCAGTGCGGGTATTTGCCACCTTAAGATAAAAGTAAAGTTCGAGAGAAGACGGCGACGCGCGTGAAGCAGATGGAGCACCGTTGTCACTGACTGTAAAGAAAGAAGCCTCATTTTTTAAAAGCCGAGCAGCACCGACAGCACAGTGTTCGAGCCCGGTCTCTCGGTGGAATTCCGCTCGTGAAATTCGAGATCTTCGCTGGTACTAACATGTAGCGCGCGTAGCGCATACGATGCACAGCGAAAGCAGACGACGAGGGAGCGCCTCAGTGACGTGGTGCGCGCAAAGGAAAGATGAACTCATTGAAAACTCACTGCCCATGCATATAAATTACACTGGTGCCATTAGAGAACTCTGATAGCATCAATCAAAGGCCACGCGCTACCGTGTTCCCGGAAACGGTAATCAACGTTGCACTGAAAGCCACTGGCGCTGCCGTGTTCCAGCTGACAGTTAAGGAAATGTACCAGTCATGTCTGCGCGCGAACAAAAATTACAAGGCCACCTTCAACTTTCATGATAAACATTTTTGCTGCAACATAACCCCATGCCCTTGGAAAAATTATCGAAGACACTTTGGAAATTCTAAAGTGTTCTGGCGAAAGCCTTGAGGTCAACCCACTGCCGCTTCCCCGAACTGCTTGGCGCGGAATCAGTGGGCCGCTTCGGAGCCATGCGTCTCACTCACTCGACTGCAACGAGACGTCTGGCGAAGGAGCGGCGGTGCAGCTGCCACTGCCAACGCGCGGGCGCTCGTTCTACCGCTACTGTGTGACGTCATGGTTGCTATGCACAGCTTCCCGCCCCCTCCCCCCCCTCCGGCGCGCCGGTTGCTGAGGAGGGGAGGAGGTTGCGCCGTTGCGCGGAGGAGAGGCTACAGTTGGCACGATTCCAGCGCACGGATGGACATCGCGAGCATGGATGGACACCAAACCGCGAGCATGAGCCATTAAAAGGCTTTCGCCTTAAAGGGCCACGGACCACCCCAGCTCAGCAGACACTCTCTACCTCTCTTTCAGCGAGCCTCCTCTCCTTCCATTCCCTCCTCGAAATTCTTCTCTCCCGCTCCTCGTCGAGTAGGCTCGGCAAGGCAAAATCACCCCTTCGTTCTCCGACGTAAGCCGGAGGCGTGGTGTCTGTGGAGTGCGTCACAGGGTACGTCATGGCCCCGCCTTCAATAGAATTCTTTTCTTGGTTTTTGCTGCTGGGGCTGAAACAGCGTCGTCGCATTTTCTCCGCACACTGAACGATCGAGAGGCGCGATCGGCTCGACCACCTAGACTTGTTAGCGAGCGCACCCTTTCATACATCTGTTTGTCATTCCCAGTTAGCGAGCCACCTTTTCATTTTTTTTTTAGGCCTCCCCACCGTTTCACGAGCGGATGGGCGGAAGTCGTTTCTGTTCGAAACACACGGCGAAGTGCGGACCCGGCAACCGCCCGTTTGCTTTTCTTCATGTGTGTTTGTGTTCTGTGTGTTTGTGTCTTTTCTCCGCTCCGAAGCCCATGTCGTTCATTGGAGTCAGGGCGTACGCAAGATGCATGGAGGATAAGCGGTGTCTATGCGGAGCGCTCAAGTGGACGAGCGAGGGAAAGGCTCTGCTGCACTACTAATTAAAACCTTGTTTTGGGGGGCTCGCATAGAAGAAAAGAAACTGAGAAGGGAGCGCGCACGCAGAGCTTCTCGTGACGTGATCACGGCGGGGGGGGAGGGGGGGGCGAACCAACTCCCTCAGTTTTACTATTTTTTACTTTTTATGGCAAGGGTTCAAGGCTGTCGCCGCACGCTCCCTCAGCAGTTTTTTTTTTTTTTCCTTCATGCGGGTTTGGAGGCATGAGCCAGAACAGAAGGCGCTGCGGAAAGCCTTGTGCAGACGACGCGACGCCAAGGCTACGCCCAACCTTCTCCCGTCAGTCAGAACGATGCACCAATGGAGTGCCTTTAGCGAAAGTAGCCACCCTTGACGTCAGCGGGGTGCAGAGTAGTGGGCGGGGCCCGTTTTTGAAGGAAGGAAAGAACGAACGGGCTTTGATTTGAATTTTCGCAGCTTTTCGGGGCGCGCATGGCTCTAGTATTTTGCAGAGGTTATCTTCGATGCCTCATCTATGCAGTGGGCTTGTTTTTCAAAAATGTCCGGACCCTGGTCAGTGGCCCTTTAATACTGCCTTTAGTGCGCTATATCTGTTCGCTTCAGTCAAAATGCGGCCAACGCTGCTGGCTACCAGACCCGCGAACTTGCGCTGACCACCAATGAGCTGTATAGTACTGCGCCTCCACGTCTGTAAATGAGCGGGGCAAGTCTCATAGGCCAGTTTACATATCTCATTCAGCGTGCTTTGCCGTCTTCGAAAGCTTGAATATCAACGTATACCACCGACCCCGACAGCGCGGAGCGGCAAAGTTCACGCCCTATTAATGGTACCACGAATACTACTCACCTATTAATGAGACAGCGTTAAGGCTCAGAGGAAAACCTGGCGGCGTTGTTGCGTCCAGAAGCACACATCATGCGTGACGTCACACCATGTATGTAGGGAATGAAAATAATTGAAAAGATGGTTTATGGTTTATTGGGGTTTAACGTCCCAAAGCGACTAAGGCTATGGAGGGACGCCGTAGTGAAAGGCTCCGGAAACTTCGACCACCTGAGGGTTCATTAACGTGCACTGACATCGCACAGTACACGGGCCTCTAGAATTTCGCCTCCATCGAAATTCAACCGCCGCGGCGGATTAATTGATAAGAGGACTTGTAAGGTGAATTAAATATTAGCGCATGTCTCAAATGACTTACTGTATTTACTTGGTTTTAACGTGCCCTCGAGTGTAACGCGCTCCCGTTTTTCATGGTCAGAAAAACAAAAGTGCAACGATTTCGATTTCAATGCGCATCAGATTTTCGTTCTCCAATACACATTATCACCATATTTTAAAGCGTTACCTTTTGTTTGCACATCACTCGCGCCCACATCGGCGTCCTCACTGCAGACCCTGGCAGGACACCGAGATGCTGGGCTGTGATAACATCATGGCTCGATTATCTTTTGCGCTCTGGCCGCGGCGACCTGCTCGGTGAACTGGGACGAATGCCACAACACTGTGCGCCCTGACCGGGAGCGTCTGCGACGGTTGCGCGCTCGGCTTCCCGGTAGCGCCATTGTGTCTACAAGTCTACGCAGAGAAAATCGTTTTTTTTGTTTAATTTTCAGCCCGACATCGTAGTGAACTTTGCGCGTCTTCGCAACCGACGTTCTCATGCCGTCTGAAGTCCAGGTCGGTGCCTTGCTGACGGGACACTTCGGATGCCCTCGAAGCCTATCGGTATCGACGACTGCGGTAGGCGATATCGATAATACCAATGCGCAAGAAAAGCCAACTAACATTTTATGATGCGGAGGACACTAGTGTGTTGATGGTTTTTTTTTTTTTTCATTTTCGTACTCGTTTTTAAAGCGCATGTCATCTTTGGGCTATTTTGTTCGTAAAAAAAAATTACCGACGATTACGTTACTTCCTAATGCGAAATTTGAGCGCAGCAAATAAGCTGTTTCACCTTTTCGATAGATTGAGGCAAAGAAATCGAGCAACACATGTATGCGCTATCACAGAATTTTTTTTTATTTTTCACACGTATTCGCAATTTCGGCTCGGGCGGTGCACATATACAGATCCGCCGCCACCGATCTGGCTCTCTGATTGCCACCGCACAGGGGTTGCATTGGAGGAGGAGCGAAGAAAGGAATTAAGTTCGAGCCGGCGCTTTGACAACCGGAGACTCGCAGGAAGAGGGGGGAGGGGGGCGGCGTGTACACCCAGCGGCAAACGATGGGGGCAGAAGCGCGCGCAGCAAGCGGACAACACGATAAAGGGAGGAGGCAAGAGATAGCAGCGACTGACTGGTGCCGCTGACGCCGATAGCGCTGGGGGGATGAAAGGGGGGCGGAGCTGGTTACGAGGCCGACGCCGACGACGACGAGAAACCCAGGAACGGACGCCAAAGAGCTGCGCTCTAAAACGGTGCGCGTTAGAATCGAGTAAGCACGGTAACTTTTCAAGTGAATGATTTTTTGTGTAAAGAAAAAATTTCATACCCTTTAGACGGGATTTCAACCCACGACGCTTGGGTCGCTAGCCAGGTACGCTAGCGACAAGGCACGTAAGCACGTTTGGCTGAGCTAGAACAAGGGGGGGGGGGGGGGGGGGGAATGCGTGGGTGGTGTCTGCTTAATTTGAAGCTTAGTAATGTAATTTGTGCAGTGAACTAGAGAAGTGCTAACTAGTGGGACACTAATTACAGCAATATGGTGTGCATCAACTCAGTGCTAAAGAGTTCAGAGACAATAATGCAGAAACTATAGATAACTGTGATAAATGTGTGAATGTGAGCAAAGAACACTGAGTGTGAATGAAGAGAAACCACCCAAGGGAGCTATTCACGCTGTCGCGTCATGCACGTAACGGAGGAGCTTAAGCGTACCCCCTCAGTGTTTTAGTGTGAACTAATGAAAAAATAGGTGCGAATCGACACCGTAGCGTTTATTGATAAGTACATTACAAATACCGTATTTGCCGGGAGACGGCTTGGCGAGATAAAAGCCAGGTTAACCTATCATACACTGTGCATTTTCGCTAAAAGCACGCAAGGTCCGACAAGATGAGCACATACAGCAAGCTGCTGTCAACAGTCCAGTGGCGAAAAAATGGTCGCTGCGTGCAAAAAGCACTTTTGTCGTGGTGAGGAGAGCAGGAATCTGTCGTGGGCGTAAGGAGAACGCTCGCAGCAAACGAGCAATAGTCGTTCAAGCTCGGTTCGGCTGTCGCTTCATAGCACGGAGCGGTCCTCAAGAACTCAGCCTTGGTGCGTATACGATGTGAACGAAAGGGGCTGTTCTGAACACAGTCAATGTAGGCGCGAACCGACCACAGAGTTAAAGTCCAATGTCCACCACCCAATGGGAAAGGCTTCGAGCGTACAGCTGTGCGACGCGTACGTGGCTCAGTCAAGAAGAGTCAGCTCTGGGCGGCGAATAAATTTCGAAGCAGAGGCGCACTGCCATCCAAATGGCAGCCACGATCGTAACGTATAACAGAGTCACAAGGAATGTTGAGCCTCGCATGCAAGCGAAGCATTCAAGCAGCTTGTTACAATGACTCCGACAAGACCACCTCCAGTTACACCATTCCGAGCGCCTTCGCAAACGCATGCGCCCAATTCTGTCGTAAAACACGCTATAGAGGGGCCATGGTAGAGAACTTGCTTTGCGAGACCGAATCTGGTGCGCGCGAATCGCGCTCTCCAAATCCTCTTCTGTGAAGGTCGTCTCGACTGACCTTCTGAGCTGCTCCTCCGGATAAGGTGGTGACGGTGGCCGACCAAGCTGTCTGTCATCTACACCGTGGTATTCTGCCATAAGAATATCCAAGCCGTCCTCGACGGCCCCATCGCTTCGCTTGGCGTATCTGCCAGCAGTCCACCCGTCTCGGTATGGTTGCTTGGCTACCGCCCCTTCGGTTCTGTTCAGCTCGGCCATAGGAAGTAGACTGGACGGTCGCGCAGCACTGCTTCAGGAGACGAAGCTTGGCAGTCTTGTTAATCTTCGTAGCAGCGGCCGACACGGCAGATCAAACTTGAGCAGCGCGCCGCGTACTGCACGCCGACGACAGAGTGCTGGGACATATTGGGTGGTATTTATATGCTTCAAAGTCTATGCGTATCAGCTATCAGAAAAGGAACAGGCAACGCTTTGGTGGTGGCCACGAAAAATGTTACGAGCGGCCTTTCTGCGCACAGTGAACTGCGCAACAAGGCATGTTTGCTGTGCTCCATTGAGGCTGTCAGTGGCATGCTGCATTACATTGAATATTTGACACTTATTCACAGATCGAAAAATGCCTGTCCTCGTGTTGATTGTCGCAAAGGCAGATGGGAGTGGCCGGCGTTCTTCCGTTTAAGAAAAATTTAGGGGCGATGAATTGGACTGATTCGCAAATCTAGCCCAACTCTGATTATAATCCAAAGGTATTCCTCTGGTGATATTTAAGAAATCGGCCGCACGGGGCAATAATTCGAAGTTTCTAAGCACGGAACGCGTAGATCGAGTTCCTGCGGTGAAAATACGAGTTCAGATACCTCTTCAGTACACTTTTAATAGCCTCGACATCTTCATTAGTGTTACGGCTTTGAATGGAATGATGGCATATAATATTTTATTTTGAACTCGAAATTGCGCCGCCATGAATATGCCTTTGGATGCCGAAGGAACCTCAGCAAAGTCACGAAAAGACAAACAATGAAAATTTTTTAAAAACAAAAATTGAATGAACTTGTGTAGAACGAACTGGTTAGAAATGCAACTGTAGTTAAGGGACGATGAAATAGATGTGTACGTACCATCAGGGCGAGACACATATCAGGGATCTAGAATATCCACTGTTTATTGGTGGCTATGTCTGGGATGGCCATGTCTGTATTCTGGCTATTGATGCCTATGTTTGTATTTAGCCTTTCTGGACATAAGCGCTGCATACGACAGCGTGAACAGGGAACTCCTGTGGACGATATTAAAAGAGGAACGTATCGGTCGTAACTTAACTGATTTCTTAAAGCAAATATGCCGAGATAATAAAGTTGAAATTACATGTGAAGGAATAAAAATTTGATTCCACCGCTGATTTTATGCCAATTGGGACATTATTCTGGTCCTGATCGCTTCTTTATTGAACTTTGGCTGTGACAGTCTGTCATTTTCAACAGCTTAGTTACTCTTAGTTACTCGTCTCCCTCCTCTCCCCTACAAGTTGAGAGGCTGAGAAAAGGGGCGGAGGGGTGGGGGAGAGACAAGCGCAGAAGTTCCGGTGGGTTCATTCTAGTCACAGGGTAGTCACAGCGCGAAAAGGACACAACGAATACAACAACCGGACACACGCTGCGGGGGGCAGAGGAAGACAGTATGGCCACCAGCCGGGAGGGAAAGCTGAGCGACGGGGGGAGAGGAGGATGGATGATTCCAGGTGTGGCCACCTGCCAGGTGTGACGACAACGGCGGTCGCCGGGTTTTCGCTCTAACGAAGTTTCCGTGTTATCACATAACTCGGGCCGAAACAAACCTAGCTGAAAATCAAGCCTGCCATATATACATAATGTTTTTTGTTACTGTTTTTTTTCTGATGTGATCTAAATTTGGAATGCTTTGCCGGTTGAAGTTGTCGAGCAATCGGACGTGCACAAGTTCGAACGTTCAATCGATATTTTGTGTCGAGGACGTCCAACTTGACGTTATGAGATATGAATTTTGTCTGTTGTACATTGCATTGTATACTCTCCCTGTAACGACCCTCAAGCGAGGGTCAAGAGTATCAATAAATAATAATAATAATACCGGGTGTTCCCGCGAACACTTTCAAAACTTTTGAAGACTAGGCTTTTTGGGGTGCAACTATGGCTTTTGCTGCATAGTATTACCCATGTTGGCAGCAACCAGAAAACCGGTCAATCGTCTTAAGTAGTGAGCTGCTTAACTAATTTTTAATAATTAACTTTCGAAATAACAGATTTGGTTTATTGGGGTTTAACGTCCCCAAGCGACTCAGGCTATGAGGGACGCCGTAGTGAAGGGCTCCGAAAATTTCGACCACCTGGGGTTCTTTAAAGTGCACTGAAATCGCACAGTAGACGGGCCTCTAGAATTTCGCCTTCATGAAATTCAGCCGCCGCGGCCGGGATCGAACCCGCGTCTTTCGGGTCAGCAGCCGAGCGCCGTAACCACTGAGCCACCGCGGTGGGGCTGAACTAATAGAGTTAGGCGAATAGTTGCAATTAGAGATGTGCAGCCGGTCGTTAGTAACAGCTATATCAGTTTAGTAAAACCGTGATCTGAGCTAGTTGGTACATCTTCACAACTTCACCAGCGCTGCGACGAGGAACAAAGACAGAGAAGGAGGGACAGGGACAAGCGCTACTAACAACTGAAAGCTTATTTGAAAACCACAGGTTATACACTCTAGATTGACAGCCCGAAGCGCCTGTGCTTCCCGCAAAAAAAGCACAGATAAGAAAGTTAGGAATCCAGATATGAAATTTCACACTCATGGATGAATACAGAAGGTGTGCTAACAACGTGTCGCTGTTCTTGTGAATGTGATAGGCTTCACACAGCATGTTGCCAGTTTCCCCGGTCAGTAACAATACAACGGAAGGGAATGTCAATTTTGTGAGTTTTGGCAAAAAAAAAAAAACACTTCTAAAAATTTGCCCCACGCCTTCTTAATGGATGATTTCCGGCCAACTAAATTCATATCACCTACCAGCCTTAACACCTCGCTCTTTTGCTTCAGAGCACTGGTACGCACAGGCTTAAAATTCTTCGTATCTGAATTCCTAGCCTTCATGCTGAAATGTTTCTGTGGAAGCGTAACGAGATAACCTTCTTTATCCGAGACAACCACACGTAGTTTTGCGGCCGTCAGGAAATCGGTCAGGTGCGCAAAATCCCACCTTTTGACGGGCCCTCCACCACTCTTCTTGAGGGCCTCAACACATTCCACAACGCACCTAGGTTGCACCTCTTTCCGTGCTTGACGCACGATAGTCCTTCCTAGAGCCAACTTTTCCTCTTTTCCCAAAGAAGGGCGGACACCGAATTTTGGACCCAATTTGAGAATCTTATGAGACTTCTCCGGCACGGACTGATCACCCAGGACCGAGAGCTTTCCTTCGGAGCATGGAGACGCTCTACTGGAGGGAAATTACGGGCAGGCGGAGGGCCAAAGGAACTCGGTGTGTCTCTTCGCTTGTTCGCACCACGCATGGAAGTGCCACACACGATTCCTGTCCTTCCCACACGCCACCCAGAGGTAATCCTTGTGGTATCGATGCTGACGCCACCACTCTGAAGACGCAATCTGATAAATCCTGCGGCTGTGCCCTTTAGACGGAAGCAGGCCACCGCACATAACCTGGACCTCAATTGGGCAAAGAGCACGTCTGGCATGTCACGAAGCTACCCTTGCTTTGAAGGCACAAACTGCAATTAGAGAAGCCAGGGCTTTCTGGTTGTCAAAAGGAGCAGGATTAGGACATAGAACAGAGCTCTATGTACAAGAAATAAACTGTAGCAAAACCGTGACCTCCGCCAGTTTGTACATCTTCACAACTTCACCACCGCTGCGAAGAGGAACAAAGACAGAGAAGGAAGGACAGGGACAAGCGATACTAACATCTGAAAGTTTATTCGAAAAAACACAGGTTATATACTCTCGAATGACAACCCGAAACGCTTGCGCTTCCCGCAAAAAGCACACATAAGAAAGTTAGGAATCCATATACGAAATTTCACACTCATGGACGGATACAGAAGGTGTGCTAACACACGTGTCGCTGTTCTTGTGAATGTGATAGGCTTCACACAACTCCCTAGTCAACTGATCTTGATGTCTAAACTTAATCTTAGCCCTGTTAAGAAGAGTAAAGCGTGTTTTTTTAGTAGAGACCTTCTATTGGTTTTTAGATCTTTGAAACCGCGATTTCCCCCGTTACAGGGACGGGGGTAATCGCGTTTTTGAAGATCTCGACAAAATCTGACTGCGTCGGGCGAAAACACATGCGCTTTCGAAAGCATACAGGCAAAGAAACCCCTCCAGTACACGTAACTAGTAGGAAAAGCCAAATTTTGTCCAGCCAGAGCGCCACGGGTAGTCGCGTTTGCGAAATCCTAAAAACGGATATGGCTATTACTAACCAATGGCTAAAAATTTCTACTTGCAACTAGGCGCCTAACTCTACTAGTTAAAAAGTTGATTATTAAAAATAAGTTAACCAGCTTACTACTTGAGACAATTCACCAAGTATTGTCCGCCAACACTGGTAATACTATGCCACAAAAACAATATTTTTACCCCAAAAAGCCTATATTTGAAAACTTTTAACGGTTTCGTTCAAACACACGGTATATCTCTTAGCCATTTCTATCAAGCAAATAAAGTTGGCGCGTCTATTACCATTTCCCCATCCTTTATCAGTCAGTGCTAGCCCATACATTTCCCTGGGTTATACCAATGACTGTGGTGTTATCGAGTGATTATTATTATTATTATTATTAAAGAGGGAATATTTTATACAGTCCGCACATTCCGCACCATTCATTCCGCGCATGATAGCGCAACTTTCCGATCATGCCCGCGAAGACAAAAAATTATGAGGGCTCTTGAGTCTGCTTACGTGGAGGAATGCGAAAGCAAGTCACCTGTTTTTTTTTTGCATTTCATCCTGACGTCAGATGTTAACTCCAGTCAGATGAGACTCTATTATGACGTCACAAATATTTGCATGCTATCCAGACATCAAGGTTTAGGTTTATTGGGGTTTAACGTCCTAAAGCAACTCAGGCTATGAGGGACGCCATAGTGAAGGACTCCGGAAATTTCGACCACCTGGGGTTCTTTAACGCACACTGACATCGCACAGAACACGGGCCTCTGGAATTTCGCCTTCGTAGAAATTCAGCCGCCGCGGCCGGGATCAAACCCGCGTCTTTCGGGCCAGCAGCCGAACGGGGTAACCACTGAGCCACCGCGCCGGGGGTATCCTGACATCAAGTGACATACCCCTTATGACGTGAAACATTTTGGACATTGATTTTGGTTTAAATGGTCCAAGGTCAAATTTCTGGTGAGGAGGGGGCGTGGTCCAAGTTTTGGCAATAGCCGGGACAAATTTCGAAGACGCCATCGTGTCGGGCATGCTCAGTTATGATGAGACATCGATTTTAGTCCAAATCATCCAAGGTCAAATTTCGGCGGTCACTCAGGCCAAATTTTTGAAAGTGACCAGGACCAAATTTGCAAGTCGTCACCGAGTCGGCCACGGTCAGTTATGGCTGCACATCGATTTTGGTCCAAATCAAGCAGGGTCAAATTTTGGGGGTGGCCGGG